>NC_091515.1:13110602-13422410 GCF_947461875.1 Haliaeetus albicilla | reverse complement strand
GAGACAAGCGGGGGGGGGGAAGACAGAGTCCAGGGAAAAGAGACAGGACAGGGAAGAGAGAGGGAAAAGAGGGAGTGGAGGAAAGGGAGGGAATAGAGGAAGGCGAGTGAAAGCGGGAAAAGTGAACGTCGAGAGAACAGATGTGAGAGAGACAGGCGAGGGGAAACAGGGAAAAGAGACAGGCGAGGGAACAGGTGGAAAAGAGGGAGGTGAGGGAAAGCAGGGGGAAGTGACTGGTGAGGGTAAAGAGGGAAGAGTTCATGGAGAATAGGCAAAAGAGGGAAAAGCGACAGGCAAGGGAAAAGAGAGAGTTGAGGAACGAGACGGAAAAGAGAGAGGCGAGAGAAAGTGGGGAAAATGAGACACCGAGTGAAGAGAGGTGACAGACACAGGAGAGGGGAAAGAGGGGAAAGAGACAAGCAGGGGAAAAGAGGGAAAGGAGAGTGTCCAGGGAAAAGAGACAGGACAGGGAAGAGAGAGTGAAAAGAGGGAGCTAAGGAATGAGAGGGAAAAGAGAGAGGCGAGAGAAAGTGGGGAAATTAGACACCGAGTGAAGAGAGGTGACAGACACAGCAGAGGGGAAATAGGAGAAAGAGACAAGCAGGGGAAAAGATGGAAAAGAGAAGTTTCAGGGAAGAGACACGACTGGGAAGAGACAGTGAAAAGAGAGTGTTGAGGAATGAGAGGGAAAAGAGAGAGGCGAGAGAAAGTGGGGAAAATGAGACACCGAGTGAAGAGAGGTGACAGACACAGGAGAGGGGAAAGAGGGGAAAGAGACAAGCAGGGGAAAAGAGGGAAAGGAGAGTGTCCAGGGAAAAGAGACAGGACAGGGAAGAGAGAGTGAAAAGAGGGAGCTGAGGAATGAGAGGGAAAAGAGAGGGGCGAGTGAAAGTGGGAAATTTACACACCGAGTGAAGAGAGGTGACAGACACAGGAGAGGGGAAAGAGACAAGCGAGAGAAAAGGTGGAAAAGAGGGAGTTGAGGGAAAGCAGGGGGAAGTGACTGGTGAGGGTAAAGAGGAAAGAGTTCATGGAGAATAGGCAAAAGAGGGAAAAGCGACAGGCAAGGGAAAAGAGAGAGTTGAGGAACGAGACGGAAAAGAGAGAGGCGAGAGAAAGTGGGGAAAATGAGACACCGAGTGAAGAGAGGTGACAGACACAGCAGAGGGGAAATAGGAGAAAGAGACAAGCAGGGGAAAAGATGGAAAAGAGAAGTTTCAGGGAAGAGACACGACTGGGAAGAGACAGTGAAAAGAGAGGGTTGAGGAATGAGAGGGAAAAGAGAGAGGCGAGAGAAAGTGGGGAAAATGAGACACCGAGTGAAGAGAGGTGACAGACACAGGAGAGGGGAAAGAGGGGAAAGAGACAAGCAGGGGAAAAGAGGGAAAGGAGAGTGTCCAGGGAAAAGAGACAGGACAGGGAAGAGAGAGTGAAAAGAGGGAGCTGAGGAATGAGAGGGAAAAGAGAGGGGCGAGTGAAAGTGGGAAATTTACACACCGAGTGAAGAGAGGTGACAGACACAGGAGAGGGGAAAGAGGGGAAAGAGACAAGCCGGGGAAAAGAGAGTGTCCAGGGAAAAGAGACAGGATAGGGAGGAGAGAGTGAAGAGAGAGAGTTGATGAATGAGAGGGAAACGAGAGAGGCGAGTGAAAGTGGGAAATTTACACACCGAGTGAAGAGAGGTGACAGACACAGGAGAGGGGAAAGAGGGGAAAGAGACAAGCAGGGGGAAAGAGGGAAAGGAGAGAGTCCAGGGAAAAGAGACAGGACAGGGAAGAGAGAGGGAAAAGAGGGAGTGGAGGAAAGGGAGGGAATAGAGGAAGGCGAGTGAAAGCGGGGAAAATGAACGCCGTGAGAACAGAGGTGAGAGAGACAGGCGAGGGGAAACAGGGAAAAGAGACAAGCGGGGGGGGGAAGAGAGAGTCCCGGGAAAAGAGACAGGACAGGGAGGAGAGAGGGAAAAGAGGGAGTGGAGGGAAGGGAGGGAATAGAGGAAGGTGAGTGAAAGTGGGGGAAATGAACGTCGAGAGAACAGAGGTGAGAGAGACAGGCGAGGGGAAACAGGGAAAAGAGACAAGCGAGGGAAAAGGTGGAAAAGAGGGAGGTGAGGGAAAGTGGGAAAATTAGACACCAAGGGAAGAGAGGTGACAGACACAGGAGAGGGGAAAGAGGGGAAAGAGACAAGCGGGGGGAAAGAGAGAGTCCAGGGAAAAGAGATAGGACAGGGAAGAGAGAGGAAAAAGAGAGAGTGGAGGGAAGGGAGGGAATACAGGAAGGCGAGTGAAAGCGGGAAAAATGAACGCCGAGGGAACCGAGGTGAGAGAGACAGGCGAGGGGAAACAGGGAAAAGAGACAAGCGAGGGAACAGGTGGAAAAGAGGGAGGTGAGGGAAAGCAGGGGGAAGTGACTGGTGAGGGTAAAGAGGGAAGAGTTCATGGAGAACAGGCAAAAGAGGGAAAAGCGACAGGCAAGGGAAAAGAGAGAGTTGAGGAACGAGACGGAAAAGAGAGAGGCGAGAGAAAGTGGGGAAAATGAGACACCGAGTGAAGAGAGGTGACAGACACAGGACAGGGGAAAGAGGGGAAAGAGACAAGCGGGGGGAAAGAGAGAGTCCAGGGAAAGGAGACAGGACAGGGAGGAGAGAGTGAAGAGAGAGAGTTGATGAATGAGAGGGAAAAGAGAGAGGCGAGTGAAAGTGGGAAAATTAGACACCAAGGGAAGAGAGGTGACAGACACAGGAGAGGGGAAAGAGGAGAAAGAGACAAGCGGGGGGGAAGAGAGAGTCCAGGGAAAGGAGAAAGGACAGGGAAGAGAGAGGGAAAAGAGAGAGTGGAGGTAAGGCAGGGAATAGAGGAAGGCGAGTGAAAGCGGGAAAATGAACGCTGAGGGAACCGAGGTGAGAGAGACAGGCGAGGGGAAACAGGGAAAAGAGACAAGCGAGGGAACAGGTGGGAAAGAGGGAGTTGAAAGAAAACAGGGGAAAGTGACTGGTGAGGGTAAAGAGGGAAGAGTTCATGGAGAATAGGCAAAAGAGGGAAAAGCGACAGGCAAGGGAAAAGAGAGAGTTGAGGAACGAGACGGAAAAGAGAGAGGCGAGAGAAAGTGGGGAAAATGAGACACCGAGTGAAGAGAGGTGACAGACACAGGAGAGGGGAAAGAGGGGAAAGAGACAAGCAGGGGAAAAGAGGGAAAGGAGAGTGTCCAGGGAAAAGAGACAGGACAGGGAAGAGAGAGTGAAAAGAGGGAGCTGAGGAATGAGAGGGAAAAGAGAGAGGCGAGAGAAAGTGGGGAAAATTAGACACCGAGTGAAGAGAGGTGACAGACACAGGAGAGGGGAAAGAGGGGAAAGAGACAAGCAGGGGAAAAGATGGAAAAGAGAAGTTTCAGGGAAAAGAGACACGACTGGGAAGAGACAGTGAAAAGAGAGTGTTGAGGAATGCGAGGGGAAAGACAGGGGCGACTGAAAGTGGGAAATTTACACACCGAGTGAAGAGAGGTGACAGACACAGGAGACGGGAAAGAGACAAGCGGGGGGGGGAAGACAGAGTCCAGGGAAAAGAGACAGGACAGGGAAGAGAGAGGGAAAAGAGGGAGTGGAGGAAAGGGAGGGAATAGAGGAAGGCGAGTGAAAGCGGGAAAAGTGAACGTCGAGAGAACAGATGTGAGAGAGACAGGCGAGGGGAAACAGAGAAAAGAGACAGGCGAGGGAACAGGTGGAAAAGAGGGAGTTGAGTGAAAGCAGGGGGAACTGACTGGTGAGGGTAAAGAGGGAAGAGTTCATGGAGAATAGGCAAAAGAGGGAAAAGCGACAGGCAAGGGAAAAAAGAGAGTTGAGGAATGAGAAGGAACAGAGAGAGGCGAGAGAAAGTGGGGAAAATGAGACACCGAGTGAAGAGAGGTGACAGACACAGGAGAGGGGAAAGAGGGGAAAGAGACAAGCGGGGGGGGGGGAAGAGAGAGTCCAGGGAAAAGAGACAGGACAGGGAAGAGAGACGGAAAAGAGGGAGTGGAGGAAAGGGAGGTAATAGAGGAAGCCGAGTGAAAGCGGGAAAAATGAACGCCGAGGGAACCGAGGTGAGAGAGACAGGCGAGGGGAAACAGGGAAAAGAGACAAGCAAGGGAAAAGGTGGAAAAGAGGGAGTTGAGGGAAAGCAGGGGAAAGTGACTGGTGAGGGTAAAGAGGGAAGAGTTCATGGAGAATAGGCAAAAGAGGGAAAAGCGACAGGCAAGGGAAAAGATAGAGCTGAGGAACGAGAAGGAAAAGAGAGAGGCGCGAGAAAGTGGGAAAATTAGACACCGAGTGAAGAGAGGTGACAGACACAGCAGAGGGGAAATAGGAGAAAGAGACAAGCAGGGGAAAAGATGGAAAAGAGAAGTTTAAGGGAAGAGACACGACTGGGAAGAGACAGTGAAAAGAGAGGGTTGAGGAATGAGAGGGAAAAGAGAGAGGCGAGAGAATGTGAGGAAAATGAGACACCGAGTGAAGAGAGGTGACAGACACAGGAGAGGGGAAAGAGGGGAAAGAGACAAGCCGGGGAAAAGAGGGAAAGGAGAGTGTCCAGGGAAAAGAGACAGGACAGGGAAGAGAGAGTGAAAAGAGGGAGTTGAGGAATGAGAGGGAAAAGAGAGAGGCGAGTGAAAGTGGGAAAATTAGACACCGAGTGAAGAGAGGTGACAGACACAGGAGAGGGGAAAGAGGGGAAAGAGACAAGCCGGGGAAAAGAGAGTGTCCAGGGAAAAGAGACAGGATAGGGAGGAGAGAGTGAAGAGAGAGAGTTGATGAATGAGAGGGAAACGAGAGAGGCGAGAGAAAGTGGGAAAATTAGACACCGAGTGAAGAGAGGTGACAGACACAGGAGAGGGGAAAGAGGGGAAAGAGACAAGCGGGGGGGGAAGAGAGAGTCCAGGGAAAAGAGACAGGACAGGGAAGAGAGACGGAAAAGAGGGAGTGGAGGGAAGGGAGGGAATAGAGGAAGGTGAGTGAAAGTGGGGAAAATGAACGCCGAGAGAACAGAGGTGAGAGAGACAGGCGAGGGGAAACAGGGAAAAGAGACAAGCGAGAGAAGAGGTGGAAAAGAGGGAGGAGAGGGAAAGTGGGAAAATTAGATACCAAGGGAAGAGAGGTGACAGACACAGGAGAGGGGAAAGAGGGGAAAGAGACAAGCTGGGGGGGGAGAGAGAGTCCAGGGAAAAGAGACAGGGCAGGGAAGAGAGACGGAAAAGAGGGAGTGGAGGAAAGGGAGGGAATAGAGGAAGGTGAGTGAGAGCGGGGAAAATGAACGCCGAGAGAACAGAGGTGAGAGAGACAGGCGAGGGGAAACAGGGAAAAGAGACAAGCAAGAGAAAAGGTGGGAAAGAGGGAGGACAGGGAAAGTGGGAAAATTAGACACCAAGGGAAGAGAGGTGACAGACACAGGAGAGGGGAAAGAGGGGAAAGACACAAACAGAGGAAAAGAGGGAAAAGAGAAGTTCCAGAGAAAAGAGACACGACTGGGAAGAGAGAGTGAAAAGAGGGAGTTGATGAATGAGAGGGAAAAGAGAGGGGCGAGTGAAAGTGGGAAATTTACACACCGAGTGAAGAGAGGTGACAGACACAGGAGAGGGGAAATAGGGGAAAGAGACAAGCAGGGGAAAAGAGAGTGTCCAGGGAAAACAGACAGGACAGGGAAGAGAGAGTGAAAAGAGGGAGCTGAGGAATGAGAGGGAAAAGAGAGAGGCGAGAGAAAGTGGGGAAAATTAGACACCGAGTGAAGAGAGGTGACAGACACAGGAGAGGGGAAAGAGGGGAAAGAGACAAGCAGGGGAAAAGAGGGAAAGGAGAGTGTCTAGGGAAAAGAGACAGGACAGGGAAGAGAGAGTGAAAAGAGGGAGCTGAGGAATGAGAGGGAAAAGAGAGAGGCGAGAGAAAGTGGGGAAATTAGACACCGAGTGAAGAGAGGTGACAGACACAGGAGAGGGGAAAGAGGGGATAGAGACAAGCAGGGGAAAAGATGGAAAAGAGAAGTTTCAGGGAAGAGACACGACTGGGAAGATACAGTTAAAAGAGAGTGTTGAGGAATGAGAGAGGAAAGACAGGGGCGAGTGAAAGTGGGAAATTTACACACCGAGTGAAGAGAGGTGACAGACACAGGAGACGGGAAAGAGACAAGCGGGGGGGGGAAGACAGAGTCCAGGGAAAAGAGACAGGACAGGGAAGAGAGAGGGAAAAGAGGGAGTGGAGGGAAGGGAGGGAATAGAGGAAGGCGAGTGAAAGCGGGAAAAATGAACGCCGAGAGAACAGAGGTGAGAGAGACAGGCGAGGGGAAACAGGGAAAAGAGACAAGCGGGGGGGGGAAGAGAGAGTCCAGGGAAAAGAGACAGGACAGGGAGGAGAGAGGGAAAAGAGGGAGTGGAGGAAAGGGAGGGAATAGAGGAAGGTGAGTGAAAGCGGGGAAAATGAACGCCGTGAGAACAGAGGTGAGAGAGACAGGCGAGGGGAAACAGGGAAAAGAGAGAAGCGAGGGAACAGGTGGAAAAGAGGGAGGTGAGGGAAAGCAGGGGGAAGTGACTGGTGAGGGTAAAGAGGAAAGAATTCATGGAGAATAGGCAAAAGAGGGAATAGCGACAGGCAAGGAAAAGAGAGAGTTGAGGAACGAGACGGAAAAGAGAGAGGCGCGAGAAAGTGGGGGAAATGAGACACCGAGTGGAGAGAGGTGACAGAAACAGGAGAGTGGAAATAGGGGAAAGAGACAAGCAGGGGAAAAGAGGGAAAGGAGAGTGTCCAGGGAAAAGAGACAGGACAGGGAAGAGAGAGTGAAAAGGGGGAGCTGAGGAATGAGAGGGAAAAGAGAGAGGCGAGAGAAAGTGGGGAAATTAGACACCGAGTGAAGAGAGGTGACAGACACAGGAGAGGGGAAAGAGGGGAAAGAGACAAGCAGGGGAAAAGATGGAAAAGAGAAGTTTCAGGGAAAAGAGACACGACTGGGAAGAGACAGTGAAAAGAGAGTGTTGAGGAATGAGAGGGGAAAGACAGGGGCGAGCGAAAGTGGGAAATTTACACACCGAGTGAAGAGAGGTGACAGACACAGGAGACGGAAAGAGACAAGCGGGGGGGGGAAGACAGAGTCCAGGGAAAAGAGACAGGACAGGGAAGAGAGAGGGAAAAGAGGGAGTGGAGGAAAGGGAGGGAATAGAGGAAGGCGAGTGAAAGCGGGAAAAATGAACGTCGAGAGAACAGATGTGAGAGAGACAGGCGAGAGGAAACAGAGAAAAGAGACAAGCGAGGGGAAAGGTGGAAAAGAGGGAGTTGAGGGAAAGCAGGGGAAAGTGACTGGTGAGGGTAAAGAGGGAAGAGTTCATGGAGAATAGGCAAAAGAGGGAAAAGCGACAGGCAAGGGAAAAGATAGAGCTGAGGAACGAGAAGGAAAAGAGAGAGGCGCGAGAAAGTGGGAAAATTAGACACCGAGTGAAGAGAGGTGACAGACACAGCAGAGGGGAAATAGGAGAAAGAGACAAGCAGGGGAAAAGATGGAAAAGAGAAGTTTAAGGGAAGAGACACGACTGGGAAGAGACAGTGAAAAGAGAGGGTTGAGGAATGAGAGGGAAAAGAGAGAGGCGAGAGAAAGTGGGGAAAATGAGACACCGAGTGAAGAGAGGTGACAGACACAGGAGAGGGGAAAGAGGGGAAAGAGACAAGCGGGGGGAAAGAGAGAGTCCAGGGAAAAGAGATAGGACAGGGAAGAGAGAGGAAAAAGAGAGAGTGGAGGGAAGGGAGGGAATACAGGAAGGCGAGTGAAAGCGGGAAAATGAACGCCGAGGGAACCGAGGTGAGAGAGACAGGCGAGGGGAAACAGGGAAAAGAGACAAGCGAGGGAACAGGTGGGAAAGAGGGAGTTGAGGGAAAGCAGGGGGAAGTGACTGGTGAGGGTAAAGAGGGAAGAGTTCATGGAGAACAGGCAAAAGAGGGAAAAGCGACAGGCAAGGGAAAAGAGAGAGTTGAGGAACGAGACGGAAAAGAGAGAGGCGAGAGAAAGTGGGGAAAATGAGACACCGAGTGAAGAGAGGTGACAGACACAGGAGAGGGGAAAGAGGGGAAAGAGACAAGCGGGGGGAAAGAGAGAGTCCAGGGAAAAGAGACAGGACAGGGAAGAGAGAGGGAAAAGAGGGAGTGGAGGGAAGGGAGGGAATAGAGGAAGGTGAGTGAGAGCGGGGAAAATGAACGCCGAGAGAACAGAGGTGAAAGAGACAGGCGAGGGGAAACAGGGAAAAGAGACAAGCAAGAGAAAAGGTGGGAAAGAGGGAGGAGAGGGAAAGTGGGAAAATTAGACACCAAGGGAAGAGAGGTGACAGACACAGGAGAGGGGAAAGAGCGGAAAGACACAAACAGAGGAAAAGAGGGAAAAGAGAAGTTCCAGAGAAAAGAGACACGACTGGGAAGAGAGAGTGAAAAGAGGGAGTTGATGAATGAGAGGGAAAAGAGAGGGGCGAGTGAAAGTGGGAAATTTACACACCGAGTGAAGAGAGGTGACAGACACAGGAGAGGGGAAATAGGGGAAAGAGACAAGCAGGGGAAAAGAGGGAAAGAAGAGTATCCAAAAAATGAGACAGGACAGGGAAGAGAGAGTGAAAAGAGGGAGTTGAGGAATGAGAGGGAAAAGAGAGAGGCGAGAGAAAGTGGGGAAATGAGACACCGAGTGAAGAGAGGTGACAGACACAGGAGAGGGGAAAGAGGGGAAAGAGACAAGCAGGGGAAAAGATGGAAAAGAGAAGTTTCAGGGAAAAGAGACACGACTGGGAAGAGACAGTTAAAAGAGAGGGTTGAGGAATGAGAGGGAAAAGAGAGGGGCGAGTGAAAGTGGGAAAATTAGACACCGAGTGAAGAGAGGTGACAGACACAGGAGAGGGGAAAGAGGGGCAAGAGACAAACAGAGGAAAAGAGGGAAAAGAGAAGTTCCAGGGAAAAGAGAAGTTCCAGAGAAAAGAGACACGACTGGGAAGAGAGAGTGAAAAGAGAGAGTTGATGAATGAGAGGGAAAAGAGAGGGGCGAGTCAAAGTGGGAAATTTACACACCGAGTGAAGAGAGGTGACAGACACAGGAGAGGGGAAATAGGGGAAAGAGACAAGCAGGGGAAAAGAGAGTGTCCAGGGAAAAGAGACAGGACAGGGAAGAGAGAGGGAAAAGAGGGAGTGGAGGAAAGGGAGGGAATAGAGGAAGGTGAGTGAAAGCGGGGAAAATGAACGCCGTGAGAACAGAGGTGAGAGAGACAGGCGAGGGGAAAAAGGGAAAAGAGACAAGCGAGAGAAAAGGTGGAAAAGAGGGAGGAGAGGGAAAGTGGGAAAATTAGACACCAAGGGAAGAGAGGTGACAGACACAGGAGAGGGGAAAGAGGGGCAAGAGACAAACAGAGGAAAAGAGGGAAAAGAGAAGTTCCAGAGAAAAGAGACACGACTGGGAAGAGAGAGTGAAAAGAGAGAGTTGATGAATGAGAGGGAAAAGAGAGGGGCGAGTCAAAGTGGGAAATTTACACACCGAGTGAAGAGAGGTGACAGACACAGGAGAGGGGAAATAGGGGAAAGAGACAAGCAGGGGAAAAGAGAGTGTCCAGGGAAAAGAGACAGGACAGGGAAGAGAGAGTGAAAAGAGGGAGTTGAGGACTGAGAGGGAAAAGAGAGAGGCGAGAGAAAGTGGGGAAAATTAGACACCGAGTGAAGAGAGGTGACAGACACAGGAGAGGGGAAAGAGGGGAAAGAGACAAGCAGGGGAAAAGAGGGAAAGGAGAGTGTCCAGGGAAAAGAGACAGGACAGGGACGAGAGAGTGAAAAGAGGGAGTTGAGGAATGAGAGGGAAAAGAGAGAGGCGAGTGAAAGTGGGAAATTTACACACCGAGTGAAGAGAGGTGACAGACACAGGAGACGGGAAACAGACAAGCGGGGGGGGGGAAGACAGAGTCCAGGGAAAAGAGACAGGACAGGGAAGAGAGAGGGAAAAGAGGGAGTGGAGGAAAGGGAGGGAATAGAGGAAGGCGAGTGAAAGCGGGAAAAATGAACGCCGAGAGAACAGAGGTGAGAGAGACAGGCGAGGGGAAACAGGGAAAAGAGAGAAGCGAGAGAAAAGGTGGAAAAGAGGGAGTTGAGGGAAAGCAGGGGGAAGTGACTGGTGAGGGTAAAGAGGAAAGAGTTCATGGAGAATAGGCAAAAGAGGGAAAAGCGACAGGCAAGGAAAAGAGAGAGTTGAGGAACGAGACGGAAAAGAGAGAGGCGAGAGAAAGTGAGGAAAATGAGACACCGAGTGAAGAGACGTGACAGACACAGGAGAGGGGAAAGAGGGGAAAGAGACAAGCAGGGGAAAAGAGGGAAAGGAGAGTGTCCAGGGAAAAGAGACAGGACAGGGAAGAGAGAGTGAAAAGAGGGAGCTGAGGAATGAGAGGGAAAAGAGAGAGGCGAGTGAAAGTGGGAAAATTAGACACCGAGTGAAGAGAGGTGACAGACACAGGAGAGGGGAAAGAGACAAGCCGGGGAAAAGAGAGTGTCCAGGGAAAAGAGACAGGATAGGGAGGAGAGAGTGAAGAGAGAGAGTTGATGAATGAGAGGGAAACGAGAGAGGCGAGTGAAAGTGGGAAAATTAGGCACCGAGTGAAGAGAGGTGACAGACACAGGAGAGGGGAAAGAGAGAAGCAGGGGAAAAGATGGAAAAGAGAAGTTTCAGGGAAAAGAGACACGACTGGGAAGAGACAGTTAAAAGAGAGGGTTGAGGAATGAGAGGGAAAAGAGAGGGGCGAGTGAAAGTGGGAAAATTAGACACCGAGTGAAGAGAGGTGACAGACACAGGAGAGGGGAAAGAGACAAGCGGGGCGGCGGAAGAGAGAGTCCAGGGAAAAGAGACAGGACAGGGAAGAGAGAGGGAAAAGAGGGAGTGGAGGAAAGGGAGGGAATAGAGGAAGGTGAGTGAAAGTGGGGAAAATGAACGCCGAGAGAACAGAGGTGAGAGAGACAGGCGAGGGGAAACAGGGAAAAGAGACAAGAGAGAGAAAAGGTGGAAAAGAGGGAGGAGAGGGAAAGTGGGAAAATTAGACACCAAGGGAAGAGAGGTGACAGACACAGGAGAGGGGAAAGAGGGGAAAGAGACAAGCGGGGGGAGGGGAGAGAGAGTCCAGGGAAAAGAGACAGGACAGGGAAGAGAGACGGAAAAGAGGGAGTGGAGGAAAGGGAGGTAATAGAGGAAGGCGAGTGAAAGCGGGAAAAATGAACGCCGAGGGAACCGAGGTGAGAGAGACAGGCGAGGGGAAACAGGGAAAAGAGACAAGCAAGGGAAAAGGTGGAAAAGAGGGAGTTGAGGGAAAGCAGGGGAAAGTGACTGGTGAGGGTAAAGAGGGAAGAGTTCATGGAGAATAGGCAAAAGAGGGAAAAGCGACAGGCAAGGGAAAAGAGAGAGTTGAGGAACGAGAAGGAAAAGAGAGAGGCGCGAGAAAGTGGGAAAATTAGACACCGAGTGAAGAGAGGTGACAGACACAGCAGAGGGGAAATAGGGGAAAGAGACAAGCAGGGGAAAAGATGGAAAAGAGAAGTTTCAGGGAAGAGACACGACTGGGAAGAGACAGTGAAAAGGGAGGGTTGAGGAATGAGAGGGAAAAGAGAGGGGCGAGTGAAAGTGGGAAATTTACACACCGAGTGATGATAGGTGACAGACACAGGAGAGGGGAAAGAGACAAGCGGGGGGGGGAAGAGAGAGTCCAGGGAAAAGAGACAGGACAGGGAAGAGAGAGGGAAAAGAGGGAGTGGAGGAAAGGGAGGGAATAGAGGAAGGTGAGTGAAAGCGGGGAAAATGAACGCTGTGAGAACAGAGGTGAGAGAGACAGGCGAGGGGAAACAGGGAAAAGAGACAAGCGAGGGAACAGGTGGAAAAGAGGGAGGTGAGGGAAAGCAGGGGGAAGTGACTGGTGAGGGTAAAGAGGGAAGAGTTCATGGAGAATAGGCAAAAGAGGGATAAGCGACAGGCAAGGGAAAAGAGAGAGTTGAGGAACGAGACGGAAAAGAGAGAGGCGAGAGAAATTGGGGAAAATGGGACACCGAGTGGAGAGAGGTGACAGAAACAGGAGAGGGGAAAGAGGGGAAAGAGACAAGCAGGGGAAAAGAGGGAAAGGAGAGTGTCCAGGGAAAAGAGACAGGACAGGGAAGAGAGAGTGAAAAGAGGGAGCTGAGGAATGAGAGGGAAAAGAGAGAGGCGAGAGAAAGTGGGGAAATTAGACACCGAGTGAAGAGAGGTGACAGACACAGGAGAGGGGAAAGAGGGGAAAGAGACAAGCAGGGGAAAAGATGGAAAAGAGAAGTTTCAGGGAAAAGAGACACGACTGGGAAGAGACAGTTAAAAGAGAGGGTTGAGGAATGAGAGGGAAAAGAGAGGGGCGAGTGAAAGTGGGAAAATTAGACACCGAGTGAAGAGAGGTGACAGACACAGGAGAGGGGAAAGAGACAAGCGGGGCGGCGGAAGAGAGAGTCCAGGGAAAAGAGATAGGACAGGGAAGAGAGAGGGAAAAGAGGGAGTGGAGGAAAGGGAGGGAATAGAGGAAGGTGAGTGAAAGTGGGGAAAATGAACGCCGAGAGAACAGAGGTGAGAGAGACAGGCGAGGGGAAACAGGGAAAAGAGACAAGCGGGGGGAGGGGAGAGAGAGTCCAGGGAAAAGAGACAGGACAGGGAAGAGAGACGGAAAAGAGGGAGTGGAGGAAAGGGAGGTAATAGAGGAAGGCGAGTGAAAGCGGGAAAAATGAACGCCGAGGGAACCGAGGTGAGAGAGACAGGCGAGGGGAAACAGGGAAAAGAGACAAGCAAGGGAAAAGGTGGAAAAGAGGGAGTTGAGGGAAAGCAGGGGAAAGTGACTGGTGACGGTAAAGAGGGAAGAGTTCATGGAGAATAGGCAAAAGAGGGAAAAGCGACAGGCAAGGGAAAAGAGAGAGTTGAGGAACGAGAAGGAAAAGAGAGAGGCGCGAGAAAGTGGGAAAATTAGACACCGAGTGAAGAGAGGTGACAGACACAGCAGAGGGGAAATAGGGGAAAGAGACAAGCAGGGGAAAAGGTGGAAAAGAGGGAGGTGAGGGAAAGTGGGAAAATTAGACACCAAGGGAAGAGAGGTGACAGACACAGGAGAGGGGAAAGAGGGGAAAGAGACAAGCGGGGGGAAAGAGAGAGTCCAGGGAAAAGAGATAGGACAGGGAAGAGAGAGGAAAAAGAGAGAGTGGAGGGAAGGGAGGGAATACAGGAAGGCGAGTGAAAGCGGGAAAATGAACGCCGAGGGAACCGAGGTGAGAGAGACAGGCGAGGGGAAACAGGGAAAAGAGACAAGCGAGGGAACAGGTGGGAAAGAGGGAGTTGAGGGAAAGCAGGGGGAAGTGACTGGTGAGGGTAAAGAGGGAAGAGTTCATGGAGAACAGGCAAAAGAGGGAAAAGCGACAGGCAAGGGAAAAGAGAGAGTTGAGGAACGAGACGGAAAAGAGAGAGGCGAGAGAAAGTGGGGAAAATGAGACACCGAGTGAAGAGAGGTGACAGACACAGGAGAGGGGAAAGAGGGGAAAGAGACAAGCGGGGGGAAAGAGAGAGTCCAGGGAAAAGAGACAGGACAGGGAAGAGAGAGGGAAAACAGGGAGTGGAGGGAAGGGAGGGAATAGAGGAAGGTGAGTGAGAGCGGCGAAAATGAACGCCGAGAGAACAGAGGTGAGAGAGAAAGGCGAGGGGAAACAGGGAAAAGAGACAAGCAAGAGAAAAGGTGGGAAAGAGGGAGGAGAGGGAAAGTGGGAAAATTAGACACCAAGGGAAGAGAGGTGACAGACACAGGAGAGGGGAAAGAGGGGAAAGACACAAACAGAGGAAAAGAGGGAAAAGAGAAGTTCCAGAGAAAAGAGACACGACTGGGAAGAGAGAGTGAAAAGAGGGAGTTGATGAATGAGAGGGAAAAGAGAGGGGCGAGTGAAAGTGGGAAATTTACACACCGAGTGAAGAGAGGTGACAGACACAGGAGAGGGGAAATAGGGGAAAGAGACAAGCAGGGGAAAAGAGGGAAAGTAGAGTATCCAAAAAATGAGACAGGACAGGGAAGAGAGAGTGAAAAGAGGGAGTTGAGGAATGAGAGGGAAAAGAGAGAGGCGAGAGAAAGTGGGGAAATGAGACACCGAGTGAAGAGAGGTGACAGACACAGGAGAGGGGAAAGAGGGGAAAGAGACAAGCAGGGGAAAAGATGGAAAAGAGAAGTTTCAGGGAAAAGAGACACGACTGGGAAGAGACAGTTAAAAGAGAGGGTTGAGGAATGAGAGGGAAAAGAGAGGGGCGAGTGAAAGTGGGAAAATTAGACACCGAGTGAAGAGAGGTGACAGACACAGGAGAGGGGAAAGAGGGGCAAGAGACAAACAGAGGAAAAGAGGGAAAAGAGAAGTTCCAGAGAAAAGAGACACGACTGGGAAGAGAGAGTGAAAAGAGAGAGTTGATGAATGAGAGGGAAAAGAGAGGGGCGAGTCAAAGTGGGAAATTTACACACCGAGTGAAGAGAGGTGACAGACACAGGAGAGGGGGAAGAGGGGAAAGAGACAAGCAGGGGAAAAGAGGGAAAGGAGAGTGTCCAGGGAAAAGAGACAAGACAGGGAAGAGAGAGTGAAAAGAGGGAGTTGAGGAATGAGAGGGAAAAGAGAGAGGCGATTGAAAGTGGGAAATTTACACACCGAGTGAAGAGAGGTGACAGACACAGGAGACGGGAAAGAGACAAGCGGGGGGGGGGAGACAGAGTCCAGGGAAAAGAGACAGGACAGGGAAGAGAGAGGGAAAAGAGGGAGTGGAGGAAAGGGAGGGAATAGAGGAAGGCGAGTGAAAGCGGGAAAAATGAACGCCGAGAGAACAGAGGTGAGAGAGACAGGCGAGAGGAAACAGGGAAAAGAGAGAAGCGAGAGAAAAGGTGGAAAAGAGGGAGTTGAGGGAAAGCAGGGGGAAGTGACTGGTGAGGGTAAAGAGGAAAGAGTTCATGGAGAATAGGCAAAAGAGGGAAAAGCGACAGGCAAGGAAAAGAGAGAGTTGAGGAACGAGACGGAAAAGAGAGAGGCGAGAGAAAGTGAGGAAAATGAGACACCGAGTGAAGAGACGTGACAGACACAGGAGAGGGGAAAGAGGGGAAAGAGACAAGCAGGGGAAAAGAGGGAAAGGAGAGTGTCCAGGGAAAAGAGACAGGACAGGGAAGAGAGAGTGAAAAGAGGGAGCTGAGGAATGAGAGGGAAAAGAGAGAGGCGAGTGAAAGTGGGAAAATTAGACACCGAGTGAAGAGAGGTGACAGACACAGGAGAGGGGAAAGAGACAAGCCGGGGAAAAGAGAGTGTCCAGGGAAAAGAGACAGGATAGGGAGGAGAGAGTGAAGAGAGAGAGTTGATGAATGAGAGGGAAACGAGAGAGGCGAGTGAAAGTGGGAAAATTAGGCACCGAGTGAAGAGAGGTGACAGACACAGGAGAGGGGAAAGAGACAAGCAGGGGAAAAGATGGAAAAGAGAAGTTTCAGGGAAAAGAGACACGACTGGGAAGAGACAGTTAAAAGAGAGGGTTGAGGAATGAGAGGGAAAAGAGAGGGGCGAGTGAAAGTGGGAAAATTAGACACCGAGTGAAGAGAGGTGACAGACACAGGAGAGGGGAAAGAGACAAGCGGGGCGGCGGAAGAGAGAGTCCAGGGAAAAGAGACAGGACAGGGAAGAGAGAGGGAAAAGAGGGAGTGGAGGAAAGGGAGGGAATAGAGGAAGGTGAGTGAAAGTGGGGAAAATGAACGCCGAGAGAACAGAGGTGAGAGAGACAGGCGAGGGGAAACAGGGAAAAGAGACAAGCGAGAGAAAAGGTGGAAAAGAGGGAGGAGAGGGAAAGTGGGAAAATTAGACACCAAGGGAAGAGAGGTGACAGACACAGGAGAGGGGAAAGAGGGGAAAGAGACAAGCGGGGGGAGGGGAGAGAGAGTCCAGGGAAAAGAGACAGGACAGGGAAGAGAGACGGAAAAGAGGGAGTGGAGGAAAGGGAGGGAATAGAGGAAGGCGAGTGAAAGCGGGAAAAATGAACGCCGAGGGAACCGAGGTGAGAGAGACAGGCGAGGGGAAACAGGGAAAAGAGACAAGCAAGGGAAAAGGTGGAAAAGAGGGAGTTGAGGGAAAGCAGGGGAAAGTGACTGGTGAGGGTAAAGAGGGAAGAGTTCATGGAGAATAGGCAAAAGAGGGAAAAGCGACAGGCAAGGGAAAAGAGAGAGTTGAGGAACGAGAAGGAAAAGAGAGAGGCGCGAGAAAGTGGGAAAATTAGACACCGAGTGAAGAGAGGTGACAGACACAGCAGAGGGGAAATAGGGGAAAGAGACAAGCAGGGGAAAAGATGGAAAAGAGAAGTTCCAGAGAAAAGAGACAGGACAGGGAAGAGAGAGTGAAAAGAGGGAGCTGAGGAATGAGAGGGAAAAGAGAGAGGCGAGAGAAAGTGGGGAAAATTAGACACCGAGTGAAGAGAGGTGACAGACACAGGAGAGGGGAAAGAGGGGAAAGAGACAAGCAGGGGAAAAGAGGGAAAGGAGAGTGTCCAGGGAAAAGAGACAGGACAGGGAAGAGAGAGTGAAAAGAGGGAGCTGAGGAATGAGAGGGAAAAGAGAGAGGCGAGAGAAAGTGGGGAAAATTAGACACCGAGTGAAGAGAGGTGACAGACACAGGAGAGGGGAAAGAGGGGAAAGAGACAAGCAGGGGAAAAGATGGAAAAGAGAAGTTTCAGGGAAAAGAGACACGACTGGGAAGAGACAGTGAAAAGAGAGTGTTGAGGAATGAGAGGGGAAAGACAGGGGCGAGTGAAAGTGGGAAATTTACACACCGAGTGAAGAGAGGTGACAGACACAGGAGACGGGAAAGAGACAAGCGGGGGGGGGAAGACAGAGTCCAGGGAAAAGAGACAGGACAGGGAAGAGAGAGGGAAAAGAGGGAGTGGAGGAAAGGGAGGGAATAGAGGAAGGCGAGTGAAAGCGGGGAAAATGAACGTCGAGAGAACAGATGTGAGAGAGACAGGCGAGGGGAAAGAGAGAAAAGAGACAAGCGAGGGAACAGGTGGAAAAGAGGGAGTTGAGTGAAAGCAGGGGGAACTGACTGGTGAGGGTAAAGAGGGAAGAGTTCATGGAGAATAGGCAAAAGAGGGAAAAGCGACAGGCAAGGGAAAAAAGAGAGTTGAGGAACGAGAAGGAACAGAGAGAGGCGAGAGAAAGTGGGGAAAATGAGACACCGAGTGAAGAGAGGTGACAGACACAGGAGAGGGGAAAGAGGGGAAAGAGACAAGCGGGGGGGAAGAGAGAGTCCACGGAAAGGAGAAAGGACAGGGAAGATAGAGGGAAAAGAGAGAGTGGAGGTAAGGCAGGGAATAGAGGAAGGCGAGTGAAAGCGGGAAAATGAACGCTGAGGGAACCGAGGTGAGAGAGACAGGCGAGGGGAAACAGGGAAAAGAGACAAGCGAGGGAACAGGTGGGAAAGAGGGAGTTGAAAGAAAACAGGGGAAAGTGACTGGTGAGGGTAAAGAGGGAAGAGTTCATGGAGAATAGGCAAAAGAGGGAAAAGCGACAGGCAAGGGAAAAGAGAGAGTTGAGGAACGAGAAGGAAAAGAGAGAGGCGCGAGAAAGTGGGAAAATTAGACACCGAGTGAAGAGAGGTGACAGACACAGCAGAGGGGAAATAAGGGAAAGAGACAAGCAGGGGAAAAGATGGAAAAGAGAAGTTTCAGGGAAGAGACACGACTGGGAAGAGACAGTGAAAAGAGAGGGTTGAGGAATGAGAGGGAAAAGAGAGGGGCGAGTGAAAGTGGGAAATTTACACACCGAGTGAAGATAGGTGACAGACACAGGAGAGGGGAAAGAGGGGAAAGAGACAAGCAGGGGAAAAGATGGAAAAGAGAAGTTTCAGGGAAAAGAGACACGACTGGGAAGAGACAGTTAAAAGAGAGTGTTGAGGAATGAGAGGGGAAAGACAGGGGCGAGTGAAAGTGGGAAATTTACACACCGAGTGAAGAGAGGTGACAGACACAGGAGACGGGAAAGAGACAAGCGGGGGGGGGAAGACAGAGTCCAGGGAAAAGAGACAGGACAGGGAAGAGAGAGGGAAAAGAGGGAGTGGAGGAAAGGGAGGGAATAGAGGAAGGCGAGTGAAAGCGGGAAAAATGAACGCCGAGAGAACAGATGTGAGAGAGACAGGCGAGGGGAAACAGGGAAAAGAGACAAGCGAGGGAACAGGTGGGAAAGAGGGAGGTGAGGGAAAGCAGGGGGAAGTGACTGGTGAGGGTAAAGAGGGAAGAGTTCATGGAGAATAGGCAAAAGAGGGAAAAGCGACAGGCAAGGGAAAAGAGAGAGCTGAGGAACGAGAAGGGAAAGAGAGAGGCGCGAGAAAGTGGGGAAAATTAGACACCGAGTGAAGAGAGGTGACAGACACAGCAGAGGGGAAATAGGAGAAAGAGACAAGCAGGGGAAAAGATGGAAAAGAGAAGTTTCAGGGAAGAGACACGACTGGGAAGAGACAGTGAAAAGAGAGGGTTGAGGAATGAGAGGGAAAAGAGAGAGGCGAGAGAAAGTGGGGAAAATTAGACACCGAGTGAAGAGAGGTGACAGACACAGGAGAGGGGAAAGAGGGGAAAGAGACAAGCAGGGGAAAAGAGAGAAAGGAGAGTGTCCAGGGAAAAGAGACAGGACAGGGAAGAGAGAGTGAAAAGAGGGAGCTGAGGAATGAGAGGGAAAAGAGAGAGGCGAGAGAAAGTGGGGAAAATTAGACACCGAGTGAAGAGAGGTGACAGACACAGGAGAGGGGAAAGAGGAGAAAGAGACAAGCGGGGGGGAGGAGAGAGTCCAGGGAAAGGAGAAAGGACAGGGAAGATAGAGGGAAAAGAGAGAGTGGAGGTAAGGCAGGGAATAGAGGAAGGCGAGTGAAAGCGGGAAAATGAACGCTGAGGGAACCGAGGTGAGAGAGACAGGCGAGGGGAAACAGGGAAAAGAGACAAGCGAGGGAACAGGTGGGAAAGAGGGAGTTGAAAGAAAACAGGGGAAAGTGACTGGTGAGGGTAAAGAGGGAAGAGTTCATGGAGAATAGGCAAAAGAGGGAAAAGCGACAGGCAAGGGAAAAGAGAGAGTTGAGGAACGAGAAGGAAAAGAGAGAGGCGCGAGAAAGTGGGAAAATTAGACACCGAGTGAAGAGAGGTGACAGACACAGCAGAGGGTAAATAAGGGAAAGAGACAAGCAGGGGAAAGAGGGAAAAGAGAAGTTTCAGGGAAGAGACACGACTGGGAAGAGACAGTGAAAAGAGAGGGTTGAGGAATGAGAGGGAAAAGAGAGGGGCGAGTGAAAGTGGGAAATTTACACACCGAGTGAAGATAGGTGACAGACACAGGAGAGGGGAAAGAGGGGAAAGAGACAAGCAGGGGAAAAGATGGAAAAGAGAAGTTTCAGGGAAAAGAGACACGACTGGGAAGAGACAGTTAAAAGAGAGTGTTGAGGAATGAGAGGGGAAAGACAGGGGCGAGTGAAAGTGGGAAATTTACACACCGAGTGAAGAGAGGTGACAGACACAGGAGACGGGAAAGAGACAAGCGGGGGGGGGAAGACAGAGTCCAGGGAAAAGAGACAGGACAGGGAAGAGAGAGGGAAAAGAGGGAGTGGAGGAAAGGGAGGGAATAGAGGAAGGCGAGTGAAAGCGGGAAAAATGAACGCCGAGAGAACAGATGTGAGAGAGACAGGCGAGGGGAAACAGAGAAAAGAGACAAGCGAGGGAAAAGGTGGAAAAGAGGGAGTTGAGGGAAAGCAGGGGGAACTGACTGGTGAGGGTAAAGAGGGAAGAGTTCATGGAGAATAGGCAAAAGAGGGAAAAGCGACAGGCAAGGGAAAAGAGAGAGCTGAGGAACGAGAAGGAAAAGAGAGAGGCGCGAGAAAGTGGGAAAATTAGACACCGAGTGAAGAGAGGTGACAGACACAGCAGAGGGGAAATAGGAGAAAGAGACAAGCAGGGGAAAAGATGGAAAAGAGAAGTTTCAGGGAAGAGACACGACTGGGAAGAGACAGTGAAAAGAGAGGGTTGAGGAATGAGAGGGAAAAGAGAGAGGCGAGAGAAAGTGGGGAAAATTAGACACCGAGTGAAGAGAGGTGACAGACACAGGAGAGGGGAAAGAGGGGAAAGAGACAAGCAGGGGAAAAGATGGAAAAGAGAAGTTTCAGGGAAAAGAGACACGACTGGGAAGAGACAGTTAAAAGAGAGTGTTGAGGAATGAGAGGGGAAAGACAGGGGCGAGTGAAAGTGGGAAATTTACACACCGAGTGAAGAGAGGTGACAGACACAGGAGACGGGAAAGAGACAAGCGGGGGGGGGAAGACAGAGTCCAGGGAAAAGAGACAGGACAGGGAAGAGAGAGGGAAAAGAGGGAGTGGAGGAAAGGGAGGGAATAGAGGAAGGCGAGTGAAAGCGGGAAAAATGAACGCCGAGAGAACAGATGTGAGAGAGACAGGCGAGGGGAAACAGAGAAAAGAGACAAGCGAGGGAAAAGGTGGAAAAGAGGGAGTTGAGGGAAAGCAGGGGGAACTGACTGGTGAGGGTAAAGAGGGAAGAGTTCATGGAGAATAGGCAAAAGAGGGAAAAGCGACAGGCAAGGGAAAAGAGAGAGTTGAGGAACGAGAAGGAAAAGAGAGAGGCGCGAGAAAGTGGGAAAATTAGACACCGAGTGAAGAGAGGTGACAGACACAGCAGAGGGGAAATAGGAGAAAGAGACAAGCAGGGAAAAAGATGGAAAAGAGAAGTTTCAGGGAAGAGACACGACTGGGAAGAGACAGTGAAAAGAGAGGGTTGAGGAATGAGAGGGAAAAGAGAGAGGCGAGAGAAAGTGGGGAAAATTAGACACCGAGTGAAGAGAGGTGACAGACACAGGAGAGGGGAAAGAGGGGAAAGAGACAAGCAGGGGAAAAGAGGGAAAGGAGAGTGTCCAGGGAAAAGAGACAGGACAGGGAAGAGAGAGTGAAAAGAGGGAGCTGAGGAATGAGAGGGAAAAGAGAGAGGCGAGAGAAAGTGGGGAAAATTAGACACCGAGTGAAGAGAGGTGACAGACACAGGAGAGGGGAAAGAGGGGAAAGAGACAAGCAGGGGAAAAGATGGAAAAGAGAAGTTTCAGGGAAAAGAGACACGACTGGGAAGAGACAGTTAAAAGAGAGTGTTGAGGAATGAGAGGGGAAAGACAGGGGCGACTGAAAGTGGGAAATTTACACACCGAGTGAAGAGAGGTGACAGACACAGGAGACGGGAAAGAGACAAGCGGGGGGGGGAAGACAGAGTCCAGGGAAAAGAGACAGGACAGGGAAGAGAGAGGGAAAAGAGGGAGTGGAGGAAAGGGAGGGAATAGAGGAAGGCGAGTGAAAGCGGGAAAAATGAACGCCGAGAGAACAGATGTGAGAGAGACAGGCGAGGGGAAACAGAGAAAAGAGACAAGCGAGGGAAAAGGTGGAAAAGAGGGAGTTGAGGGAAAGTGGGAAAATTAGACACCAAGGGAAGAGAGGTGACAGACACAGGAGAGGGGAAAGAGGGGAAAGAGACAAGCGGGGGGAGGGGAGAGAGAGTCCAGGGAAAAGAGACAGGACAGGGAAGAGAGACGGAAAAGAGGGAGTGGAGGAAAGGGAGGTAATAGAGGAAGGCGAGTGAAAGCGGGAAAAATGAACGCGGAGGGAACCGAGGTGAGAGAGACAGGCGAGGGGAAACAGGGAAAAGAGACAAGCGAGGGAAAAGGTGGAAAAGAGGGAGTTGAGGGAAAGCAGGGGGAACTGACTGGTGAGGGTAAAGAGGGAAGAGTTCATGGAGAATAGGCAAAAGAGGGAAAAGCGACAGGCAAGGGAAAAGAGAGAGCTGAGGAACGAGAAGGAAAAGAGAGAGGCGCGAGAAAGTGGGAAAATTAGACACCGAGTGAAGAGAGGTGACAGACACAGCAGAGGGGAAATAGGAGAAAGAGACAAGCAGGGGAAAAGATGGAAAAGAGAAGTTTAAGGGAAGAGACACGACTGGGAAGAGACAGTGAAAAGAGAGGGTTGAGGAATGAGAGGGAAAAGAGAGAGGCGAGAGAAAGTGGGGAAAATGAGACACCGAGTGAAGAGAGGTGACAGACACAGGAGAGGGGAAAGAGGGGAAAGAGACAAGCAGGGGAAAAGAGGGAAAGGAGAGTGTCCAGGGAAAAGAGACAGGACAGGGAAGAGAGAGTGAAAAGAGGGAGCTGAGGAATGAGAGGGAAAAGAGAGGGGCGAGTGAAAGTGGGAAATTTACACACCGAGTGAAGAGAGGTGACAGACACAGGAGAGGGGAAAGAGGGGAAAGAGACAAGCCGGGGAAAAGAGAGTGTCCAGGGAAAAGAGACAGGATAGGGAGGAGACAGTGAAGAGAGAGAGTTGATGAATGAGAGGGAAACGAGAGAGGCGAGTGAAAGTGGGAAATTTACACACCGAGTGAAGAGAGGTGACAGACACAGGAGAGGGGAAAGAGGGGAAAGAGACAAGCGGGGGGGGGAAGAGAGAGTCCAGGGAAAAGAGACAGGACAGGGAAGAGAGACGGAAAAGAGTGAGTGGAGGGAAGGGAGGGAATAGAGGAAGGTGAGTGAAAGTGGGGAAAATCAACGCCGAGAGAACAGAGGTGAGAGAGACAGGCGAGGGGAAACAGGGAAAAGAGAGAAGCGAGAGAAAAGGTGGAAAAGAGGGAGTTGAGGGAAAGCAGGGGGAAGTGACTGGTGAGGGTAAAGAGGAAAGAGTTCATGGAGAATAGGCAAAAGAGGGAAAAGCGACAGGCAAGGAAAAGAGAGAGTTGAGGAACGAGACGGAAAAGAGAGAGGCGAGAGAAAGTGAGGAAAATGAGACACCGAGTGAAGAGACGTGACAGACACAGGAGAGGGGAAAGAGGGGAAAGAGACAAGCAGGGGGAAAGAGGGAAAGGAGAGAGTCCAGGGAAAAGAGACATGATAGGGAAGAGAGAGGGAAAAGAGAGAGTGGAGGTAAGGGAGGGAATAGAGGAAGGCGAGTGAAAGCGGGGAAAATGAACGCCGTGAGAACAGAGGTGAGAGAGACAGGCGAGGGGAAACAGGGAAAAGAGACAGGCGAGGGAACAGGTGGAAAAGAGGGAGGTGAGGGAAAGCAGGGGGAAGTGACTGGTGAGGGTAAAGAGGGAAGAGTTCATGGAGAATAGGCAAAAGAGGGAAAAGCGACAGGCAAGGGAAAAGAGAGAGTTGAGGAACGAGACGGAAAAGAGAGAGGCGAGAGAAAGTGGGGAAAATGAGACACCGAGTGGAGAGAGGTGACAGAAACAGGAGAGGGGAAATAGGGGAAAGAGACAAGCAGGGGAAAAGAGGGAAAGGAGAGTGTCCAGGGAAAAGAGACAGGACAGGGAAGAGAGAGTGAAAAGAGGGAGCTGAGGAATGAGAGGGAAAAGAGAGAGGCGAGAGAAAGTGGGGAAATTACACACCGAGTTAAGAGAGGTGACAGACACAGGAGAGGGGAAAGAGGGGAAAGAGACAAGCAGGGGAAAAGATGGAAAAGAGAAGTTTCAGGGAAAAGAGACACGACTGGGAAGACACAGTTAAAAGAGAGTGTTGAGGAATGAGAGGGGAAAGACAGGGGCGAGTGAAAGTGGGAAATTTACACACCGAGTGAAGAGAGGTGACAGACACAGGAGACGGGAAAGAGACAAGCGGGGGGGGGAAGACAGAGTCCAGGGAAAAGAGACAGGACAGGGAAGAGAGAGGGAAAAGAGGGAGTGGAGGAAAGGGAGGGAATAGAGGAAGGCGAGTGAAAGCGGGGAAAATGAACGCCGTGAGAACAGAGGTGAGAGAGACAGGCGAGGGGAAACAGGGAAAAGAGACAAGCGGGGGGGGGAAGAGAGAGTCCAGGGAAAAGAGACAGGACAGGGAGGAGAGAGGGAAAAGAGGGAGTGGAGGAAAGGGAGGGAATAGAGGAAGGTGAGTGAAAGCGGGGAAAATGAACGCCGTGAGAACAGAGGTGAGAGAGACAGGCGAGGGGAAACAGGGAAAAGAGACAAGCGAGGGAAAAGGTGGAAAAGAGGGAGGTGAGGGAAAGCCGGGGGAAGTGACTGGTGAGGGTAAAGAGGGAAGAGTTCATGGAGAATAGGCAAAAGAGGGAAAAGCGACAGGCAAGGGAAAAGAGAGAGTTGAGGAACGAGACGGAAAAGAGAGAGGCGAGAGAAAGTGGGGAAAATGAGACACCGAGTGGAGAGAGGTGACAGAAACAGGAGAGGGGAAATAGGGGAAAGAGACAAGCAGGGGAAAAGAGGGAAAGGAGAGTGTCCAGGGAAAAGAGACAGGACAGGGAAGAGAGAGTGAAAAGAGAGTGTTGAGGAATGAGAGGGGAAAGACAGGGGCGAGTGAAAGTGGGAAATTTACACACCGAGTGAAGAGAGGTGACAGACACAGGAGACGGGAAAGAGACAAGCGGGGGGGGGAAGACAGAGTCCAGGGAAAAGAGACAGGACAGGGAAGAGAGAGGGAAAAGAGGGAGTGGAGGAAAGGGAGGGAATAGAGGAAGGCGAGTGAAAGCGGGAAAAGTGAACGTCGAGAGAACAGATGTGAGAGAGACAGGCGAGGGGAAACAGAGAAAAGAGACAAGCGAGGGAACAGGTGGAAAAGAGGGAGTTGAGTGAAAGCAGGGGGAACTGACTGGTGAGGGTAAAGAGGGAAGAGTTCATGGAGAATAGGCAAAAGAGGGAAAAGCGACAGGCAAGGGAAAAAAGAGAGTTGAGGAATGAGAAGGAACAGAGAGAGGCGAGAGAAAGTGGGGAAAATGAGACACCGAGTGAAGAGAGGTGACAGACACAGGAGAGGGGAAAGAGGGGAAAGAGACAAGCGGGGGGGGGGGAAGAGAGAGTCCAGGGAAAAGAGACAGGACAGGTAAGAGAGACGGAAAAGAGGGAGTGGAGGAAAGGGAGGTAATAGACGAAGCCGAGTGAAAGCGGGAAAAATGAACGCCGAGGGAACCGAGGTGAGAGAGACAGGCGAGGGGAAACAGGGAAAAGAGACAAGCGAGGGAACAGGTGGAAAAGAGGGAGGTGAGGGAAAGCAGGGGGAAGTGACTGGTGAGGGTAAAGAGGGAAGAGTTCATGGAGAATAGGCAAAAGAGGGAAAAGCGACAGGCAAGGGAAAAGAGAGAGTTGAGGAACGAGACGGAAAAGAGAGAGGCGAGAGAAAGTGGGGAAAATGAGACACCGAGTGAAGAGAGGTGACAGACACAGGAGAGGGGAAAGAGGGGAAAGAGACAAGCAGGGGAAAAGAGGGAAAGGAGAGTGTCCAGGGAAAAGAGACAGGACAGGGAAGAGAGAGTGAAAAGAGGGAGCTGAGGAATGAGAGGGAAAAGAGAGAGGCGAGAGAAAGTGGGGAAATTAGACACCGAGTGAAGAGAGGTGACAGACACAGGAGAGGGGAAAGAGGGGAAAGAGACAAGCAGGGGAAAAGATGGAAAAGAGAAGTTTCAGGGAAAAGAGACACGACTGGGAAGAGACAGTTAAAAGAGAGTGTTGAGGAATGCGAGGGGAAAGACAGGGGCGAGTGAAAGTGGGAAATTTACACACCGAGTGAAGAGAGGTGACAGACACAGGAGACGGGAAAGAGACAAGCGGGGGGGGGAAGACAGAGCCCAGGGAAAAGAGACAGGACAGGGAAGAGAGAGGGAAAAGAGGGAGTGGAGGAAAGGGAAGGAATAGAGGAAGGCGATTGAAAGCGGGAAAAATGAACGTCGAGAGAACAGATGTGAGAGAGACAGGCGAGGGGAAAGAGAGAAAAGAGACAAGCGAGGGAACAGGTGGAAAAGAGGGAGTTGAGTGAAAGCAGGGGGAACTGACTGGTGAGGGTAAAGAGGGAAGAGTTCATGGAGAATAGGCAAAAGAGGGAAAAGCGACAGGCAAGGGAAAAAAGAGAGTTGAGGAATGAGAAGGAACAGAGAGAGGCGAGAGAAAGTGGGGAAAATGAGACACCGAGTGAAGAGAGGTGACAGACACAGGAGAGGGGAAAGAGGGGAAAGAGACAAGCGGGGGGGGGAAAGAGAGAGTCCAGGGAAAAGAGACAGGACAGGGAAGAGAGACGGAAAAGAGGGAGTGGAGGAAAGGGAGGTAATAGAGGAAGCCGAGTGAAAGCGGGAAAAATGAACGCCGAGGGAACCGAGGTGAGAGAGACAGGCGAGGGGAAACAGGGAAAAGAGACAAGCGAGGGAACAGGTGGAAAAGAGGGAGGTGAGGGAAAGCAGGGGGAAGTGACTGGTGAGGGTAAAGAGGGAAGAGTTCATGGAGAATAGGCAAAAGAGGGAAAAGCGACAGGCAAGGGAAAAGAGAGAGTTGAGGAACGAGACGGAAAAGAGAGAGGCGAGAGAAAGTGGGGAAAATGAGACACCGAGTGAAGAGAGGTGACAGACACAGGAGAGGGGAAAGAGGGGAAAGAGACAAGCAGGGGAAAAGAGGGAAAGGAGAGTGTCCAGGGAAAAGAGACAGGACAGGGAAGAGAGAGTGAAAAGAGGGAGCTGAGGAATGAGAGGGAAAAGAGAGAGGCGAGAGAAAGTGGGGAAATTAGACACCGAGTGAAGAGAGGTGACAGACACAGGAGAGGGGAAAGAGGGGAAAGAGACAAGCAGGGGAAAAGATGGAAAAGAGAAGTTTCAGGGAAAAGAGACACGACTGGGAAGAGACAGTTAAAAGAGAGTGTTGAGGAATGAGAGGGGAAAGACAGGGGCGACTGAAAGTGGGAAATTTACACACCGAGTGAAGAGAGGTGACAGACACAGGAGACGGGAAAGAGACAAGCGGGGGGGGGAAGACAGAGTCCAGGGAAAAGAGACAGGACAGGGAAGAGAGAGGGAAAAGAGGGAGTGGAGGAAAGGGAGGGAATAGAGGAAGGCGAGTGAAAGCGGGAAAAATGAACGTCGAGAGAACAGATGTGAGAGAGACAGGCGAGGGGAAAGAGAGAAAAGAGACAAGCGAGGGAACAGGTGGAAAAGAGGGAGTTGAGTGAAAGCAGGGGGAACTGACTGGTGAGGGTAAAGAGGGAAGAGTTCATGGAGAATAGGCAAAAGAGGGAAAAGCGACAGGCAAGGGAAAAGAGAGAGTTGAGGAACGAGACGGAAAAGAGAGAGGCGAGAGAAAGTGGGGAAAATGAGACACCGAGTGAAGAGAGGTGACAGACACAGGAGAGGGGAAAGAGGGGAAAGAGACAAGCAGGGGAAAAGATGGAAAAGAGAAGTTTCAGGGAAAAGAGACACGACTGGGAAGAGACAGTTAAAAGAGAGTGTTGAGGAATGAGAGGGGAAAGACAGGGGCGAGTGAAAGTGGGAAATTTACACACCGAGTGAAGAGAGGTGACAGACACAGGAGACGGGAAAGAGACAAGCGGGGGGGGGAAGACAGAGTCCAGGGAAAAGAGACAGGACAGGGAAGAGAGAGGGAAAAGAGGGAGTGGAGGAAAGGGAGGGAATAGAGGAAGGCGAGTGAAAGCGGGAAAAATGAACGTCGAGAGAACAGATGTGAGAGAGACAGGCGAGGGGAAACAGGGAAAAGAGACAAGCGAGGGAACAGGTGGAAAAGAGGGAGGTGAGGGAAAGCAGGGGGAACTGACTGGTGAGGGTAAAGAGGGAAGAGTTCATGGAGAATAGGCAAAAGAGGGAAAAGCGACAGGCAAGGGAAAAAAGAGAGTTGAGGAATGAGAAGGAACAGAGAGAGGCGAGAGAAAGTGGGGAAAATGAGACACCGAGTGAAGAGAGGTGACAGACACAGGAGAGGGGAAAGAGGGGAAAGAGACAAGCGGGGGGGGGGGGAAGAGAGAGTCCAGGGAAAAGAGACAGGACAGGGAAGAGAGACGGAAAAGAGGGAGTGGAGGAAAGGGAGGTAATAGAGGAAGCCGAGTGAAAGCGGGAAAAATGAACGCCGAGGGAACCGAGGTGAGAGAGACAGGCGAGGGGAAACAGGGAAAAGAGACAAGCGAGGGAACAGGTGGAAAAGAGGGAGGTGAGGGAAAGCAGGGGGGAAGTGACTGGTGAGTGTAAAGAGGGAAGAGTTCATGGAGAATAGGCAAAAGAGGGAAAAGCGACAGGCAAGGGAAAAGAGAGAGTTGAGGAACGAGACGGAAAAGAGAGAGGCGAGAGAAAGTGGGGAAAAAGAGACACCGAGTGAAGAGAGGTGACAGACACAGGAGAGGGGAAAGAGGGGAAAGAGACAAGCAGGGGAAAAGAGGGAAAAGAGAAGTTTCAGGGAAGAGACACGACTGGGAAGAGACAGTGAAAAGAGAGGGTTGAGGAATGAGAGGGAAAAGAGAGGGGCGAGAGAAAGTGGGGAAATTAGACACCGAGTGAAGAGAGGTGACAGACACAGGAGAGGGGAAAGAGGGGAAAGAGACAAGCAGGGGAAAAGATGGAAAAGAGAAGTTTCAGGGAAAAGAGACACGACTGGGAAGAGACAGTTAAAAGAGAGTGTTGAGGAATGAGAGGGGAAAGACAGGGGCGACTGAAAGTGGGAAATTTACACACCGAGTGAAGAGAGGTGACAGACACAGGAGACGGGAAAGAGACAAGCGGGGGGGGGAAGACAGAGTCCAGGGAAAAGAGACAGGACAGGGAAGAGAGAGGGAAAAGAGGGAGTGGAGGAAAGGGAGGGAATAGAGGAAGGCGAGTGAAAGCGGGAAAAATGAACGTCGAGAGAACAGATGTGAGAGAGACAGGCGAGGGGAAAGAGAGAAAAGAGACAAGCGAGGGAACAGGTGGAAAAGAGGGAGTTGAGTGAAAGCAGGGGGAACTGACTGGTGAGGGTAAAGAGGGAAGAGTTCATGGAGAATAGGCAAAAGAGGGAAAAGCGACAGGCAAGGGAAAAAAGAGAGTTGAGGAATGAGAAGGAACAGAGAGAGGCGAGAGAAAGTGGGGAAAATGAGACACCGAGTGAAGAGAGGTGACAGACACAGGAGAGGGGAAAGAGGGGAAAGAGACAAGCGGGGGGGGGGAAAGAGAGAGTCCAGGGAAAAGAGACAGGACAGGGAAGAGAGACGGAAAAGAGGGAGTGGAGGAAAGGGAGGTAATAGAGGAAGCCGAGTGAAAGCGGGAAAAATGAACGCCGAGGGAACCGAGGTGAGAGAGACAGGCGAGGGGAAACAGGGAAAAGAGACAAGCGAGGGAACAGGTGGAAAAGAGGGAGGTGAGGGAAAGCAGGGGGAAGTGACTGGTGAGGGTAAAGAGGGAAGAGTTCATGGAGAATAGGCAAAAGAGGGAAAAGCGACAGGCAAGGGAAAAGAGAGAGTTGAGGAACGAGACGGAAAAGAGAGAGGCGAGAGAAAGTGGGGAAAATGAGACACCGAGTGAAGAGAGGTGACAGACACAGGAGAGGGGAAAGAGGGGAAAGAGACAAGCAGGGGAAAAGAGGGAAAGGAGAGTGTCCAGGGAAAAGAGACAGGACAGGGAAGAGAGAGTGAAAAGAGGGAGCTGAGGAATGAGAGGGAAAAGAGAGAGGCGAGAGAAAGTGGGGAAATTAGACACCGAGTGAAGAGAGGTGACAGACACAGGAGAGGGGAAAGAGGGGAAAGAGACAAGCAGGGGAAAAGATGGAAAAGAGAAGTTTCAGGGAAAAGAGACACGACTGGGAAGAGACAGTTAAAAGAGAGTGTTGAGGAATGCGAGGGGAAAGACAGGGGCGAGTGAAAGTGGGAAATTTACACACCGAGTGAAGAGAGGTGACAGACACAGGAGACGGGAAAGAGACAAGCGGGGGGGGGAAGACAGAGTCCAGGGAAAAGAGACAGGACAGGGAAGAGAGAGGGAAAAGAGGGAGTGGAGGAAAGGGAGGGAATAGAGGAAGGCGAGTGAAAGCGGGAAAAATGAACGCCGAGAGAACAGATGTGAGAGAGACAGGCGAGGGGAAACAGAGAAAAGAGACAAGCGAGGGAAAAGGTGGAAAAGAGGGAGTTGAGGGAAAGCAGGGGGAACTGACTGGTGAGGGTAAAGAGGGAAGAGTTCATGGAGAATAGGCAAAAGAGGGAAAAGCGACAGGCAAGGGAAAAGAGAGAGCTGAGGAACGAGAAGGAAAAGAGAGAGGCGCGAGAAAGTGGGAAAATTAGACACCGAGTGAAGAGAGGTGACAGACACAGCAGAGGGGAAATAGGGGAAAGAGACAAGCAGGGGAAAAGATGGAAAAGAGAAGTTTCAGGGAAGAGACACGACTGGGAAGAGACAGTGAAAAGAGAGGGTTGAGGAATGAGAGGGAAAAGAGAGGGGCGAGTGAAAGTGGGAAATTTACACACCGAGTGAAGATAGGTGACAGACACAGGAGAGGGGAAAGAGGGGAAAGAGACAAGCAGGGGAAAAGATGGAAAAGAGAAGTTTCAGGGAAAAGAGACACGACTGGGAAGAGACAGTTAAAAGAGAGTGTTGAGGAATGAGAGGGGAAAGACAGGGGCGAGTGAAAGTGGGAAATTTACACACCGAGTAAAGAGAGGTGACAGACACAGGAGACGGGAAAGAGACAAGCGGGGGGGGGAAGACAGAGTCCAGGGAAAAGAGACAGGACAGGGAAGAGAGAGGGAAAAGAGGGAGTGGAGGAAAGGGAGGGAATAGAGGAAGGCGAGTGAAAGCGGGAAAAGTGAACGTCGAGAGAACAGATGTGAGAGAGACAGGCGAGGGGAAAGAGAGAAAAGAGACAAGCGAGGGAACAGGTGGAAAAGAGGGAGTTGAGTGAAAGCAGGGGGAACTGACTGGTGAGGGTAAATAGGGAAGAGTTCATGGAGAATAGGCAAAAGAGGGAAAAGCGACAGGCAAGGGAAAAAAGAGAGTTGAGGAACGAGACGGAAAAGAGAGAGGCGAGAGAAAGTGGGGAAAATGAGACACCGAGTGAAGAGAGGTGACAGACACAGGAGAGGGGAAAGAGGGGAAAGAGACAAGCAGGGGAAAAGAGGGAAAGGAGAGTGTCCAGGGAAAAGAGACAGGACAGGGAAGAGAGAGTGAAAAGAGGGAGCTGAGGAATGAGAGGGAAAAGAGAGAGGCGAGAGAAAGTGGGGAAATTAGACACCGAGTGAAGAGAGGTGACAGACACAGGAGAGGGGAAAGAGGGGAAAGAGACAAGCAGGGGAAAAGATGGAAAAGAGAAGTTTCAGGGAAAAGAGACACGACTGGGAAGAGACAGTTAAAAGAGAGTGTTGAGGAATGCGAGGGGAAAGACAGGGGCGAGTGAAAGTGGGAAATTTACACACCGAGTGAAGAGAGGTGACAGACACAGGAGACGGGAAAGAGACAAGCGGGGAGGGGAAGACAGAGTCCAGGGAAAAGAGACAGGACAGGGAAGAGAGAGGGAAAAGAGGGAGTGGAGGAAAGGGAGGGAATAGAGGAAGGCGAGTGAAAGCGGGAAAAATGAACGCCGAGAGAACAGATGTGAGAGAGACAGGCGAGGGGAAACAGAGAAAAGAGACAAGCGAGGGAAAAGGTGGAAAAGAGGGAGTTGAGGGAAAGCAGGGGGAACTGACTGGTGAGGGTAAAGAGGGAAGAGTTCATGGAGAATAGGCAAAAGAGGGAAAAGCGACAGGCAAGGGAAAAGAGAGAGCTGAGGAACGAGAAGGAAAAGAGAGAGGCGCGAGAAAGTGGGAAAATTAGACACCGAGTGAAGAGAGGTGACAGACACAGCAGAGGGGAAATAGGGGAAAGAGACAAGCAGGGGAAAAGATGGAAAAGAGAAGTTTCAGGGAAGAGACACGACTGGGAAGAGACAGTGAAAAGAGAGGGTTGAGGAATGAGAGGGAAAAGAGAGAGGCGAGAGAAAGTGGGGAAAATTAGACACCGAGTGAAGAGAGGTGACAGACACAGGAGAGGGGAAAGAGGGGAAAGAGACAAGCAGAGGAAAAGAGGGAAAAGAGAAGTTCCAGAGAAAAGAGACACGACTGGGAAGAGAGAGTGAAAAGAGGGAGCTGAGGAATGAGAGGGAAAAGAGAGAGGCGAGAGAAAGTGGGGAAAATTAGACACCGAGTGAAGAGAGGTGACAGACACAGGAGAGGGGAAAGAGGGGAAAGAGACAAGCAGGGGAAAAGAGGGAAAGGAGAGTGTCCAGGGAAAAGAGACAGGACAGGGAAGAGAGAGTGAAAAGAGGGAGCTGAGAAACGAGAGGGAAAAGAGAGAGGCGAGAGAAAGTGGGGAAAATTAGACACCGAGTGAAGAGAGGTGACAGACACAGCAGAGGGGAAATAGGGGAAAGAGACAAGCAGGGGAAAAGATGGAAAAGAGAAGTTTCAGGGAAGAGACACGACTGGGAAGAGACAGTGAAAAGAGAGGGTTGAGGAATGAGAGGGAAAAGAGAGGGGCGAGTGAAAGTGGGAAATTTACACACCGAGTGAAGATAGGTGACAGACACAGGAGAGGGGAAAGAGGGGAAAGAGACAAGCAGGGGAAAAGATGGAAAAGAGAAGTTTCAGGGAAAAGAGACACGACTGGGAAGAGACAGTTAAAAGAGAGTGTTGAGGAATGCGAGGGGAAAGACAGGGGCGAGTGAAAGTGGGAAATTTACACACCGAGTGAAGAGAGGTGACAGACACAGGAGACGGGAAAGAGACAAGCGGGGGGGGGAAGACAGAGTCCAGGGAAAAGAGACAGGACAGGGAAGAGAGAGGGAAAAGAGGGAGTGGAGGAAAGGGAGGGAATAGAGGAAGGCGAGTGAAAGCGGGAAAAATGAACGCCGAGGGAACCGAGGTGAGAGAGACAGGCGAGGGGAAACAGAGAAAAGAGACAAGCGAGGGAAAAGGTGGAAAAGAGGGAGTTGAGGGAAAGCAGGGGGAACTGACTGGTGAGGGTAAAGAGGGAAGAGTTCATGGAGAATAGGCAAAAGAGGGAAAAGCGACAGGCAAGGGAAAAGAGAGAGCTGAGGAACGAGAAGGAAAAGAGAGAGGCGCGAGAAAGTGGGAAAATTAGACACCGAGTGAAGAGAGGTGACAGACACAGCAGAGGGGAAATAGGAGAAAGAGACAAGCAGGGGAAAAGATGGAAAAGAGAAGTTTCAGGGAAGAGACACGACTGGGAAGAGACAGTGAAAAGAGAGGGTTGAGGAATGAGAGGGAAAAGAGAGAGGCGAGAGAAAGTGGGGAAAATTAGACACCGAGTGAAGAGAGGTGACAGACACAGGAGAGGGGAAAGAGGGGAAAGAGACAAGCAGAGGAAAAGAGGGAAAAGAGAAGTTCCAGAGAAAAGAGACAGGACAGGGAAGAGAGAGTGAAAAGAGGGAGCTGAGGAATGAGAGGGAAAAGAGAGAGGCGAGAGAAAGTGGGGAAAATTAGACACCGAGTGAAGAGAGGTGACAGACACAGGAGAGGGGAAAGAGGGGAAAGAGACAAGCAGGGGAAAAGAGGGAAAGGAGAGTGTCCAGGGAAAAGAGACAGGACAGGGAAGAGAGAGTGAAAAGAGGGAGCTGAGGAATGAGAGGGAAAAGAGAGAGGCGAGAGAAAGTGGGGAAAATTAGACACCGAGTGAAGAGAGGTGACAGACACAGGAGAGGGGAAAGAGGGGAAAGAGACAAGCAGGGGAAAAGATGGAAAAGAGAAGTTTCAGGGAAAAGAGACACGACTGGGAAGAGACAGTGAAAAGAGAGTGTTGAGGAATGAGAGGGGAAAGACAGGGGCGAGTGAAAGTGGGAAATTTACACACCGAGTGAAGAGAGGTGACAGACACAGGAGACGGGAAAGAGACAAGCGGAGGGGGGAAGACAGAGTCCAGGGAAAAGAGACAGGACAGGGAAGAGAGAGGGAAAAGAGGGAGTGGAGGAAAGGGAGGGAATAGAGGAAGGCGAGTGAAAGCGGGGAAAATGAACGTCGAGAGAACAGATGTGAGAGAGACAGGCGAGGGGAAAGAGAGAAAAGAGACAAGCGAGGGAACAGGTGGAAAAGAGGGAGTTGAGTGAAAGCAGGGGGAACTGACTGGTGAGGGTAAAGAGGGAAGAGTTCATGGAGAATAGGCAAAAGAGGGAAAAGCGACAGGCAAGGGAAAAAAGAGAGTTGAGGAATGAGAAGGAACAGAGAGAGGCGAGAGAAAGTGGGGAAAATTAGACACCGAGTGAAGAGAGGTGACAGACACAGGAGAGGGGAAAGAGGAGAAAGAGACAAGCGGGGGGGAGGAGAGAGTCCAGGGAAAGGAGAAAGGACAGGGAAGATAGAGGGAAAAGAGAGAGTGGAGGTAAGGCAGGGAATAGAGGAAGGCGAGTGAAAGCGGGAAAATGAACGCTGAGGGAACCGAGGTGAGAGAGACAGGCGAGGGGAAACAGGGAAAAGAGACAAGCGAGGGAACAGGTGGGAAAGAGGGAGTTGAAAGAAAACAGGGGAAAGTGACTGGTGAGGGTAAAGAGGGAAGAGTTCATGGAGAATAGGCAAAAGAGGGAAAAGCGACAGGCAAGGGAAAAGAGAGAGTTGAGGAACGAGAAGGAAAAGAGAGAGGCGCGAGAAAGTGGGAAAATTAGACACCGAGTGAAGAGAGGTGACAGACACAGCAGAGGGGAAATAAGGGAAAGAGACAAGCAGGGGAAAAGATGGAAAAGAGAAGTTTCAGGGAAGAGACACGACTGGGAAGAGACAGTGAAAAGAGAGGGTTGAGGAATGAGAGGGAAAAGAGAGGGGCGAGTGAAAGTGGGAAATTTACACACCGAGTGAAGATAGGTGACAGACACAGGAGAGGGGAAAGAGGGGAAAGAGACAAGCAGGGGAAAGATGGAAAAGAGAAGTTTCAGGGAAAAGAGACACGACTGGGAAGAGACAGTTAAAAGAGAGTGTTGAGGAATGAGAGGGGAAAGACAGGGGCGAGTGAAAGTGGGAAATTTACACACCGAGTGAAGAGAGGTGACAGACACAGGAGACGGGAAAGAGACAAGCGGGGGGGGGAAGACAGAGTCCAGGGAAAAGAGACAGGACAGGGAAGAGAGAGGGAAAAGAGGGAGTGGAGGAAAGGGAGGGAATAGAGGAAGGCGAGTGAAAGCGGGAAAAATGAACGCCGAGAGAACAGATGTGAGAGAGACAGGCGAGGGGAAACAGAGAAAAGAGACAAGCGAGGGAAAAGGTGGAAAAGAGGGAGTTGAGGGAAAGCAGGGGGAACTGACTGGTGAGGGTAAAGAGGGAAGAGTTCATGGAGAATAGGCAAAAGAGGGAAAAGCGACAGGCAAGGGAAAAGAGAGAGCTGAGGAACGAGAAGGAAAAGAGAGAGGCGCGAGAAAGTGGGAAAATTAGACACCGAGTGAAGAGAGGTGACAGACACAGCAGAGGGGAAATAGGAGAAAGAGACAAGCAGGGGAAAAGATGGAAAAGAGAAGTTTCAGGGAAGAGACACGACTGGGAAGAGACAGTGAAAAGAGAGGGTTGAGGAATGAGAGGGAAAAGAGAGAGGCGAGAGAAAGTGGGGAAAATTAGACACCGAGTGAAGAGAGGTGACAGACACAGGAGAGGGGAAAGAGGGGAAAGAGACAAGCAGGGGAAAAGATGGAAAAGAGAAGTTTCAGGGAAAAGAGACACGACTGGGAAGAGACAGTTAAAAGAGAGTGTTGAGGAATGAGAGGGGAAAGACAGGGGCGAGTGAAAGTGGGAAATTTACACACCGAGTGAAGAGAGGTGACAGACACAGGAGACGGGAAAGAGACAAGCGGGGGGGGGAAGACAGAGTCCAGGGAAAAGAGACAGGACAGGGAAGAGAGAGGGAAAAGAGGGAGTGGAGGAAAGGGAGGGAATAGAGGAAGGCGAGTGAAAGCGGGAAAAATGAACGTCGAGAGAACAGATGTGAGAGAGACAGGCGAGGGGAAACAGAGAAAAGAGACAAGCGAGGGAACAGGTGGAAAAGAGGGAGTTGAGTGAAAGCAGGGGGAACTGACTGGTGAGGGTAAAGAGGGAAGAGTTCATGGAGAATAGGCAAAAGAGGGAAAAGCGACAGGCAAGGGAAAAAAGAGAGTTGAGGAATGAGAAGGAACAGAGAGAGGCGAGAGAAAGTGGGGAAAATGAGACACCGAGTGAAGAGAGGTGACAGACACAGGAGAGGGGAAAGAGGGGAAAGAGACAAGCGGGGGGGGGGAAGAGAGAGTCCAGGGAAAAGAGACAGGACAGGGAAGAGAGACGGAAAAGAGGGAGTGGAGGAAAGGGAGGTAATAGAGGAAGGCGAGTGAAAGCGGGAAAAATGAACGCCGAGGGAACCGAGGTGAGAGAGACAGGCGAGGGGAAACAGGGAAAAGAGACAGGCGAGGGAACAGGTGGAAAAGAGGGAGGTGAGGGAAAGCAGGGGGAAGTGACTGGTGAGGGTAAAGAGGGAAGAGTTCATGGAGAATAGGCAAAAGAGGGAAAAGCGACAGGCAAGGGAAAAGAGAGAGTTGAGGAACGAGACGGAAAAGAGAGAGGCGAGAGAAAGTGGGGAAAATGAGACACCGAGTGAAGAGAGGTGACAGACACAGGAGAGGGGAAAGAGGGGAAAGAGACAAGCAGGGGAAAAGAGGGAAAGGAGAGTGTCCAGGGAAAAGAGACAGGACAGGGAAGAGACAGTGAAAAGAGAGTGTTGAGGAATGAGAGGGAAAAGAGAGAGGCGAGAGAAAGTGGGGAAATTAGACACCGAGTGAAGAGAGGTGACAGACACAGGATAGGGGAAAGAGGGGAAAGAGACAAGCAGGGGAAAAGATGGAAAAGAGAAGTTTCAGGGAAAAGAGACACGACTGGGAAGAGACAGTTAAAAGAGAGTGTTGAGGAATGCGAGGGGAAAGACAGGGGCGAGTGAAAGTGGGAAATTTACACACCGAGTGAAGAGAGGTGACAGACACAGGAGACGGGAAAGAGACAAGCGGGGGGGGAAGACAGAGTCCAGGGAAAAGAGACAGGACAGGGAAGAGAGAGGGAAAAGAGGGAGTGGAGGAAAGGGAGGGAATAGAGGAAGGCGAGTGAAAGCGGGAAAAATGAACGCCGAGAGAACAGATGTGAGAGAGACAGGCGAGGGGAAACAGAGAAAAGAGACAAGCGAGGGAACAGGTGGAAAAGAGGGAGTTGAGGGAAAGCAGGGGGAACTGACTGGTGAGGGTAAAGAGGGAAGAGTTCATGGAGAATAGGCAAAAGAGGGAAAAGCGACAGGCAAGGGAAAAGAGAGAGCTGAGGAACGAGAAGGAAAAGAGAGAGGCGCGAGAAAGTGGGAAAATTAGACACCGAGTGAAGAGAGGTGACAGACACAGCAGAGGGGAAATAGGGGAAAGAGACAAGCAGGGGAAAAGATGGAAAAGAGAAGTTTCGGGGAAGAGACACGACTGGGAAGAGACAGTGAAAAGAGAGGGTTGAGGAATGAGAGGGAAAAGAGAGAGGCGAGAGAAAGTGGGGAAAATGAGACACCGAGTGAAGAGAGGTGACAGACACAGGAGAGGGGAAAGAGGGGAAAGAGACATGCAGGGGAAAAGAGGGAAAGGAGAGTGTCCAGGGAAAAGAGACACGACTGGGAAGAGACAGTTAAAAGAGAGTGTTGAGGAATGAGAGGGGAAAGACAGGGGCGAGTGAAAGTGGGAAATTTACACACCGAGTGAAGAGAGGTGACAGACACAGGAGACGGGAAAGAGACAAGCGGGGGGGGGAAGACAGAGTCCAGGGAAAAGAGACAGGACAGGGAAGAGAGAGGGAAAAGAGGGAGTGGAGGAAAGGGAGGGAATAGAGGAAGGCGAGTGAAAGCGGGAAAAATGAACGTCGAGAGAACAGATGTGAGAGAGACAGGCGAGGGGAAACAGAGAAAAGAGACAAGCGAGGGAACAGGTGGAAAAGAGGGAGTTGAGTGAAAGCAGGGGGAACTGACTGGTGAGGGTAAAGAGGGAAGAGTTCATGGAGAATAGGCAAAAGAGGGAAAAGCGACAGGCAAGGGAAAAAAGAGAGTTGAGGAATGAGAAGGAACAGAGAGAGGCGAGAGAAAGTGGGGAAAATGAGACACCGAGTGAAGAGAGGTGACAGACACAGGAGAGGGGAAAGAGGGGAAAGAGACAAGCGGGGGGGGGGAAGAGAGAGTCCAGGGAAAAGAGACAGGACAGGGAAGAGAGACGGAAAAGAGGGAGTGGAGGAAAGGGAGGTAATAGAGGAAGGCGAGTGAAAGCGGGAAAAATGAACGCCGAGGGAACCGAGGTGAGAGAGACAGGCGAGGGGAAACAGGGAAAAGAGACAGGCGAGGGAACAGGTGGAAAAGAGGGAGGTGAGGGAAAGCAGGGGGAAGTGACTGGTGAGGGTAAAGAGGGAAGAGTTCATGGAGAATAGGCAAAAGAGGGAAAAGCGACAGGCAAGGGAAAAGAGAGAGTTGAGGAACGAGACGGAAAAGAGAGAGGCGAGAGAAAGTGGGGAAAATGAGACACCGAGTGAAGAGAGGTGACAGACACAGGAGAGGGGAAAGAGGGGAAAGAGACAAGCAGGGGAAAAGAGGGAAAGGAGAGTGTCCAGGGAAAAGAGACAGGACAGGGAAGAGACAGTGAAAAGAGAGTGTTGAGGAATGAGAGGGAAAAGAGAGAGGCGAGAGAAAGTGGGGAAATTAGACACCGAGTGAAGAGAGGTGACAGACACAGGATAGGGGAAAGAGGGGAAAGAGACAAGCAGGGGAAAAGATGGAAAAGAGAAGTTTCAGGGAAAAGAGACACGACTGGGAAGAGACAGTTAAAAGAGAGTGTTGAGGAATGCGAGGGGAAAGACAGGGGCGAGTGAAAGTGGGAAATTTACACACCGAGTGAAGAGAGGTGACAGACACAGGAGACGGGAAAGAGACAAGCGGGGGGGGGAAGACAGAGTCCAGGGAAAAGAGACAGGACAGGGAAGAGAGAGGGAAAAGAGGGAGTGGAGGAAAGGGAGGGAATAGAGGAAGGCGAGTGAAAGCGGGAAAAATGAACGCCGAGAGAACAGATGTGAGAGAGACAGGCGAGGGGAAACAGAGAAAAGAGACAAGCGAGGGAACAGGTGGAAAAGAGGGAGTTGAGGGAAAGCAGGGGGAACTGACTGGTGAGGGTAAAGAGGGAAGAGTTCATGGAGAATAGGCAAAAGAGGGAAAAGCGACAGGCAAGGGAAAAGAGAGAGCTGAGGAACGAGAAGGAAAAGAGAGAGGCGCGAGAAAGTGGGAAAATTAGACACCGAGTGAAGAGAGGTGACAGACACAGCAGAGGGGAAATAGGGGAAAGAGACAAGCAGGGGAAAAGATGGAAAAGAGAAGTTTCGGGGAAGAGACACGACTGGGAAGAGACAGTGAAAAGAGAGGGTTGAGGAATGAGAGGGAAAAGAGAGAGGCGAGAGAAAGTGGGGAAAATGAGACACCGAGTGAAGAGAGGTGACAGACACAGGAGAGGGGAAAGAGGGGAAAGAGACATGCAGGGGAAAAGAGGGAAAGGAGAGTGTCCAGGGAAAAGAGACAGGACAGGGAAGAGAGAGTGAAAAGAGGGAGCTGAGGAATGAGAGCGAAAAGAGAGGGGCGAGTGAAAGTGGGAAATTTACACACCGAGTGAAGAGAGGTGACAGACACAGGAGAGGGGAAAGAGACAAGCGAGAGAAAAGGTGGAAAAGAGGGAGTTGAGGGAAAGCAGGGGGAAGTGACTGGTGAGGGTAAAGAGGAAAGAGTTCATGGAGAATAGGCAAAAGAGGGAAAAGCGACAGGCAAGGGAAAAGAGAGAGTTGAGGAACGAGACGGAAAAGAGAGAGGCGAGAGAAAGTGGGGAAAATGAGACACCGAGTGAAGAGAGGTGACAGACACAGGAGAGGGGAAAGAGGGGAAAGAGACAAGCAGGGGAAAAGAGGGAAAGGAGAGTGTCCAGGGAAAAGAGACAGGACAGGGAAGAGAGAGGGAAAAGAGGGAGTGGAGGGAAGGGAGGGAATAGAGGAAGGTGAGTGAGAGCGGGGAAAATGAACGCCGAGAGAACAGAGGTGAGAGAGACAGGCGAGGGGAAACAGGGAAAAGAGACAAGCAAGAGAAAAGGTGGGAAAGAGGGAGGAGAGGGAAAGTGGGAAAATTAGACACCAAGGGAAGAGAGGTGACAGACACAGGAGAGGGGAAAGAGGGGAAAGACACAAACAGAGGAAAAGAGGGAAAAGAGAAGTTCCAGAGAAAAGAGACACGACTGGGAAGAGAGAGTGAAAAGAGGGAGTTGATGAATGAGAGGGAAAAGAGAGGGGCGAGTGAAAGTGGGAAATTTACACACCGAGTGAAGAGAGGTGACAGACACAGGAGAGGGGAAAGAGGGGAAAGAGACAAGCAGGGGAAAAGAGGGAAAGGAGAGTATCCAGAAAAATGAGACCGGACAGGGAAGAGAGAGTGAAAAGAGGGAGCTGAGGAATGAGAGGGAAAAGAGAGAGGCGAGAGAAAGTGGGGAAATGAGACACCGAGTGAAGAGAGGTGACAGACACAGGAGAGGGGAAAGAGACAAGCGGGGGGGAGAGAGAGAGAGTCCAGGGAAAAGAGACAGGACAGGGAAGAGAGAAGGAAAAGAGGGAGTGGAGGAAAGGGAGGGAATAGAGGAAGGTGAGTGAGAGCGGGGGAAATGAACGCCGAGAGAACAGAGGTGAGAGAGACAGGCGAGGGGAAACAGGGAAAAGAGACAAGCAAGAGAAAAGGTGGGAAAGAGGGAGGAGAGGGAAAGTGGGAAAATTAGACACCAAGGGAAGAGAGGTGACAGACACAGGAGAGGGGAAAGAGGGGAAAGACACAAACAGAGGAAAAGAGGGAAAAGAGAAGTTCCAGAGAAAAGAGACACGACTGGGAAGAGAGAGTGAAAAGAGGGAGTTGATGAATGAGAGGGAAAAGAGAGGGGCGAGTGAAAGTGGGAAATTTACACACCGAGTGAAGAGAGGTGACAGACACAGGAGAGGGGAAATAGGGGAAAGAGACAAGCAGGGGAAAAGAGGGAAAGGAGAGTATCCAAAAAATGAGACAGGACAGGGAAGAGAGAGTGAAAAGAGGGAGTTGAGGAATGAGAGGGAAAAGAGAGAGGCGAGAGAAAGTGGGGAAATGAGACACCGAGTGAAGAGAGGTGACAGACACAGGAGAGGGGAAAGAGGGGAAAGAGACAAGCAGGGGAAAAGATGGAAAAGAGAAGTTTCAGGGAAAAGAGACACGACTGGGAAGAGACAGTTAAAAGAGAGGGTTGAGGAATGAGAGGGAAAAGAGAGGGGCGAGTGAAAGTGGGAAAATTAGACACCGAGTGAAGAGAGGTGACAGACACAGGAGAGGGGAAAGAGACAAGCGGGGCGGCGGAAGAGAGAGTCCAGGGAAAAGAGACAGGACAGGGAAGAGAGAGGGAAAAGAGGGAGTGGAGGAAAGGGAGGGAATAGAGGAAGGTGAGTGAAAGCGGGGAAAATGAACGCCGTGAGAACAGAGGTGAGAGAGACAGGCGAGGGGAAACAGGGAAAAGAGACAAGCGAGAGAAAAGGTGGAAAAGAGGGAGGAGAGGGAAAGTGGGAAAATTAGACACCAAGGGAAGAGAGGTGACAGACACAGGAGAGGGGAAACAGGGGCAAGAGACAAACATAGGAAAAGAGGGAAAAGAGAAGTTCCGGAGAAAAGAGACACGACTGGGAAGAGAGAGTGAAAAGAGAGAGTTGATGAATGAGAGGGAAAAGAGAGGGGCGAGAGAAAGTGGGAAATTTACACACCGAGTGAAGAGAGGTGACAGACACAGGAGAGGGGAAAGAGGGGAAAGAGACAAGCAGGGGAAAAGAGGGAAAGGAGAGTATCCAAAAAATGAGACAGGACAGGGAAGAGAGAGTGAAAAGAGGGAGTTGAGGAATGAGAGGGAAAAGAGAGAGGCGAGAGAAAGTGGGGAAATGAGACACCGAGTGAAGAGAGGTGACAGACACAGGAGAGGGGAAAGAGGGGAAAGAGACAAGCAGGGGAAAAGAGGGAAAGGAGAGTGTCCAGGGAAAAGAGACAGGACAGGGAAGAGAGAGTGAAAAGAGGGAGCTGAGGAATGAGAGGGAAAAGAGAGAGGCGAGAGAAAGTGGGGAAAATTAGACACCGAGTGAAGAGAGGTGACAGACACAGGAGAGGGGAAAGAGGGGAAAGAGACAAGCAGGGGAAAAGATGGAAAAGAGAAGTTTCAGGGAAAAGAGACACGACTGGGAAGAGACAGTTAAAAGAGAGTGTTGAGGAATGCGAGGGGAAAGACAGGGGCGAGTGAAAGTGGGAAATTTACACACCGAGTGAAGAGAGGTGACAGACACAGGAGACGGGAAAGAGACAAGCGGGGGGGGGAAGACAGAGTCCAGGGAAAAGAGACAGGACAGGGAAGAGAGAGGGAAAAGAGGGAGTGGAGGAAAGGGAGGGAATAGAGGAAGGCGAGTGAAAGCGGGAAAAATGAACGTCGAGAGAACAGATGTGAGAGAGACAGGCGAGGGGAAACAGAGAAAAGAGACAAGCGAGGGAACAGGTGGAAAAGAGGGAGTTGAGGGAAAGCAGGGGGAACTGACTGGTGAGGGTAAAGAGGGAAGAGTTCATGGAGAATAGGCAAAAGAGGGAAAAGCGACAGGCAAGGGAAAAGAGAGAGTTGAGGAACGAGACGGAAAAGAGAGAGGCGAGAGAAAGTGGGGAAAATGAGACACCGAGTGAAGAGAGGTGACAGACACAGGAGAGGGGAAAGAGGGGAAAGAGACAAGCGGGGGGGGGGGGAAAGAGAGAGTCCAGGGAAAAGAGACAGGACAGGGAAGAGAGACGGAAAAGAGGGAGTGGAGGAAAGGGAGGTAATAGAGGAAGGCGAGTGAAAGCGGGAAAAATGAACGCCGAGGGAACCGAGGTGAGAGAGACAGGCGAGGGGAAACAGGGAAAAGAGACAGGCGAGGGAACAGGTGGAAAAGAGGGAGGTGAGGGAAAGCAGGGGGAAGTGACTGGTGAGGGTAAAGAGGGAAGAGTTCATGGAGAATAGGCAAAAGAGGGAAAAGCGACAGGCAAGGGAAAAGAGAGAGTTGAGGAACGAGACGGAAAAGAGAGAGGCGAGAGAAAGTGGGGAAAATGAGACACCGAGTGAAGAGAGGTGACAGACACAGGAGAGGGGAAAGAGGGGAAAGAGACAAGCAGGGGAAAAGAGGGAAAGGAGAGTGTCCAGGGAAAAGAGACAGGACAGGGAAGAGAGAGTGAAAAGAGGGAGCTGAGGAATGAGAGGGAAAAGAGAGAGGCGAGAGAAAGTGGGGAAATTAGACACCGAGTGAAGAGAGGTGACAGACACAGGAGAGGGGAAAGAGGGGAAAGAGACAAGCAGGGGAAAAGATGGAAAAGAGAAGTTTCAGGGAAAAGAGACACGACTGGGAAGAGACAGTTAAAAGAGAGTGTTGAGGAATGCGAGGGGAAAGACAGGGGCGAGTGAAAGTGGGAAATTTACACACCGAGTGAAGAGAGGTGACAGACACAGGAGACGGGAAAGAGACAAGCGGGGGGGGGAAGACAGAGTCCAGGGAAAAGAGACAGGACAGGGAAGAGAGACGGAAAAGAGGGAGTGGAGGAAAGGGAGGGAATAGAGGAAGGCGAGTGAAAGCGGGAAAAATGAACGCCGAGAGAACAGATGTGAGAGAGACAGGCGAGGGGAAACAGAGAAAAGAGACAAGCGAGGGAACAGGTGGAAAAGAGGGAGTTGAGGGAAAGCAGGGGGAACTGACTGGTGAGGGTAAAGAGGGAAGAGTTCATGGAGAATAGGCAAAAGAGGGAAAAGCGACAGGCAAGGGAAAATAGAGAGCTGAGGAACGAGAAGGAAAAGAGAGAGGCGCGAGAAAGTGGGAAAATTAGACACCGAGTGAAGAGAGGTGACACACACAGCAGAGGGGAAATAGGGGAAAGAGACAAGCAGGGGAAAAGATGGAAAAGAGAAGTTTCAGGGAAGAGACACGACTGGGAAGAGACAGTGAAAAGAGAGGGTTGAGGAATGAGAGGGAAAAGAGAGAGGCGAGAGAAAGTGGGGAAAATGAGACACCGAGTGAAGAGAGGTGACAGACACAGGAGAGGGGAAAGAGGGGAAAGAGACAAGCAGGGGAAAAGAGGGAAAGGAGAGTGTCCAGGGAAAAGAGACAGGACAGGGAAGAGAGAGTGAAAAGAGGGAGCTGAGGAATGAGAGCGAAAAGAGAGGGGCGAGTGAAAGTGGGAAATTTACACACCGAGTGAAGAGAGGTGACAGACACAGGAGAGGGGAAAGAGACAAGCGAGAGAAAAGGTGGAAAAGAGGGAGTTGAGGGAAAGCAGGGGGAAGTGACTGGTGAGGGTAAAGAGGAAAGAGTTCATGGAGAATAGGCAAAAGAGGGAAAAGCGACAGGCAAGGGAAAAGAGAGAGTTGAGGAACGAGACGGAAAAGAGAGAGGCGAGAGAAAGTGGGGAAAATGAGACACCGAGTGAAGAGAGGTGACAGACACAGGAGAGGGGAAAGAGGGGAAAGAGACAAGCGGGGGGGGGGGGGGAAGAGAGAGTCCAGGGAAAAGAGACAGGACAGGGAAGAGAGACGGAAAAGAGGGAGTGGAGGAAAGGGAGGTAATAGAGGAAGCCGAGTGAAAGCGGGAAAAATGAACGCCGAGGGAACCGAGGTGAGAGAGACAGGCGAGGGGAAACAGGGAAAAGAGACAAGCGAGGGAACAGGTGGAAAAGAGGGAGGTGAGGGAAAGCAGGGGGAAGTGACTGGTGAGGGTAAAGAGGGAAGAGTTCATGGAGAATAGGCAAAAGAGGGAAAAGCGACAGGCAAGGGAAAAGAGAGAGTTGAGGAACGAGACGGAAAAGAGAGAGTCGAGAGAAAGTGGGGAAAATGAGACACCGAGTGAAGAGAGGTGACAGACACAGGAGAGGGGAAAGAGGGGAAAGAGACAAGCGGGGGGGGGGAAAGAGAGAGTCCAGGGAAAAGAGACAGGACAGGGAAGAGAGACGGAAAAGAGGGAGTGGAGGAAAGGGAGGTAATAGAGGAAGCCGAGTGAAAGCGGGAAAAATGAACGCCGAGGGAACCGAGGTGAGAGAGACAGGCGAGGGGAAACAGGGAAAAGAGACAAGCGAGGGAACAGGTGGAAAAGAGGGAGGTGAGGGAAAGCAGGGGGAAGTGACTGGTGAGGGTAAAGAGGGAAGAGTTCATGGAGAATAGGCAAAAGAGGGAAAAGCGACAGGCAAGGGAAAAGAGAGAGCTGAGGAACGAGAAGGAAAAGAGAGAGGCGCGAGAAAGTGGGAAAATTAGACACCGAGTCAAGAGAGGTGACAGACACAGCAGAGGGGAAATAGGAGAAAGAGACAAGCAGGGGAAAAGATGGAAAAGAGAAGTTTCAGGGAAGAGACACGACTGGGAAGAGACAGTGAAAAGAGAGGGTTGAGGAATGAGAGGGAAAAGAGAGAGGCGAGAGAAAGTGGGGAAAATTAGACACCGACTGAAGAGAGGTGACAGACACAGGAGAGGGGAAAGAGGGGAAAGAGACAAGCAGAGGAAAAGAGGGAAAAGAGAAGTTCCAGAGAAAAGAGACACGACTGGGAAGAGAGAGTGAAAAGAGGGAGCTGAGGAATGAGAGGGAAAAGAGAGAGGCGAGAGAAAGTGGGGAAAATTAGACACCGAGTGAAGAGAGGTGACAGACACAGGAGAGGGGAAAGAGGGGAAAGAGACAAGCAGGGGAAAAGAGGGAAAGGAGAGTGTCCAGGGAAAAGAGACAGGACAGGGAAGAGAGAGTGAAAAGAGGGAGCTGAGAAACGAGAGGGAAAAGAGAGAGGCGAGAGAAAGTGGGGAAAATGAGACACCGAGTGAAGAGAGGTGACAGACACAGCAGAGGGGAAAGAGGGGAAAGAGACAAGCAGGGGAAAAGATGGAAAAGAGAAGTTTCAGGGAAAAGAGACACGACTGGGAAGAGACAGTGAAAAGAGAGTGTTGAGGAATGAGAGGGAAAAGAGAGGGGCGAGTGAAAGTGGGAAATTTACACACCGAGTGAAGATAGGTGACAGACACAGGAGAGGGGAAAGAGACAAGCAGGGGGGGGGAAGACAGAGTCCAGGGAAAAGAGACAGGACAGGGAAGAGAGAGGGAAAAGAGGGAGTGGAGGAAAGGGAGGGAATAGAGGAAGGCGAGTGAAAGCGGGAAAAATGAACGCCGAGGGAACCGAGGTGAGAGAGACAGGCGAGGGGAAACAGAGAAAAGAGACAAGCGAGGGAAAAGGTGGAAAAGAGGGAGTTGAGGGAAAGCAGGGGGAAGTGACTGGTGAGGGTAAAGAGGGAAGAGTTCATGGAGAATAGGCAAAAGAGGGAAAAGCGACAGGCAAGGGAAAAGAGAGAGCTGAGGAACGAGAAGGAAAAGAGAGAGGCGAGAGAAAGTGGGGAAAATTAGACACCGAGTGAAGAGAGGTGACAGACACAGCAGAGGGGAAAGAGGGGAAAGAGACAAGCAGGGGAAAAGAGGGAAAGGAGAGTGTCCAGGGAAAAGAGACAGGACAGGGAAGAGAGAGTGAAAAGAGGGAGCTGAGAAACGAGAGGGAAAAGAGAGAGGCGAGAGAAAGTGGGGAAAATTAGACACCGAGTGAAGAGAGGTGACAGACACAGCAGAGGGGAAATAGGGGAAAGAGACAAGCAGGGGAAAAGATGGAAAAGAGAAGTTTCAGGGAAGAGACACGACTGGGAAGAGACAGTGAAAAGAGAGGGTTGAGGAATGAGAGGGAAAAGAGAGGGGCGAGTGAAAGTGGGAAATTTACACACCGAGTGAAGATAGGTGACAGACACAGGAGAGGGGAAAGAGGGGAAAGAGACAAGCAGGGGAAAAGATGGAAAAGAGAAGTTTCAGGGAAGAGACACGACTGGGAAGAGACAGTGAAAAGAGAGGGTTGAGGAATGAGAGGGAAAAGAGAGGGGCGAGTGAAAGTGGGAAATTTACACACCGAGTGAAGATAGGTGACAGACACAGGAGAGGGGAAAGAGGGGAAAGAGACAAGCAGGGGAAAAGATGGAAAAGAGAAGTTTCAGGGAAAAGAGACACGACTGGGAAGAGACAGTTAAAAGAGAGTGTTGAGGAATGAGAGGGGAAAGACAGGGGCGAGTGAAAGTGGGAAATTTACACACCGAGTGAAGAGAGGTGACAGACACAGGAGACGGGAAAGAGACAAGCGGGGGGGGGAAGACAGAGTCCAGGGAAAAGAGACAGGACAGGGAAGAGAGAGGGAAAAGAGGGAGTGGAGGAAAGGGAGGGAATAGAGGAAGGCGAGTGAAAGCGGGAAAAGTGAACGTCGAGAGAACAGATGTGAGAGAGACAGGCGAGGGGAAAGAGAGAAAAGAGACAAGCGAGGGAACAGGTGGAAAAGAGGGAGTTGAGTGAAAGCAGGGGGAACTGACTGGTGAGGGTAAATAGGGAAGAGTTCATGGAGAATAGGCAAAAGAGGGAAAAGCGACAGGCAAGGGAAAAAAGAGAGTTGAGGAATGAGAAGGAACAGAGAGAGGCGAGAGAAAGTGGGGAAAATGAGACACCGAGTGAAGAGAGGTGACAGACACAGGAGAGGGGAAAGAGGGGAAAGAGACAAGCGGGGGGGGGGAAGAGAGAGTCCAGGGAAAAGAGACAGGACAGGGAAGAGAGACGGAAAAGAGGGAGTGGAGGAAAGGGAGGTAATAGAGGAAGCCGAGTGAAAGCGGGAAAAATGAACGCCGAGGGAACCGAGGTGAGAGAGACAGGCGAGGGGAAACAGGGAAAAGAGACAAGCGAGGGAACAGGTGGAAAAGAGGGAGGTGAGGGAAAGCAGGGGGAAGTGACTGGTGAGGGTAAAGAGGGAAGAGTTCATGGAGAATAGGCAAAAGAGGGAAAAGCGACAGGCAAGGGAAAAGAGAGAGTTGAGGAACGAGACGGAAAAGAGAGAGGCGAGAGAAAGTGGGGAAAATGAGACACCGAGTGAAGAGAGGTGACAGACACAGGAGAGGGGAAAGAGGGGAAAGAGACAAGCAGGGGAAAAGAGGGAAAGGAGAGTGTCCAGGGAAAAGAGACAGGACAGGGAAGAGAGAGTGAAAAGAGGGAGCTGAGGAATGAGAGGGAAAAGAGAGAGGCGAGAGAAAGTGGGGAAATTAGACACCGAGTGAAGAGAGGTGACAGACACAGCAGAGGGGAAATAGGGGAAAGAGACAAGCAGGGGAAAAGATGGAAAAGAGAAGTTTCAGGGAAGAGACACGACTGGGAAGAGACAGTGAAAAGAGAGGGTTGAGGAATGAGAGGGAAAAGAGAGAGGCGAGAGAAAGTGGGGAAAATTAGACACCGAGTGAAGAGAGGTGACAGACACAGGAGAGGGGAAAGAGGGGAAAGAGACAAGCAGAGGAAAAGAGGGAAAAGAGAAGTTCCAGAGAAAAGAGACACGACTGGGAAGAGAGAGTGAAAAGAGGGAGCTGAGGAATGAGAGGGAAAAGAGAGAGGCGAGAGAAAGTGGGGAAAATTAGACACCGAGTGAAGAGAGGTGACAGACACAGGAGAGGGGAAAGAGGGGAAAGAGACAAGCAGGGGAAAAGAGGGAAAGGAGAGTGTCCAGGGAAAAGAGACAGGACAGGGAAGAGAGAGTGAAAAGAGGGAGCTGAGAAACGAGAGGGAAAAGAGAGAGGCGAGAGAAAGTGGGGAAAATTAGACACCGAGTGAAGAGAGGTGACAGACACAGCAGAGGGGAAATAGGGGAAAGAGACAAGCAGGGGAAAAGATGGAAAAGAGAAGTTTCAGGGAAGAGACACGACTGGGAAGAGACAGTGAAAAGAGAGGGTTGAGGAATGAGAGGGAAAAGAGAGGGGCGAGTGAAAGTGGGAAATTTACACACCGAGTGAAGATAGGTGACAGACACAGGAGAGGGGAAAGAGGGGAAAGAGACAAGCAGGGGAAAAGATGGAAAAGAGAAGTTTCAGGGAAAAGAGACACGACTGGGAAGAGACAGTTAAAAGAGAGTGTTGAGGAATGCGAGGGGAAAGACAGGGGCGAGTGAAAGTGGGAAATTTACACACCGAGTGAAGAGAGGTGACAGACACAGGAGACGGGAAAGAGACAAGCGGGGGGGGGAAGACAGAGTCCAGGGAAAAGAGACAGGACAGGGAAGAGAGAGGGAAAAGAGGGAGTGGAGGAAAGGGAGGGAATAGAGGAAGGCGAGTGAAAGCGGGAAAAATGAACGCCGAGGGAACCGAGGTGAGAGAGACAGGCGAGGGGAAACAGAGAAAAGAGACAAGCGAGGGAAAAGGTGGAAAAGAGGGAGTTGAGGGAAAGCAGGGGGAACTGACTGGTGAGGGTAAAGAGGGAAGAGTTCATGGAGAATAGGCAAAAGACGGAAAAGCGACAGGCAAGGGAAAAGAGAGAGCTGAGGAACGAGAAGGAAAAGAGAGAGGCGCGAGAAAGTGGGAAAATTAGACACCGAGTGAAGAGAGGTGACAGACACAGCAGAGGGGAAATAGGAGAAAGAGACAAGCAGGGGAAAAGATGGAAAAGAGAAGTTTCAGGGAAGAGACACGACTGGGAAGAGACAGTGAAAAGAGAGGGTTGAGGAATGAGAGGGAAAAGAGAGAGGCGAGAGAAAGTGGGGAAAATTAGACACCGAGTGAAGAGAGGTGACAGACACAGGAGAGGGGAAAGAGGGGAAAGAGACAAGCAGAGGAAAAGAGGGAAAAGAGAAGTTCCAGAGAAAAGAGACAGGACAGGGAAGAGAGAGTGAAAAGAGGGAGCTGAGGAATGAGAGGGAAAAGAGAGAGGCGAGAGAAAGTGGGGAAAATTAGACACCGAGTGAAGAGAGGTGACAGACACAGGAGAGGGGAAAGAGGGGAAAGAGACAAGCAGGGGAAAAGAGGGAAAGGAGAGTGTCCAGGGAAAAGAGACAGGACAGGGAAGAGAGAGTGAAAAGAGGGAGCTGAGGAATGAGAGGGAAAAGAGAGAGGCGAGAGAAAGTGGGGAAAATTAGACACCGAGTGAAGAGAGGTGACAGACACAGGAGAGGGGAAAGAGGGGAAAGAGACAAGCAGGGGAAAAGATGGAAAAGAGAAGTTTCAGGGAAAAGAGACACGACTGGGAAGAGACAGTGAAAAGAGAGTGTTGAGGAATGAGAGGGGAAAGACAGGGGCGAGTGAAAGTGGGAAATTTACACACCGAGTGAAGAGAGGTGACAGACACAGGAGACGGGAAAGAGACAAGCGGAGGGGGGAAGACAGAGTCCAGGGAAAAGAGACAGGACAGGGAAGAGAGAGGGAAAAGAGGGAGTGGAGGAAAGGGAGGGAATAGAGGAAGGCGAGTGAAAGCGGGGAAAATGAACGTCGAGAGAACAGATGTGAGAGAGACAGGCGAGGGGAAAGAGAGAAAAGAGACAAGCGAGGGAACAGGTGGAAAAGAGGGAGTTGAGTGAAAGCAGGGGGAACTGACTGGTGAGGGTAAAGAGGGAAGAGTTCATGGAGAATAGGCAAAAGAGGGAAAAGCGACAGGCAAGGGAAAAAAGAGAGTTGAGGAATGAGAAGGAACAGAGAGAGGCGAGAGAAAGTGGGGAAAATGAGACACCGAGTGAAGAGAGGTGACAGACACAGGAGAGGGGAAAGAGGGGAAAGAGACAAGCGGGGGGGAAGAGAGAGTCCACGGAAAGGAGAAAGGACAGGGAAGATAGAGGGAAAAGAGAGAGTGGAGGTAAGGCAGGGAATAGAGGAAGGCGAGTGAAAGCGGGAAAATGAACGCTGAGGGAACCGAGGTGAGAGAGACAGGCGAGGGGAAACAGGGAAAAGAGACAAGCGAGGGAACAGGTGGGAAAGAGGGAGTTGAAAGAAAACAGGGGAAAGTGACTGGTGAGGGTAAAGAGGGAAGAGTTCATGGAGAATAGGCAAAAGAGGGAAAAGCGACAGGCAAGGGAAAAGAGAGAGTTGAGGAACGAGAAGGAAAAGAGAGAGGCGCGAGAAAGTGGGAAAATTAGACACCGAGTGAAGAGAGGTGACAGACACAGCAGAGGGGAAATAAGGGAAAGAGACAAGCAGGGGAAAAGATGGAAAAGAGAAGTTTCAGGGAAGAGACACGACTGGGAAGAGACAGTGAAAAGAGAGGGTTGAGGAATGAGAGGGAAAAGAGAGGGGCGAGTGAAAGTGGGAAATTTACACACCGAGTGAAGATAGGTGACAGACACAGGAGAGGGGAAAGAGGGGAAAGAGACAAGCAGGGGAAAAGATGGAAAAGAGAAGTTTCAGGGAAAAGAGACACGACTGGGAAGAGACAGTTAAAAGAGAGTGTTGAGGAATGAGAGGGGAAAGACAGGGGCGAGTGAAAGTGGGAAATTTACACACCGAGTGAAGAGAGGTGACAGACACAGGAGACGGGAAAGAGACAAGCGGAGGGGGGAAGACAGAGTCCAGGGAAAAGAGACAGGACAGGGAAGAGAGAGGGAAAAGAGGGAGTGGAGGAAAGGGAGGGAATAGAGGAAGGCGAGTGAAAGCGGGAAAAATGAACGCCGAGAGAACAGATGTGAGAGAGACAGGCGAGGGGAAACAGAGAAAAGAGACAAGCGAGGGAAAAGGTGGAAAAGAGGGAGTTGAGGGAAAGCAGGGGGAACTGACTGGTGAGGGTAAAGAGGGAAGAGTTCATGGAGAATAGGCAAAAGAGGGAAAAGCGACAGGCAAGGGAAAAGAGAGAGCTGAGGAACGAGAAGGGAAAGAGAGAGGCGCGAGAAAGTGGGGAAAATTAGACACCGAGTGAAGAGAGGTGACAGACACAGCAGAGGGGAAATAGGAGAAAGAGACAAGCAGGGGAAAAGATGGAAAAGAGAAGTTTCAGGGAAGAGACACGACTGGGAAGAGACAGTGAAAAGAGAGGGTTGAGGAATGAGAGGGAAAAGAGAGAGGCGAGAGAAAGTGGGGAAAATTAGACACCGAGTGAAGAGAGGTGACAGACACAGGAGAGGGGAAAGAGGGGAAAGAGACAAGCAGGGGAAAAGAGGGAAAGGAGAGTGTCCAGGGAAAAGAGACAGGACAGGGAAGAGAGAGTGAAAAGAGGGAGCTGAGGAATGAGAGGGAAAAGAGAGAGGCGAGAGAAAGTGGGGAAAATTAGACACCGAGTGAAGAGAGGTGACAGACACAGGAGAGGGGAAAGAGGAGAAAGAGACAAGCGGGGGGGAGGAGAGAGTCCAGGGAAAGGAGAAAGGACAGGGAAGATAGAGGGAAAAGAGAGAGTGGAGGTAAGGCAGGGAATAGAGGAAGGCGAGTGAAAGCGGGAAAATGAACGCTGAGGGAACCGAGGTGAGAGAGACAGGCGAGGGGAAACAGGGAAAAGAGACAAGCGAGGGAACAGGTGGGAAAGAGGGAGTTGAAAGAAAACAGGGGAAAGTGACTGGTGAGGGTAAAGAGGGAAGAGTTCATGGAGAATAGGCAAAAGAGGGAAAAGCGACAGGCAAGGGAAAAGAGAGAGTTGAGGAACGAGAAGGAAAAGAGAGAGGCGCGAGAAAGTGGGAAAATTAGACACCGAGTGAAGAGAGGTGACAGACACAGCAGAGGGGAAATAAGGGAAAGAGACAAGCAGGGGAAAAGATGGAAAAGAGAAGTTTCAGGGAAGAGACACGACTGGGAAGAGACAGTGAAAAGAGAGGGTTGAGGAATGAGAGGGAAAAGAGAGGGGCGAGTGAAAGTGGGAAATTTACACACCGAGTGAAGATAGGTGACAGACACAGGAGAGGGGAAAGAGGGGAAAGAGACAAGCAGGGGAAAGATGGAAAAGAGAAGTTTCAGGGAAAAGAGACACGACTGGGAAGAGACAGTTAAAAGAGAGTGTTGAGGAATGAGAGGGGAAAGACAGGGGCGAGTGAAAGTGGGAAATTTACACACCGAGTGAAGAGAGGTGACAGACACAGGAGACGGGAAAGAGACAAGCGGGGGGGGGAAGACAGAGTCCAGGGAAAAGAGACAGGACAGGGAAGAGAGAGGGAAAAGAGGGAGTGGAGGAAAGGGAGGGAATAGAGGAAGGCGAGTGAAAGCGGGAAAAATGAACGCCGAGAGAACAGATGTGAGAGAGACAGGCGAGGGGAAACAGAGAAAAGAGACAAGCGAGGGAAAAGGTGGAAAAGAGGGAGTTGAGGGAAAGCAGGGGGAACTGACTGGTGAGGGTAAAGAGGGAAGAGTTCATGGAGAATAGGCAAAAGAGGGAAAAGCGACAGGCAAGGGAAAAGAGAGAGCTGAGGAACGAGAAGGAAAAGAGAGAGGCGCGAGAAAGTGGGAAAATTAGACACCGAGTGAAGAGAGGTGACAGACACAGCAGAGGGGAAATAGGAGAAAGAGACAAGCAGGGGAAAAGATGGAAAAGAGAAGTTTCAGGGAAGAGACACGACTGGGAAGAGACAGTGAAAAGAGAGGGTTGAGGAATGAGAGGGAAAAGAGAGAGGCGAGAGAAAGTGGGGAAAATTAGACACCGAGTGAAGAGAGGTGACAGACACAGGAGAGGGGAAAGAGGGGAAAGAGACAAGCAGGGGAAAAGATGGAAAAGAGAAGTTTCAGGGAAAAGAGACACGACTGGGAAGAGACAGTTAAAAGAGAGTGTTGAGGAATGAGAGGGGAAAGACAGGGGCGAGTGAAAGTGGGAAATTTACACACCGAGTGAAGAGAGGTGACAGACACAGGAGACGGGAAAGAGACAAGCGGGGGGGGGAAGACAGAGTCCAGGGAAAAGAGACAGGACAGGGAAGAGAGAGGGAAAAGAGGGAGTGGAGGAAAGGGAGGGAATAGAGGAAGGCGAGTGAAAGCGGGAAAAATGAACGTCGAGAGAACAGATGTGAGAGAGACAGGCGAGGGGAAACAGAGAAAAGAGACAAGCGAGGGAACAGGTGGAAAAGAGGGAGTTGAGTGAAAGCAGGGGGAACTGACTGGTGAGGGTAAAGAGGGAAGAGTTCATGGAGAATAGGCAAAAGAGGGAAAAGCGACAGGCAAGGGAAAAAAGAGAGTTGAGGAATGAGAAGGAACAGAGAGAGGCGAGAGAAAGTGGGGAAAATGAGACACCGAGTGAAGAGAGGTGACAGACACAGGAGAGGGGAAAGAGGGGAAAGAGACAAGCGGGGGGGGGGAAGAGAGAGTCCAGGGAAAAGAGACAGGACAGGGAAGAGAGACGGAAAAGAGGGAGTGGAGGAAAGGGAGGTAATAGAGGAAGGCGAGTGAAAGCGGGAAAAATGAACGCCGAGGGAACCGAGGTGAGAGAGACAGGCGAGGGGAAACAGGGAAAAGAGACAGGCGAGGGAACAGGTGGAAAAGAGGGAGGTGAGGGAAAGCAGGGGGAAGTGACTGGTGAGGGTAAAGAGGGAAGAGTTCATGGAGAATAGGCAAAAGAGGGAAAAGCGACAGGCAAGGGAAAAGAGAGAGTTGAGGAACGAGACGGAAAAGAGAGAGGCGAGAGAAAGTGGGGAAAATGAGACACCGAGTGAAGAGAGGTGACAGACACAGGAGAGGGGAAAGAGGGGAAAGAGACAAGCAGGGGAAAAGAGGGAAAGGAGAGTGTCCAGGGAAAAGAGACAGGACAGGGAAGAGACAGTGAAAAGAGAGTGTTGAGGAATGAGAGGGAAAAGAGAGAGGCGAGAGAAAGTGGGGAAATTAGACACCGAGTGAAGAGAGGTGACAGACACAGGATAGGGGAAAGAGGGGAAAGAGACAAGCAGGGGAAAAGATGGAAAAGAGAAGTTTCAGGGAAAAGAGACACGACTGGGAAGAGACAGTTAAAAGAGAGTGTTGAGGAATGCGAGGGGAAAGACAGGGGCGAGTGAAAGTGGGAAATTTACACACCGAGTGAAGAGAGGTGACAGACACAGGAGACGGGAAAGAGACAAGCGGGGGGGGGAAGACAGAGTCCAGGGAAAAGAGACAGGACAGGGAAGAGAGAGGGAAAAGAGGGAGTGGAGGAAAGGGAGGGAATAGAGGAAGGCGAGTGAAAGCGGGAAAAATGAACGCCGAGAGAACAGATGTGAGAGAGACAGGCGAGGGGAAACAGAGAAAAGAGACAAGCGAGGGAACAGGTGGAAAAGAGGGAGTTGAGGGAAAGCAGGGGGAACTGACTGGTGAGGGTAAAGAGGGAAGAGTTCATGGAGAATAGGCAAAAGAGGGAAAAGCGACAGGCAAGGGAAAAGAGAGAGCTGAGGAACGAGAAGGAAAAGAGAGAGGCGCGAGAAAGTGGGAAAATTAGACACCGAGTGAAGAGAGGTGACAGACACAGCAGAGGGGAAATAGGGGAAAGAGACAAGCAGGGGAAAAGATGGAAAAGAGAAGTTTCGGGGAAGAGACACGACTGGGAAGAGACAGTGAAAAGAGAGGGTTGAGGAATGAGAGGGAAAAGAGAGAGGCGAGAGAAAGTGGGGAAAATGAGACACCGAGTGAAGAGAGGTGACAGACACAGGAGAGGGGAAAGAGGGGAAAGAGACATGCAGGGGAAAAGAGGGAAAGGAGAGTGTCCAGGGAAAAGAGACACGACTGGGAAGAGACAGTTAAAAGAGAGTGTTGAGGAATGAGAGGGGAAAGACAGGGGCGAGTGAAAGTGGGAAATTTACACACCGAGTGAAGAGAGGTGACAGACACAGGAGACGGGAAAGAGACAAGCGGGGGGGGGAAGACAGAGTCCAGGGAAAAGAGACAGGACAGGGAAGAGAGAGGGAAAAGAGGGAGTGGAGGAAAGGGAGGGAATAGAGGAAGGCGAGTGAAAGCGGGAAAAATGAACGTCGAGAGAACAGATGTGAGAGAGACAGGCGAGGGGAAACAGAGAAAAGAGACAAGCGAGGGAACAGGTGGAAAAGAGGGAGTTGAGTGAAAGCAGGGGGAACTGACTGGTGAGGGTAAAGAGGGAAGAGTTCATGGAGAATAGGCAAAAGAGGGAAAAGCGACAGGCAAGGGAAAAAAGAGAGTTGAGGAATGAGAAGGAACAGAGAGAGGCGAGAGAAAGTGGGGAAAATGAGACACCGAGTGAAGAGAGGTGACAGACACAGGAGAGGGGAAAGAGGGGAAAGAGACAAGCGGGGGGGGGGAAGAGAGAGTCCAGGGAAAAGAGACAGGACAGGGAAGAGAGACGGAAAAGAGGGAGTGGAGGAAAGGGAGGTAATAGAGGAAGGCGAGTGAAAGCGGGAAAAATGAACGCCGAGGGAACCGAGGTGAGAGAGACAGGCGAGGGGAAACAGGGAAAAGAGACAGGCGAGGGAACAGGTGGAAAAGAGGGAGGTGAGGGAAAGCAGGGGGAAGTGACTGGTGAGGGTAAAGAGGGAAGAGTTCATGGAGAATAGGCAAAAGAGGGAAAAGCGACAGGCAAGGGAAAAGAGAGAGTTGAGGAACGAGACGGAAAAGAGAGAGGCGAGAGAAAGTGGGGAAAATGAGACACCGAGTGAAGAGAGGTGACAGACACAGGAGAGGGGAAAGAGGGGAAAGAGACAAGCAGGGGAAAAGAGGGAAAGGAGAGTGTCCAGGGAAAAGAGACAGGACAGGGAAGAGACAGTGAAAAGAGAGTGTTGAGGAATGAGAGGGAAAAGAGAGAGGCGAGAGAAAGTGGGGAAATTAGACACCGAGTGAAGAGAGGTGACAGACACAGGATAGGGGAAAGAGGGGAAAGAGACAAGCAGGGGAAAAGATGGAAAAGAGAAGTTTCAGGGAAAAGAGACACGACTGGGAAGAGACAGTTAAAAGAGAGTGTTGAGGAATGCGAGGGGAAAGACAGGGGCGAGTGAAAGTGGGAAATTTACACACCGAGTGAAGAGAGGTGACAGACACAGGAGACGGGAAAGAGACAAGCGGGGGGGGGAAGACAGAGTCCAGGGAAAAGAGACAGGACAGGGAAGAGAGAGGGAAAAGAGGGAGTGGAGGAAAGGGAGGGAATAGAGGAAGGCGAGTGAAAGCGGGAAAAATGAACGCCGAGAGAACAGATGTGAGAGAGACAGGCGAGGGGAAACAGAGAAAAGAGACAAGCGAGGGAACAGGTGGAAAAGAGGGAGTTGAGGGAAAGCAGGGGGAACTGACTGGTGAGGGTAAAGAGGGAAGAGTTCATGGAGAATAGGCAAAAGAGGGAAAAGCGACAGGCAAGGGAAAAGAGAGAGCTGAGGAACGAGAAGGAAAAGAGAGAGGCGCGAGAAAGTGGGAAAATTAGACACCGAGTGAAGAGAGGTGACAGACACAGCAGAGGGGAAATAGGGGAAAGAGACAAGCAGGGGAAAAGATGGAAAAGAGAAGTTTCGGGGAAGAGACACGACTGGGAAGAGACAGTGAAAAGAGAGGGTTGAGGAATGAGAGGGAAAAGAGAGAGGCGAGAGAAAGTGGGGAAAATGAGACACCGAGTGAAGAGAGGTGACAGACACAGGAGAGGGGAAAGAGGGGAAAGAGACATGCAGGGGAAAAGAGGGAAAGGAGAGTGTCCAGGGAAAAGAGACAGGACAGGGAAGAGAGAGTGAAAAGAGGGAGCTGAGGAATGAGAGCGAAAAGAGAGGGGCGAGTGAAAGTGGGAAATTTACACACCGAGTGAAGAGAGGTGACAGACACAGGAGAGGGGAAAGAGACAAGCGAGAGAAAAGGTGGAAAAGAGGGAGTTGAGGGAAAGCAGGGGGAAGTGACTGGTGAGGGTAAAGAGGAAAGAGTTCATGGAGAATAGGCAAAAGAGGGAAAAGCGACAGGCAAGGGAAAAGAGAGAGTTGAGGAACGAGACGGAAAAGAGAGAGGCGAGAGAAAGTGGGGAAAATGAGACACCGAGTGAAGAGAGGTGACAGACACAGGAGAGGGGAAAGAGGGGAAAGAGACAAGCGGGGGGGGGGGGAAGAGAGAGTCCAGGGAAAAGAGACAGGACAGGGAAGAGAGACGGAAAAGAGGGAGTGGAGGAAAGGGAGGTAATAGAGGAAGCCGAGTGAAAGCGGGAAAAATGAACGCCGAGGGAACCGAGGTGAGAGAGACAGGCGAGGGGAAACAGGGAAAAGAGACAAGCGAGGGAACAGGTGGAAAAGAGGGAGGTGAGGGAAAGCAGGGGGAAGTGACTGGTGAGGGTAAAGAGGGAAGAGTTCATGGAGAATAGGCAAAAGAGGGAAAAGCGACAGGCAAGGGAAAAGAGAGAGTTGAGGAACGAGACGGAAAAGAGAGAGGCGAGAGAAAGTGGGGAAAATGAGACACCGAGTGAAGAGAGGTGACAGACACAGGAGAGGGGAAAGAGGGGAAAGAGACAAGCGGGGGAAAAGAGGGAAAGGAGAGTGTCCAGGGAAAAGAGACAGGACAGGGAAGAGAGAGTGAAAAGAGGGAGCTGAGGAATGAGAGGGAAAAGAGAGAGGCGAGAGAAAGTGGGGAAAATTAGACACCGAGTGAAGAGAGGTGACAGACACAGGAGAGGGGAAAGAGGGGAAAGAGACAAGCAGGGGAAAAGATGGAAAAGAGAAGTTTCAGGGAAAAGAGACACGACTGGGAAGAGACAGTTAAAAGAGAGGGTTGAGGAATGAGAGGGAAAAGAGAGGGGCGAGTGAAAGTGGGAAAATTAGACACCGAGTGAAGAGAGGTGACAGACACAGGAGACGGGAAAGAGACAAGCGGGGGGGGGAAGACAGAGTCCAGGGAAAAGAGACAGGACAGGGAAGAGAGAGTGAAAAGAGGGAGCTGAGGAATGAGAGGGAAAAGAGAGAGGCGAGAGAAAGTGGGGAAATGAGACACCGAGTGAAGAGAGGTGACAGACACAGGAGAGGGGAAAGAGGGGAAAGAGACAAGCGGGGGGAAAGAGAGAGTCCAGGGAAAAGAGACAGGACAGGGAAGAGAGAGGGAAAAGAGGGAGTGGAGGGAAGGGAGGGAATAGAGGAAGGTGAGTGAGAGCGGGGAAAATGAACGCCGAGAGAACAGAGGTGAGAGAGACAGGCGAGGGGAAACAGGGAAAAGAGACAAGCAAGAGAAAAGGTGGGAAAGAGGGAGGAGAGGGAAAGTGGGAAAATTAGACACCAAGGGAAGAGAGGTGACAGACACAGGAGAGGGGAAAGAGGGGAAAGACACAAACAGAGGAAAAGAGGGAAAAGAGAAGTTCCAGAGAAAAGAGACACGACTGGGAAGAGAGAGTGAAAAGAGGGAGTTGATGAATGAGAGGGAAAAGAGAGGGGCGAGTGAAAGTGGGAAATTTACACACCGAGTGAAGAGAGGTGACAGACACAGGAGAGGGGAAAGAGGGGAAAGAGACAAGCAGGGGAAAAGAGGGAAAGGAGAGTATCCAGAAAAATGAGACCGGACAGGGAAGAGAGAGTGAAAAGAGGGAGCTGAGGAATGAGAGGGAAAAGAGAGAGGCGAGAGAAAGTGGGGAAATGAGACACCGAGTGAAGAGAGGTGACAGACACAGGAGAGGGGAAAGAGACAAGCGGGGGGGAGAGAGAGAGAGTCCAGGGAAAAGAGACAGGACAGGGAAGAGAGAAGGAAAAGAGGGAGTGGAGGAAAGGGAGGGAATAGAGGAAGGTGAGTGAGAGCGGGGGAAATGAACGCCGAGAGAACAGAGGTGAGAGAGACAGGCGAGGGGAAACAGGGAAAAGAGACAAGCAAGAGAAAAGGTGGGAAAGAGGGAGGAGAGGGAAAGTGGGAAAATTAGACACCAAGGGAAGAGAGGTGACAGACACAGGAGAGGGGAAAGAGGGGAAAGACACAAACAGAGGAAAAGAGGGAAAAGAGAAGTTCCAGAGAAAAGAGACACGACTGGGAAGAGAGAGTGAAAAGAGGGAGTTGATGAATGAGAGGGAAAAGAGAGGGGCGAGTGAAAGTGGGAAATTTACACACCGAGTGAAGAGAGGTGACAGACACAGGAGAGGGGAAATAGGGGAAAGAGACAAGCAGGGGAAAAGAGGGAAAGGAGAGTATCCAAAAAATGAGACAGGACAGGGAAGAGAGAGTGAAAAGAGGGAGTTGAGGAATGAGAGGGAAAAGAGAGAGGCGAGAGAAAGTGGGGAAATGAGACACCGAGTGAAGAGAGGTGACAGACACAGGAGAGGGGAAAGAGGGGAAAGAGACAAGCAGGGGAAAAGATGGAAAAGAGAAGTTTCAGGGAAAAGAGACACGACTGGGAAGAGACAGTTAAAAGAGAGGGTTGAGGAATGAGAGGGAAAAGAGAGGGGCGAGTGAAAGTGGGAAAATTAGACACCGAGTGAAGAGAGGTGACAGACACAGGAGAGGGGAAAGAGACAAGCGGGGCGGCGGAAGAGAGAGTCCAGGGAAAAGAGACAGGACAGGGAAGAGAGAGGGAAAAGAGGGAGTGGAGGAAAGGGAGGGAATAGAGGAAGGTGAGTGAAAGCGGGGAAAATGAACGCCGTGAGAACAGAGGTGAGAGAGACAGGCGAGGGGAAACAGGGAAAAGAGACAAGCGAGAGAAAAGGTGGAAAAGAGGGAGGAGAGGGAAAGTGGGAAAATTAGACACCAAGGGAAGAGAGGTGACAGACACAGGAGAGGGGAAACAGGGGCAAGAGACAAACATAGGAAAAGAGGGAAAAGAGAAGTTCCGGAGAAAAGAGACACGACTGGGAAGAGAGAGTGAAAAGAGAGAGTTGATGAATGAGAGGGAAAAGAGAGGGGCGAGAGAAAGTGGGAAATTTACACACCGAGTGAAGAGAGGTGACAGACACAGGAGAGGGGAAAGAGGGGAAAGAGACAAGCAGGGGAAAAGAGGGAAAGGAGAGTATCCAAAAAATGAGACAGGACAGGGAAGAGAGAGTGAAAAGAGGGAGTTGAGGAATGAGAGGGAAAAGAGAGAGGCGAGAGAAAGTGGGGAAATGAGACACCGAGTGAAGAGAGGTGACAGACACAGGAGAGGGGAAAGAGGGGAAAGAGACAAGCAGGGGAAAAGAGGGAAAGGAGAGTGTCCAGGGAAAAGAGACAGGACAGGGAAGAGAGAGTGAAAAGAGGGAGCTGAGGAATGAGAGGGAAAAGAGAGAGGCGAGAGAAAGTGGGGAAAATTAGACACCGAGTGAAGAGAGGTGACAGACACAGGAGAGGGGAAAGAGGGGAAAGAGACAAGCAGGGGAAAAGATGGAAAAGAGAAGTTTCAGGGAAAAGAGACACGACTGGGAAGAGACAGTTAAAAGAGAGTGTTGAGGAATGCGAGGGGAAAGACAGGGGCGAGTGAAAGTGGGAAATTTACACACCGAGTGAAGAGAGGTGACAGACACAGGAGACGGGAAAGAGACAAGCGGGGGGGGGAAGACAGAGTCCAGGGAAAAGAGACAGGACAGGGAAGAGAGAGGGAAAAGAGGGAGTGGAGGAAAGGGAGGGAATAGAGGAAGGCGAGTGAAAGCGGGAAAAATGAACGTCGAGAGAACAGATGTGAGAGAGACAGGCGAGGGGAAACAGAGAAAAGAGACAAGCGAGGGAACAGGTGGAAAAGAGGGAGTTGAGGGAAAGCAGGGGGAACTGACTGGTGAGGGTAAAGAGGGAAGAGTTCATGGAGAATAGGCAAAAGAGGGAAAAGCGACAGGCAAGGGAAAAGAGAGAGTTGAGGAACGAGACGGAAAAGAGAGAGGCGAGAGAAAGTGGGGAAAATGAGACACCGAGTGAAGAGAGGTGACAGACACAGGAGAGGGGAAAGAGGGGAAAGAGACAAGCGGGGGGGGGGGGGAAAGAGAGAGTCCAGGGAAAAGAGACAGGACAGGGAAGAGAGACGGAAAAGAGGGAGTGGAGGAAAGGGAGGTAATAGAGGAAGGCGAGTGAAAGCGGGAAAAATGAACGCCGAGGGAACCGAGGTGAGAGAGACAGGCGAGGGGAAACAGGGAAAAGAGACAGGCGAGGGAACAGGTGGAAAAGAGGGAGGTGAGGGAAAGCAGGGGGAAGTGACTGGTGAGGGTAAAGAGGGAAGAGTTCATGGAGAATAGGCAAAAGAGGGAAAAGCGACAGGCAAGGGAAAAGAGAGAGTTGAGGAACGAGACGGAAAAGAGAGAGGCGAGAGAAAGTGGGGAAAATGAGACACCGAGTGAAGAGATGTGACAGACACAGGAGAGGGGAAAGAGGGGAAAGAGACAAGCAGGGGAAAAGAGGGAAAGGAGAGTGTCCAGGGAAAAGAGACAGGACAGGGAAGAGAGAGTGAAAAGAGGGAGCTGAGGAATGAGAGGGAAAAGAGAGAGGCGAGAGAAAGTGGGGAAATTAGACACCGAGTGAAGAGAGGTGACAGACACAGGAGAGGGGAAAGAGGGGAAAGAGACAAGCAGGGGAAAAGATGGAAAAGAGAAGTTTCAGGGAAAAGAGACACGACTGGGAAGAGACAGTTAAAAGAGAGTGTTGAGGAATGCGAGGGGAAAGACAGGGGCGAGTGAAAGTGGGAAATTTACACACCGAGTGAAGAGAGGTGACAGACACAGGAGACGGGAAAGAGACAAGCGGGGGGGGGAAGACAGAGTCCAGGGAAAAGAGACAGGACAGGGAAGAGAGAGGGAAAAGAGGGAGTGGAGGAAAGGGAGGGAATAGAGGAAGGCGAGTGAAAGCGGGAAAAATGAACGCCGAGAGAACAGATGTGAGAGAGACAGGCGAGGGGAAACAGAGAAAAGAGACAAGCGAGGGAACAGGTGGAAAAGAGGGAGTTGAGGGAAAGCAGGGGGAACTGACTGGTGAGGGTAAAGAGGGAAGAGTTCATGGAGAATAGGCAAAAGAGGGAAAAGCGACAGGCAAGGGAAAATAGAGAGCTGAGGAACGAGAAGGAAAAGAGAGAGGCGCGAGAAAGTGGGAAAATTAGACACCGAGTGAAGAGAGGTGACACACACAGCAGAGGGGAAATAGGGGAAAGAGACAAGCAGGGGAAAAGATGGAAAAGAGAAGTTTCAGGGAAGAAACACGACTGGGAAGAGACAGTGAAAAGAGAGGGTTGAGGAATGAGAGGGAAAAGAGAGAGGCGAGAGAAAGTGGGGAAAATGAGACACCGAGTGAAGAGAGGTGACAGACACAGGAGAGGGGAAAGAGGGGAAAGAGACAAGCAGGGGAAAAGAGGGAAAGGAGAGTGTCCAGGGAAAAGAGACAGGACAGGGAAGAGAGAGTGAAAAGAGGGAGCTGAGGAATGAGAGCGAAAAGAGAGGGGCGAGTGAAAGTGGGAAATTTACACACCGAGTGAAGAGAGGTGACAGACACAGGAGAGGGGAAAGAGACAAGCGAGAGAAAAGGTGGAAAAGAGGGAGTTGACGGAAAGCAGGGGGAAGTGACTGGTGAGGGTAAAGAGGAAAGAGTTCATGGAGAATAGGCAAAAGAGGGAAAAGCGACAGGCAAGGGAAAAGAGAGAGTTGAGGAACGAGACGGAAAAGAGAGAGGCGAGAGAAAGTGGGGAAAATGAGACACCGAGTGAAGAGAGGTGACAGACACAGGAGAGGGGAAAGAGGGGAAAGAGACAAGCGGGGGGGGGGGGGAAGAGAGAGTCCAGGGAAAAGAGACAGGACAGGGAAGAGAGACGGAAAAGAGGGAGTGGAGGAAAGGGAGGTAATAGAGGAAGCCGAGTGAAAGCGGGAAAAATGAACGCCGAGGGAACCGAGGTGAGAGAGACAGGCGAGGGGAAACAGGGAAAAGAGACAAGCGAGGGAACAGGTGGAAAAGAGGGAGGTGAGGGAAAGCAGGGGGAAGTGACTGGTGAGGGTAAAGAGGGAAGAGTTCATGGAGAATAGGCAAAAGAGGGAAAAGCGACAGGCAAGGGAAAAGAGAGAGTTGAGGAACGAGACGGAAAAGAGAGAGTCGAGAGAAAGTGGGGAAAATGAGACACCGAGTGAAGAGAGGTGACAGACACAGGAGAGGGGAAAGAGGGGAAAGAGACAAGCGGGGGGGGGGAAAGAGAGAGTCCAGGGAAAAGAGACAGGACAGGGAAGAGAGACGGAAAAGAGGGAGTGGAGGAAAGGGAGGTAATAGAGGAAGCCGAGTGAAAGCGGGAAAAATGAACGCCGAGGGAACCGAGGTGAGAGAGACAGGCGAGGGGAAACAGGGAAAAGAGACAAGCGAGGGAACAGGTGGAAAAGAGGGAGGTGAGGGAAAGCAGGGGGAAGTGACTGGTGAGGGTAAAGAGGGAAGAGTTCATGGAGAATAGGCAAAAGAGGGAAAAGCGACAGGCAAGGGAAAAGAGAGAGCTGAGGAACGAGAAGGAAAAGAGAGAGGCGCGAGAAAGTGGGAAAATTAGACACCGAGTCAAGAGAGGTGACAGACACAGCAGAGGGGAAATAGGAGAAAGAGACAAGCAGGGGAAAAGATGGAAAAGAGAAGTTTCAGGGAAGAGACACGACTGGGAAGAGACAGTGAAAAGAGAGGGTTGAGGAATGAGAGGGAAAAGAGAGAGGCGAGAGAAAGTGGGGAAAATTAGACACCGACTGAAGAGAGGTGACAGACACAGGAGAGGGGAAAGAGGGGAAAGAGACAAGCAGAGGAAAAGAGGGAAAAGAGAAGTTCCAGAGAAAAGAGACACGACTGGGAAGAGAGAGTGAAAAGAGGGAGCTGAGGAATGAGAGGGAAAAGAGAGAGGCGAGAGAAAGTGGGGAAAATTAGACACCGAGTGAAGAGAGGTGACAGACACAGGAGAGGGGAAAGAGGGGAAAGAGACAAGCAGGGGAAAAGAGGGAAAGGAGAGTGTCCAGGGAAAAGAGACAGGACAGGGAAGAGAGAGTGAAAAGAGGGAGCTGAGAAACGAGAGGGAAAAGAGAGAGGCGAGAGAAAGTGGGGAAAATGAGACACCGAGTGAAGAGAGGTGACAGACACAGCAGAGGGGAAAGAGGGGAAAGAGACAAGCAGGGGAAAAGATGGAAAAGAGAAGTTTCAGGGAAGAGACACGACTGGGAAGAGACAGTGAAAAGAGAGGGTTGAGGAATGAGAGGGAAAAGAGAGGGGCGAGTGAAAGTGGGAAATTTACACACCGAGTGAAGATAGGTGACAGACACAGGAGAGGGGAAAGAGGGGAAAGAGACAAGCAGGGGAAAAGATGGAAAAGAGAAGTTTCAGGGAAAAGAGACACGACTGGGAAGAGACAGTTAAAAGAGAGTGTTGAGGAATGCGAGGGGAAAGACAGGGGCGAGTGAAAGTGGGAAATTTACACACCGAGTGAAGAGAGGTGACAGACACAGGAGACGGGAAAGAGACAAGCGGGGGGGGGAAGACAGAGTCCAGGGAAAAGAGACAGGACAGGGAAGAGAGAGGGAAAAGAGGGAGTGGAGGAAAGGGAGGGAATAGAGGAAGGCGAGTGAAAGCGGGAAAAATGAACGCCGAGGGAACCGAGGTGAGAGAGACAGGCGAGGGGAAACAGAGAAAAGAGACAAGCGAGGGAAAAGGTGGAAAAGAGGGAGTTGAGGGAAAGCAGGGGGAAGTGACTGGTGAGGGTAAAGAGGGAAGAGTTCATGGAGAATAGGCAAAAGAGGGAAAAGCGACAGGCAAGGGAAAAGAGAGAGCTGAGGAACGAGAAGGAAAAGAGAGAGGCGCGAGAAAGTGGGAAAATTAGACACCGAGTGAAGAGAGGTGACAGACACAGCAGAGGGGAAATAGGAGAAAGAGACAAGCAGGGGAAAAGATGGAAAAGAGAAGTTTCAGGGAAGAGACACGACTGGGAAGAGACAGTGAAAAGAGAGGGTTGAGGAATGAGAGGGAAAAGAGAGAGGCGAGAGAAAGTGGGGAAAATTAGACACCGAGTGAAGAGAGGTGACAGACACAGGAGAGGGGAAAGAGGGGAAAGAGACAAGCAGAGGAAAAGAGGGAAAAGAGAAGTTCCAGAGAAAAGAGACAGGACAGGGAAGAGAGAGTGAAAAGAGGGAGCTGAGGAATGAGAGGGAAAAGAGAGAGGCGAGAGAAAGTGGGGAAAATTAGACACCGAGTGAAGAGAGGTGACAGACACAGGAGAGGGGAAAGAGGGGAAAGAGACAAGCAGGGGAAAAGAGGGAAAGGAGAGTGTCCAGGGAAAAGAGACAGGACAGGGAAGAGAGAGTGAAAAGAGGGAGCTGAGGAATGAGAGGGAAAAGAGAGAGGCGAGAGAAAGTGGGGAAAATTAGACACCGAGTGAAGAGAGGTGACAGACACAGGAGAGGGGAAAGAGGGGAAAGAGACAAGCAGGGGAAAAGATGGAAAAGAGAAGTTTCAGGGAAAAGAGACACGACTGGGAAGAGACAGTGAAAAGAGAGTGTTGAGGAATGAGAGGGGAAAGACAGGGGCGAGTGAAAGTGGGAAATTTACACACCGAGTGAAGAGAGGTGACAGACACAGGAGACGGGAAAGAGACAAGCGGAGGGGGGAAGACAGAGTCCAGGGAAAAGAGACAGGACAGGGAAGAGAGAGGGAAAAGAGGGAGTGGAGGAAAGGGAGGGAATAGAGGAAGGCGAGTGAAAGCGGGGAAAATGAACGTCGAGAGAACAGATGTGAGAGAGACAGGCGAGGGGAAAGAGAGAAAAGAGACAAGCGAGGGAACAGGTGGAAAAGAGGGAGTTGAGTGAAAGCAGGGGGAACTGACTGGTGAGGGTAAAGAGGGAAGAGTTCATGGAGAATAGGCAAAAGAGGGAAAAGCGACAGGCAAGGGAAAAGAGAGAGTTGAGGAACGAGAAGGAAAAGAGAGAGGCGCGAGAAAGTGGGAAAATTAGACACCGAGTGAAGAGAGGTGACAGACACAGCAGAGGGGAAATAAGGGAAAGAGACAAGCAGGGGAAAAGATGGAAAAGAGAAGTTTCAGGGAAGAAACACGACTGGGAAGAGACAGTGAAAAGAGAGGGTTGAGGAATGAGAGGGAAAAGAGAGAGGCGAGTGAAAGTGGGAAATTTACACACCGAGTGAAGATAGGTGACAGACACAGGAGAGGGGAAAGAGGGGAAAGAGACAAGCAGGGGAAAAGATGGAAAAGAGAAGTTTCAGGGAAAAGAGACACGACTGGGAAGAGACAGTTAAAAGAGAGTGTTGAGGAATGAGAGGGGAAAGACAGGGGCGAGTGAAAGTGGGAAATTTACACACCGAGTGAAGAGAGGTGACAGACACAGGAGACGGGAAAGAGACAAGCGGGGGGGGGAAGACAGAGTCCAGGGAAAAGAGACAGGACAGGGAAGAGAGAGGGAAAAGAGGGAGTGGAGGAAAGGGAGGGAATAGAGGAAGGCGAGTGAAAGCGGGAAAAATGAACGCCGAGAGAACAGATGTGAGAGAGACAGGCGAGGGGAAACAGAGAAAAGAGACAAGCGAGGGAACAGGTGGAAAAGAGGGAGTTGAGGGAAAGCAGGGGGAACTGACTGGTGAGGGTAAAGAGGGAAGAGTTCATGGAGAAGAGGCAAAAGAGGGAAAAGCGACAGGCAAGGGAAAAGAGAGAGCTGAGGAACGAGAAGGAAAAGAGAGAGGCGCGAGAAAGTGGGAAAATTAGACACCGAGTGAAGAGAGGTGACAGACACAGCAGAGGGGAAATAGGAGAAAGAGACAAGCAGGGGAAAAGATGGAAAAGAGAAGTTTCAGGGAAGAGACACGACTGGGAAGAGACAGTGAAAAGAGAGGGTTGAGGAATGAGAGGGAAAAGAGAGAGGCGAGAGAAAGTGGGGAAAATTAGACACCGAGTGAAGAGAGGTGACAGACACAGGAGAGGGGAAAGAGGGGAAAGAGACAAGCAGGGGAAAAGAGGGAAAGGAGAGTGTCCAGGGAAAAGAGACAGGACAGGGAAGAGAGAGTGAAAAGAGGGAGCTGAGGAATGAGAGGGAAAAGAGAGAGGCGAGAGAAAGTGGGGAAAATTAGACACCGAGTGAAGAGAGGTGACAGACACAGGAGAGGGGAAAGAGGGGAAAGAGACAAGCAGGGGAAAAGAGGGAAAGGAGAGTGTCCAGGGAAAAGAGACAGGACAGGGAAGAGAGAGTGAAAAGAGGGAGCTGAGGAATGAGAGGGAAAAGAGAGAGGCGAGAGAAAGTGGGGAAAATTAGACACCGAGTGAAGAGAGGTGACAGACACAGGAGAGGGGAAAGAGGGGAAAGAGACAAGCAGGGGAAAAGATGGAAAAGAGAAGTTTCAGGGAAGAGAGACACGACTGGGAAGAGACAGTTAAAAGAGAGTGTTGAGGAATGCGAGGGGAAAGACAGGGGCGAGTGAAAGTGGGAAATTTACACACCGAGTGAAGAGAGGTGACAGACACAGGAGACGGGAAAGAGACAAGCGGGGGGGGGAAGACAGAGTCCAGGGAAAAGAGACAGGACAGGGAAGAGAGAGGGAAAAGAGGGAGTGGAGGAAAGGGAGGGAATAGAGGAAGGCGAGTGAAAGCGGGAAAAATGAACGCCGTGAGAACAGATGTGAGAGAGACAGGCGAGGGGAAACAGAGAAAAGAGACAAGCGAGGGAAAAGGTGGAAAAGAGGGAGTTGAGGGAAAGCAGGGGGAACTGACTGGTGAGGGTAAAGAGGGAAGAGTTCATGGAGAATAGGCAAAAGAGGGAAAAGCGACAGGCAAGGGAAAAGAGAGAGCTGAGGAACGAGACGGAAAAGAGAGAGGCGCGAGAAAGTGGGAAAATTAGACACCGAGTGAAGAGAGGTGACAGACACAGCAGAGGGGAAATAGGGGAAAGAGACAAGCAGGGGAAAAGATGGAAAAGAGAAGTTTCAGGGAAGAGACACGACTGGGAAGAGACAGTGAAAAGAGGGAGCTGAGGAATGAGAGGGAAAAGAGAGGGGCGAGTGAAATTGGGAAATTTACACACCGAGTGAAGAGAGGTGACAGACACAGGAGAGGGGAAAGAGACAAGCGAGAGAAAAGGTGGAAAAGAGGGAGTTGAGGGAAAGCAGGGGGAAGTGACTGGTGAGGGTAAAGAGGAAAGAGTTCATGGAGAATAGGCAAAAGAGGGAAAAGCGACAGGCAAGGGAAAAGAGAGAGTTGAGGAACGAGACGGAAAAGAGAGAGGCGAGAGAAAGTGGGGAAAATGAGACACCGAGTGAAGAGAGGTGACAGACACAGGAGAGGGGAAAGAGGGGAAAGAGACAAGCGGGGGGGGGGAAAGAGAGAGTCCAGGGAAAAGAGACAGGACAGGGAAGAGAGACGGAAAAGAGGGAGTGGAGGAAAGGGAGGTAATAGAGGAAGCCGAGTGAAAGCGGGAAAAATGAACGCCGAGGGAACCGAGGTGAGAGAGACAGGCGAGGGGAAACAGGGAAAAGAGACAAGCGAGGGAACAGGTGGAAAAGAGGGAGGTGAGGGAAAGCAGGGGGAAGTGACTGGTGAGGGTAAAGAGGGAAGAGTTCATGGAGAATAGGCAAAAGAGGGAAAAGCGACAGGCAAGGGAAAAGAGAGAGTTGAGGAACGAGACGGAAAAGAGAGAGGCGCGAGAAAGTGGGAAAATTAGACACCGAGTGAAGAGAGGTGACAGACACAGCAGAGGGGAAATAGGAGAAAGAGACAAGCAGGGGAAAAGATGGAAAAGAGAAGTTTCAGGGAAGAGACACGACTGGGAAGAGACAGTGAAAAGAGAGGGTTGAGGAATGAGAGGGAAAAGAGAGAGGCGAGAGAAAGTGGGGAAAATTAGACACCGAGTGAAGAGAGGTGACAGACACAGGAGAGGGGAAAGAGGGGAAAGAGACAAGCAGGGGAAAAGAGGGAAAGGAGAGTGTCCAGGGAAAAGAGACAGGACAGGGAAGAGAGAGTGAAAAGAGGGAGCTGAGGAATGAGAGGGAAAAGAGAGAGGCGAGAGAAAGTGGGGAAAATTAGACACCGAGTGAAGAGAGGTGACAGACACAGGAGAGGGGAAAGAGGGGAAAGAGACAAGCAGGGGAAAAGATGGAAAAGATAAGTTTCAGGGAAAAGAGACACGACTGGGAAGAGACAGTTAAAAGAGAGTGTTGAGGAATGAGAGGGGAAAGACAGGGGCGAGTGAAAGTGGGAAATTTACACACCGAGTGAAGAGAGGTGACAGACACAGGAGACGGGAAAGAGACAAGCGGGGGGGGGAAGACAGAGTCCAGGGAAAGGGACAGGACAGGGAAGAGAGAGGGAAAAGAGGGAGTGGAGGAAAGGGAGGGAATAGAGGAAGGCGAGTGAAAGCGGGAAAAATGAACGTCGAGAGAACAGATGTGAGAGAGACAGGCGAGGGGAAACAGAGAAAAGAGACAAGCGAGGGAACAGGTGGAAAAGAGGGAGTTGAGTGAAAGCAGGGGGAACTGACTGGTGAGGGTAAAGAGGGAAGAGTTCATGGAGAATAGGCAAAAGAGGGAAAAGCGACAGGCAAGGGAAAAAAGAGAGTTGAGGAATGAGAAGGAACAGAGAGAGGCGAGAGAAAGTGGGGAAAATGAGACACCGAGTGAAGAGAGGTGACAGACACAGGAGAGGGGAAAGAGGGGAAAGAGACAAGCGGGGGGGGGGAAGAGAGAGTCCAGGGAAAAGAGACAGGACAGGGAAGAGAGACGGAAAAGAGGGAGTGGAGGAAAGGGAGGTAATAGAGGAAGCCGAGTGAAAGCGGGAAAAATGAACGCCGAGGGAACCGAGGTGAGAGAGACAGGCGAGGGGAAACAGGGAAAAGAGACAGGCGAGGGAACAGGTGGAAAAGAGGGAGGTGAGGGAAAGCAGGGGGAAGTGACTGGTGAGGGTAAAGAGGGAAGAGTTCATGGAGAATAGGCAAAAGAGGGAAAAGCGACAGGCAAGGGAAAAGAGAGAGTTGAGGAACGAGACGGAAAAGAGAGAGGCGAGAGAAAGTGGGGAAAATGAGACACCGAGTGAAGAGAGGTGACAGACACAGGAGAGGGGAAAGAGGGGAAAGAGACAAGCAGGGGAAAAGAGGGAAAGGAGAGTGTCCAGGGAAAAGAGACAGGACAGGGAAGAGACAGTGAAAAGAGAGTGTTGAGGAATGAGAGGGAAAAGAGAGAGGCGAGAGAAAGTGGGGAAATTAGACACCGAGTGAAGAGAGGTGACAGACACAGGATAGGGGAAAGAGGGGAAAGAGACAAGCAGGGGAAAAGATGGAAAAGAGAAGTTTCAGGGAAAAGAGACACGACTGGGAAGAGACAGTTAAAAGAGAGTGTTGAGGAATGCGAGGGGAAAGACAGGGGCGAGTGAAAGTGGGAAATTTACACACCGAGTGAAGAGAGGTGACAGACACAGGAGACGGGAAAGAGACAAGCGGGGGGGGGAAGACAGAGTCCAGGGAAAAGAGACAGGACAGGGAAGAGAGAGGGAAAAGAGGGAGTGGAGGAAAGGGAGGGAATAGAGGAAGGCGAGTGAAAGCGGGAAAAATGAACGCCGAGAGAACAGATGTGAGAGAGACAGGCGAGGGGAAACAGAGAAAAGAGACAAGCGAGGGAAAAGGTGGAAAAGAGGGAGTTGAGGGAAAGCAGGGGGAACTGACTGGTGAGGGTAAAGAGGGAAGAGTTCATGGAGAATAGGCAAAAGAGGGAAAAGCGACAGGCAAGGGAAAAGAGAGAGCTGAGGAACGAGAAGGAAAAGAGAGAGGCGCGAGAAAGTGGGAAAATTAGACACCGAGTGAAGAGAGGTGACAGACACAGCAGAGGGGAAATAGGGGAAAGAGACAAGCAGGGGAAAAGATGGAAAAGAGAAGTTTCGGGGAAGAGACACGACTGGGAAGAGACAGTGAAAAGAGAGGGTTGAGGAATGAGAGGGAAAAGAGAGAGGCGAGAGAAAGTGGGGAAAATGAGACACCGAGTGAAGAGAGGTGACAGACACAGGAGAGGGGAAAGAGGGGAAAGAGAGAAGCGGGGGGGGGGGGGGAAAGAGAGAGTCCAGGGAAAAGAGACAGGACAGGGAAGAGAGACGGAAAAGAGGGAGTGGAGGAAAGGGAGGTAATAGAGGAAGCCGAGTGAAAGCGGGAAAAATGAACGCCGAGGGAACCGAGGTGAGAGAGACAGGCGAGGGGAAACAGGGAAAAGAGACAGGCGAGGGAACAGGTGGAAAAGAGGGAGGTGAGGGAAAGCAGGGGGAAGTGACTGGTGAGGGTAAAGAGGGAAGAGTTCATGGAGAATAGGCAAAAGAGGGAAAAGCGACAGGCAAGGGAAAAGAGAGAGTTGAGGAACGAGACGGAAAAGAGAGAGGCGAGAGAAAGTGGGGAAAATGAGACACCGAGTGAAGAGATGTGACAGACACAGGAGAGGGGAAAGAGGGGAAAGAGACAAGCAGGGGAAAAGAGGGAAAGGAGAGTGTCCAGGGAAAAGAGACAGGACAGGGAAGAGAGAGTGAAAAGAGGGAGCTGAGGAATGAGAGGGAAAAGAGAGAGGCGAGAGAAAGTGGGGAAATTAGACACCGAGTGAAGAGAGGTGACAGACACAGGAGAGGGGAAAGAGGGGAAAGAGACAAGCAGGGGAAAAGATGGAAAAGAGAAGTTTCAGGGAAAAGAGACACGACTGGGAAGAGACAGTTAAAAGAGAGTGTTGAGGAATGCGAGGGGAAAGACAGGGGCGAGTGAAAGTGGGAAATTTACACACCGAGTGAAGAGAGGTGACAGACACAGGAGACGGGAAAGAGACAAGCGGGGGGGGGAAGACAGAGTCCAGGGAAAAGAGACAGGACAGGGAAGAGAGAGGGAAAAGAGGGAGTGGAGGAAAGGGAGGGAATAGAGGAAGGCGAGTGAAAGCGGGAAAAATGAACGCCGAGAGAACAGATGTGAGAGAGACAGGCGAGGGGAAACAGAGAAAAGAGACAAGCGAGGGAAAAGGTGGAAAAGAGGGAGTTGAGGGAAAGCAGGGGGAACTGACTGGTGAGGGTAAAGAGGGAAGAGTTCATGGAGAATAGGCAAAAGAGGGAAAAGCGACAGGCAAGGGAAAATAGAGAGCTGAGGAACGAGAAGGAAAAGAGAGAGGCGCGAGAAAGTGGGAAAATTAGACACCGAGTGAAGAGAGGTGACAGACACAGCAGAGGGGAAATAGGGGAAAGAGACAAGCAGGGGAAAAGATGGAAAAGAGAAGTTTCAGGGAAGAGACACGACTGGGAAGAGACAGTGAAAAGAGAGGGTTGAGGAATGAGAGGGAAAAGAGAGAGGCGAGAGAAAGTGGGGAAAATGAGACACCGAGTGAAGAGAGGTGACAGACACAGGAGAGGGGAAAGAGGGGAAAGAGACAAGCAGGGGAAAAGAGGGAAAGGAGAGTGTCCAGGGAAAAGAGACAGGACAGGGAAGAGAGAGTGAAAAGAGGGAGCTGAGGAATGAGAGCGAAAAGAGAGGGGCGAGTGAAAGTGGGAAATTTACACACCGAGTGAAGAGAGGTGACAGACACAGGAGAGGGGAAAGAGACAAGCGAGAGAAAAGGTGGAAAAGAGGGAGTTGAGGGAAAGCAGGGGGAAGTGACTGGTGAGGGTAAAGAGGAAAGAGTTCATGGAGAATAGGCAAAAGAGGGAAAAGCGACAGGCAAGGGAAAAGAGAGAGTTGAGGAACGAGACGGAAAAGAGAGAGGCGAGAGAAAGTGGGGAAAATGAGACACCGAGTGAAGAGAGGTGACAGACACAGGAGAGGGGAAAGAGGGGAAAGAGACAAGCGGGGGGGGGGGGGAAGAGAGAGTCCAGGGAAAAGAGACAGGACAGGGAAGAGAGACGGAAAAGAGGGAGTGGAGGAAAGGGAGGTAATAGAGGAAGCCGAGTGAAAGCGGGAAAAATGAACGCCGAGGGAACCGAGGTGAGAGAGACAGGCGAGGGGAAACAGGGAAAAGAGACAAGCGAGGGAACAGGTGGAAAAGAGGGAGGTGAGGGAAAGCAGGGGGAAGTGACTGGTGAGGGTAAAGAGGGAAGAGTTCATGGAGAATAGGCAAAAGAGGGAAAAGCGACAGGCAAGGGAAAAGAGAGAGTTGAGGAACGAGACGGAAAAGAGAGAGGCGAGAGAAAGTGGGGAAAATGAGACACCGAGTGAAGAGAGGTGACAGACACAGGAGAGGGGAAAGAGGGGAAAGAGACAAGCGGGGGGGGGGAAAGAGAGAGTCCAGGGAAAAGAGACAGGACAGGGAAGAGAGACGGAAAAGAGGGAGTGGAGGAAAGGGAGGTAATAGAGGAAGCCGAGTGAAAGCGGGAAAAATGAACGCCGAGGGAACCGAGGTGAGAGAGACAGGCGAGGGGAAACAGGGAAAAGAGACAAGCGAGGGAACAGGTGGAAAAGAGGGAGGTGAGGGAAAGCAGGGGGAAGTGACTGGTGAGGGTAAAGAGGGAAGAGTTCATGGAGAATAGGCAAAAGAGGGAAAAGCGACAGGCAAGGGAAAAGAGAGAGTTGAGGAACGAGACGGAAAAGAGAGAAGCGAGAGAAAGTGGGGAAAATGAGACACCGAGTGAAGAGAGGTGACAGACACAGGAGAGGGGAAAGAGGGGAAAGAGACAAGCAGGGGAAAAGAGGGAAAGGAGAGTGTCCAGGGAAAAGAGACAGGACAGGGAAGAGAGAGTGAAAAGAGGGAGCTGAGGAATGAGAGGGAAAAGAGAGAGGCGAGAGAAAGTGGGGAAAATTAGACACCGAGTGAAGAGAGGTGACAGACACAGGAGAGGGGAAAGAGGGGAAAGAGACAAGCAGGGGAAAAGATGGAAAAGAGAAGTTTCAGGGAAAAGAGACACGACTGGGAAGAGACAGTTAAAAGAGAGGGTTGAGGAATGAGAGGGAAAAGAGAGGGGCGAGTGAAAGTGGGAAATTTACACACCGAGTGAAGAGAGGTGACAGACACAGGAGAGGGGAAAGAGGGGAAAGAGACAAGCAGGGGAAAAGAGGGAAAGGAGAGTATCCAGAAAAATGAGACCGGACAGGGAAGAGAGAGTGAAAAGAGGGAGTTGAGGAATGAGAGGGAAAAGAGAGAGGCGAGAGAAAGTGGGGAAATGAGACACCGAGTGAAGAGAGGTGACAGACACAGGAGAGGGGAAAGAGACAAGCGGGGGGGAGAGAGAGAGAGTCCAGGGAAAAGAGACAGGACAGGGAAGAGAGAAGGAAAAGAGGGAGTGGAGGAAAGGGAGGGAATAGAGGAAGGTGAGTGAGAGCGGGGGAAATGAACGCCGAGAGAACAGAGGTGAGAGAGACAGGCGAGGGGAAACAGGGAAAAGAGACAAGCAAGAGAAAAGGTGGGAAAGAGGGAGGAGAGGGAAAGTGGGAAAATTAGACACCAAGGGAAGAGAGGTGACAGACACAGGAGAGGGGAAAGAGGGGAAAGACACAAACAGAGGAAAAGAGGGAAAAGAGAAGTTCCAGAGAAAAGAGACACGACTGGGAAGAGAGAGTGAAAAGAGGGAGTTGATGAATGAGAGGGAAAAGAGAGGGGCGAGTGAAAGTGGGAAATTTACACACCGAGTGAAGAGAGGTGACAGACACAGGAGAGGGGAAATAGGGGAAAGAGACAAGCAGGGGAAAAGAGGGAAAGGAGAGTATCCAAAAAATGAGACAGGACAGGGAAGAGAGAGTGAAAAGAGGGAGTTGAGGAATGAGAGGGAAAAGAGAGAGGCGAGAGAAAGTGGGGAAATGAGACACCGAGTGAAGAGAGGTGACAGACACAGGAGAGGGGAAAGAGGGGAAAGAGACAAGCAGGGGAAAAGATGGAAAAGAGAAGTTTCAGGGAAAAGAGACACGACTGGGAAGAGACAGTTAAAAGAGAGGGTTGAGGAATGAGAGGGAAAAGAGAGGGGCGAGTGAAAGTGGGAAAATTAGACACCGAGTGAAGAGAGGTGACAGACACAGGAGAGGGGAAAGAGACAAGCGGGGCGGCGGAAGAGAGAGTCCAGGGAAAAGAGACAGGACAGGGAAGAGAGAGGGAAAAGAGGGAGTGGAGGAAAGGGAGGGAATAGAGGAAGGTGAGTGAAAGTGTGGGAAATGAACGCCGAGAGAACAGAGGTGAGAGAGACAGGCGAGGGGAAACAGGGAAAAGAGACAAGCGAGATAAAAGGTGGAAAATAGGGAGGTGAGGGAAAGTGGGAAAATTAGAACCAAGGGAAGAGAGGTGACAGACACAGGAGAGGGGAAACAGGGGCAAGAGACAAACATAGGAAAAGAGGGAAAAGAGAAGTTCCGGAGAAAAGAGACACGACTGGGAAGAGAGAGTGAAAAGAGAGAGTTGATGAATGAGAGGGAAAAGAGAGGGGCGAGAGAAAGTGGGAAATTTACACACCGAGTGAAGAGAGGTGACAGACACAGGAGAGGGGAAAGAGGGGAAAGAGACAAGCAGGGGAAAAGAGGGAAAGGAGAGTATCCAAAAAATGAGACAGGACAGGGAAGAGAGAGTGAAAAGAGGGAGTTGAGGAATGAGAGGGAAAAGAGAGAGGCGAGAGAAAGTGGGGAAATGAGACACCGAGTGAAGAGAGGTGACAGACACAGGAGAGGGGAAAGAGGGGAAAGAGACAAGCAGGGGAAAAGATGGAAAAGAGAAGTTTCAGGGAAAAGAGACACGACTGGGAAGAGACAGTTAAAAGAGAGTGTTGAGGAATGCGAGGGGAAAGACAGGGGCGAGTGAAAGTGGGAAATTTACACACCGAGTGAAGAGAGGTGACAGACACAGGAGACGGGAAAGAGACAAGCGGGGGGGGGAAGACAGAGTCCAGGGAAAAGAGACAGGACAGGGAAGAGAGAGGGAAAAGAGGGAGTGGAGGAAAGGGAGGGAATAGAGGAAGGCGAGTGAAAGCGGGAAAAATGAACGTCGAGAGAACAGATGTGAGAGAGACAGGCGAGGGGAAACAGAGAAAAGAGACAAGCGAGGGAACAGGTGGAAAAGAGGGAGTTGAGGGAAAGCAGGGGGAACTGACTGGTGAGGGTAAAGAGGGAAGAGTTCATGGAGAATAGGCAAAAGAGGGAAAAGCGACAGGCAAGGGAAAAGAGAGAGTTGAGGAACGAGACGGAAAAGAGAGAGGCGAGAGAAAGTGGGGAAAATGAGACACCGAGTGAAGAGAGGTGACAGACACAGGAGAGGGGAAAGAGGGGAAAGAGACAAGCGGGGGGGGGGGGGGAAGAGAGAGTCCAGGGAAAAGAGACAGGACAGGGAAGAGAGACGGAAAAGAGGGAGTGGAGGAAAGGGAGGTAATAGAGGAAGCCGAGTGAAAGCGGGAAAAATGAACGCCGAGGGAACCGAGGTGAGAGAGACAGGCGAGGGGAAACAGGGAAAAGAGACAGGCGAGGGAACAGGTGGAAAAGAGGGAGGTGAGGGAAAGCAGGGGGAAGTGACTGGTGAGGGTAAAGAGGGAAGAGTTCATGGAGAATAGGCAAAAGAGGGAAAAGCGACAGGCAAGGGAAAAGAGAGAGTTGAGGAACGAGACGGAAAACAGAGAGGCGAGAGAAAGTGGGGAAAATGAGACACCGAGTGAAGAGAGGTGACAGACACAGGAGAGGGGAAAGAGGGGAAAGAGACAAGCAGGGGAAAAGAGGGAAAGGAGAGTGTCCAGGGAAAAGAGACAGGACAGGGAAGAGAGAGTGAAAAGAGGGAGCTGAGGAATGAGAGGGAAAAGAGAGAGGCGAGAGAAAGTGGGGAAATTAGACACCGAGTGAAGAGAGGTGACAGACACAGGAGAGGGGAAAGAGGGGAAAGAGACAAGCAGGGGAAAAGATGGAAAAGAGAAGTTTCAGGGAAAAGAGACACGACTGGGAAGAGACAGTTAAAAGAGAGGGTTGAGGAATGAGAGGGAAAAGAGAGGGGCGAGTGAAAGTGGGAAAATTAGACACCGAGTGAAGAGAGGTGACAGACACAGGAGAGGGGAAAGAGACAAGCGGGGCGGCGGAAGAGAGAGTCCAGGGAAAAGAGACAGGACAGGGAAGAGAGAGGGAAAAGAGGGAGTGGAGGAAAGGGAGGGAATAGAGGAAGGCGAGTGAAAGCGGGAAAAATGAACGCCGAGAGAACAGATGTGAGAGAGACAGGCGAGGGGAAACAGAGAAAAGAGACAAGCGAGGGAACAGGTGGAAAAGAGGGAGTTGAGGGAAAGCAGGGGGAACTGACTGGTGAGGGTAAAGAGGGAAGAGTTCATGGAGAATAGGCAAAAGAGGGAAAAGCGACAGGCAAGGGAAAAGAGAGAGCTGAGGAACGAGAAGGAAAAGAGAGAGGCGCGAGAAAGTGGGAAAATTAGACACCGAGTGAAGAGAGGTGACACACACAGCAGAGGGGAAATAGGGGAAAGAGACAAGCAGGGGAAAAGATGGAAAAGAGAAGTTTCAGGGAAGAGACACGACTGGGAAGAGACAGTGAAAAGAGAGGGTTGAGGAATGAGAGGGAAAAGAGAGAGGCGAGAGAAAGTGGGGAAAATGAGACACCGAGTGAAGAGAGGTGACAGACACAGGAGAGGGGAAAGAGGGGAAAGAGACAAGCAGGGGAAAAGAGGGAAAGGAGAGTGTCCAGGGAAAAGAGACAGGACAGGGAAGAGAGAGTGAAAAGAGGGAGTTGAGGAATGAGAGGGAAAAGAGAGAGGCGAGAGAAAGTGGGGAAATGAGACACCGAGTGAAGAGAGGTGACAGACACAGGAGAGGGGAAAGAGGGGAAAGAGACAAGCAGGGGAAAAGATGGAAAAGAGAAGTTTCAGGGAAAAGAGACACGACTGGGAAGAGACAGTTAAAAGAGAGGGTTGAGGAATGAGAGGGAAAAGAGAGGGGCGAGTGAAAGTGGGAAAATGAGACACCGAGTGAAGAGAGGTGACAGACACAGGAGAGGGGAAAGAGACAAGCGGGGCGGCGGAAGAGAGAGTCCAGGGAAAAGAGACAGGACAGGGAAGAGAGAGGGAAAAGAGGGAGTGGAGGAAAGGGAGGGAATAGAGGAAGGTGAGTGAAAGCGGGGAAAATGAACGCCGTGAGAACAGAGGTGAGAGAGACAGGCGAGGGGAAACAGGGAAAAGAGACAAGCGAGAGAAAAGGTGGAAAAGAGGGAGGAGAGGGAAAGTGGGAAAATTAGACACCAAGGGAAGAGAGGTGACAGACACAGGAGAGGGGAAACAGGGGCAAGAGACAAACATAGGAAAAGAGGGAAAAGAGAAGTTCCGGAGAAAAGAGACACGACTGGGAAGAGAGAGTGAAAAGAGAGAGTTGAGGAATGAGAGGGAAAAGAGAGGGGCGAGAGAAAGTGGGAAATTTACACACCGAGTGAAGAGAGGTGACAGACACAGGAGAGGGGAAAGAGGGGAAAGAGACAAGCAGGGGAAAAGAGGGAAAGGAGAGTATCCAAAAAATGAGACAGGACAGGGAAGAGAGAGTGAAAAGAGGGAGTTGAGGAATGAGAGGGAAAAGAGAGAGGCGAGAGAAAGTGGGGAAATGAGACACCGAGTGAAGAGAGGTGACAGACACAGGAGAGGGGAAAGAGGGGAAAGAGACAAGCAGGGGAAAAGAGGGAAAGGAGAGTGTCCAGGGAAAAGAGACAGGACAGGGAAGAGAGAGTGAAAAGAGGGAGCTGAGGAATGAGAGGGAAAAGAGAGAGGCGAGAGAAAGTGGGGAAAATTAGACACCGAGTGAAGAGAGGTGACAGACACAGGAGAGGGGAAAGAGGGGAAAGAGACAAGCAGGGGAAAAGATGGAAAAGAGAAGTTTCAGGGAAAAGAGACACGACTGGGAAGAGACAGTTAAAAGAGAGTGTTGAGGAATGCGAGGGGAAAGACAGGGGCGAGTGAAAGTGGGAAATTTACACACCGAGTGAAGAGAGGTGACAGACACAGGAGACGGGAAAGAGACAAGCGGGGGGGGGAAGACAGAGTCCAGGGAAAAGAGACAGGACAGGGAAGAGAGAGGGAAAAGAGGGAGTGGAGGAAAGGGAGGGAATAGAGGAAGGCGAGTGAAAGCGGGAAAAATGAACGTCGAGAGAACAGATGTGAGAGAGACAGGCGAGGGGAAACAGAGAAAAGAGACAAGCGAGGGAACAGGTGGAAAAGAGGGAGTTGAGGGAAAGCAGGGGGAACTGACTGGTGAGGGTAAAGAGGGAAGAGTTCATGGAGAATAGGCAAAAGAGGGAAAAGCGACAGGCAAGGGAAAAAAGAGAGTTGAGGAACGAGACGGAAAAGAGAGAGGCGAGAGAAAGTGGGGAAAATGAGACACCGAGTGAAGAGAGGTGACAGACACAGGAGAGGGGAAAGAGGGGAAAGAGACAAGCGGGGGGGGGGAAAGAGAGAGTCCAGGGAAAAGAGACAGGACAGGGAAGAGAGACGGAAAAGAGGGAGTGGAGGAAAGGGAGGTAATAGAGGAAGCCGAGTGAAAGCGGGAAAAATGAACGCCGAGGGAACCGAGGTGAGAGAGACAGGCGAGGGGAAACAGGGAAAAGAGACAGGCGAGGGAACAGGTGGAAAAGAGGGAGGTGAGGGAAAGCAGGGGGAAGTGACTGGTGAGGGTAAAGAGGGAAGAGTTCATGGAGAATAGGCAAAAGAGGGAAAAGCGACAGGCAAGGGAAAAGAGAGAGTTGAGGAACGAGACGGAAAAGAGAGAGGCGAGAGAAAGTGGGGAAAATGAGACACCGAGTGAAGAGAGGTGACAGACACAGGAGAGGGGAAAGAGGGGAAAGAGACAAGCAGGGGAAAAGAGGGAAAGGAGAGTGTCCAGGGAAAAGAGACAGGACAGGGAAGAGAGAGTGAAAAGAGGGAGCTGAGGAATGAGAGGGAAAAGAGAGAGGCGAGAGAAAGTGGGGAAAATTAGACACCGAGTGAAGAGAGGTGACAGACAAAGGAGAGGGGAAAGAGGGGAAAGAGACAAGCAGGGGAAAAGATGGAAAAGAGAAGTTTCAGGGAAAAGAGACACGACTGGGAAGAGACAGTTAAAAGAGAGTGTTGAGGAATGCGAGGGGAAAGACAGGGGCGAGTGAAAGTGGGAAATTTACACACCGAGTGAAGAGAGGTGACAGACACAGGAGACGGGAAAGAGACAAGCGGGGGGGGGAAGACAGAGTCCAGGGAAAAGAGACAGGACAGGGAAGAGAGAGGGAAAAGAGGGAGTGGAGGAAAGGGAGGGAATAGAGGAAGGCGAGTGAAAGCGGGAAAAATGAACGCCGAGAGAACAGATGTGAGAGAGACAGGCGAGGGGAAACAGAGAAAAGAGACAAGCGAGGGAAAAGGTGGAAAAGAGGGAGTTGAGGGAAAGCAGGGGGAACTGACTGGTGAGGGTAAAGAGGGAAGAGTTCATGGAGAATAGGCAAAAGAGGGAAAAGCGACAGGCAAGGGAAAAGAGAGAGCTGAGGAACGAGAAGGAAAAGAGAGAGGCGCGAGAAAGTGGGAAAATTAGACACCGAGTGAAGAGAGGTGACAGACACAGCAGAGGGGAAATAGGAGAAAGAGACAAGCAGGGGAAAAGATGGAAAAGAGAAGTTTCAGGGAAGAGACACGACTGGGAAGAGACAGTGAAAAGAGAGGGTTGAGGAATGAGAGGGAAAAGAGAGAGGCGAGAGAAAGTGGGGAAAATTAGACACCGAGTGAAGAGAGGTGACAGACACAGGAGAGGGGAAAGAGGGGAAAGAGACAAGCCGGGGAAAAGAGGGAAAGGAGAGTGTCCAGGGAAAAGAGACAGGACAGGGAAGAGAGAGTGAAAAGGGGGAGCTGAGGAATGAGAGGGAAAAGAGAGAGGCGAGAGAAAGTGGGGAAAATTAGACACCGAGTGAAGAGAGGTGACAGACACAGGAGAGGGGAAAGAGGGGAAAGAGACAAGCAGGGGAAAAGATGGAAAAGAGAAGTTTCAGGGAAGAGACACGACTGGGAAGAGACAGTGAAAAGAGAGGGTTGAGGAATGAGAAGGAAAAGAGAGAGGCGAGAGAAAGTGGGGAAAATGAGACACCGAGTGAAGAGAGGTGACAGACACAGGAGAGGGGAAAGAGGGGAAAGAGACAAGCGGGGGGGGGGGGAAGACAGAGTCCAGGGAAAAGAGACAGGACAGGGAAGAGAGAGGGAAAAGAGGGAGTGGAGGAAAGGGAGGGAATAGAGGAAGGTGAGTGAAAGCGGGAAAAATGAACGTCGAGAGAACAGATGTGAGAGAGACAGGCGAGGGGAAAGAGAGAAAAGAGACAAGCGAGGGAACAGGTGGAAAAGAGGGAGTTGAGGGAAAGCAGGGGGAAGTGACTGGTGAGGGTAAAGAGGGAAGAGTTCATGGAGAATAGGCAAAAGAGGGAAAAGCGACAGGCAAGGGAAAAGAGAGAGTTGAGGAACGAGACGGAAAAGAGAGAGGCGAGAGAAAGTGGGGAAAATGAGAGACCGAGTGAAGAGAGGTGACAGACACAGGAGAGGGGAAAGAGGGGAAAGAGACAAGCGGGGGGGGGGGGAAGAGAGAGTCCAGGGAAAAGAGACAGGACAGGGAAGAGAGACGGAAAAGAGGGAGTGGAGGAAAGGGAGGTAATAGAGGAAGCCGAGTGAAAGCGGGAAAAATGAACGCCGAGGGAACCGAGGTGAGAGAGACAGGCGAGGGGAAACAGGGAAAAGAGACAAGCAAGGGAAAAGCTGGAAAAGAGGGAGTTGAGGGAAAGCAGGGGAAAGTGACTGGTGAGGGTAAAGAGGGAAGAGTTCATGGAGAATAGGCAAAAGAGGGAAAAGCGACAGGCAAGGGAAAAGAGAGAGTTGAGGAACGAGAAGGAAAAGAGAGAGGCGCGAGAAAGTGGGACAATTAGACACCGAGTGAAGAGAGGTGACAGACACAGGAGAGGGGAAATAGGAGAAAGAGACAAGCAGGGGAAAAGATGGAAAAGAGAAGTTTCAGGGAAGAGACACGACTGGGAATAGACAGTGAAAAGAGAGGGTTGAGGAATGAGAGGGAAAAGAGAGAGGCGAGAGAAAGTGAGGAAAATGAGACACCGAGTGAAGATAGGTGACAGACACAGGAGAGGGGAAAGAGGGGAAAGAGACAAGCAGGGGAAAAGAGGGAAAGGAGAGTGTCCAGGGAAATGAGACAGGACAGGGAAGAGAGAGTGAAAAGAGGGAGTTGAGGAATGAGAGGGAAAAGAGAGAGGCGAGTGAAAGTGGGAAAATTAGACACCGAGTGAAGAGAGGTGACAGACACAGGAGAGGGGAAAGAGGGGAAAGAGACAAGCCGGGGAAAAGAGAGTGTCCAGGGACAAGAGACAGGATAGGGAGGAGAGAGTGAAGAGAGAGAGTTGATGAATGAGAGGGAAACGAGAGTCGAGAGAAAGTGGGAAAATTAGACACCGAGTGAAGAGAGGTGACAGACACAGGAGAGGGGAAAGAGGGGAAAGAGACAAGCGGGGGGGGAAGAGAGAGTCCAGGGAAAAGAGACAGGACAGGGAAGAGAGACGGAAAAGAGGGAGTGGAGGGAAGGGAGGGAATAGAGGAAGGTGAGTGAAAGTGGGGAAAATGAACGCCGAGAGAACAGAGGTGAGAGAGACAGGCGAGGGGAAACAGGGAAAAGAGACAAGCGAGAGAAAAGGTGGAAAAGAGGGAGGAGAGGGAAAGTGGGAAAATTAGACACCAAGGGAAGAGAGGTGACAGACACAGGAGAGGGGAAAGAGGGGAAAGAGACAAGCGGGGGGGGGAGAGAGAGTCCAGGGAAAAGAGACAGGACAGGGAAGAGAGACGGAAAAGAGGGAGTGGAGGAAAGGGAGGTAATAGAGGAAGGCGAGTGAAAGCGGGAAAAATGAACGCCGAGGGAACCGAGTTGAGAGAGACAGGCGAGGGGAAACAGGGAAAAGAGACAAGCAAGGGAAAAGGTGGAAAAGAGGGAGTTGAGGGAAAGCAGGGGAAAGTGACTGGTGAGGGTAAAGAGGGAAGAGTTCATGGAGAATAGGCAAAAGAGGGAAAAGCGACAGGCAAGGGAAAAGAGAGAGTTGAGGAACGAGAAGGAAAAGAGAGAGGCGCGAGAAAGTGGGAAAATTAGACACCGAGTGAAGAGAGGTGACAGACACAGCAGAGGGGAAATAGGGGAAAGAGACAAGCAGGGGAAAAGATGGAAAAGAGAAGTTTCAGGGAAGAGACACGACTGGGAAGAGACAGTGAAAAGGGAGGGTTGAGGAATGAGAGGGAAAAGAGAGGGGCGAGTGAAAGTGGGAAATTTACACACCGAGTGAAGATAGGTGACAGACACAGGAGAGGGGAAAGAGACAAGCGGGGGGGGAAGAGAGAGTCCAGGGAAAAGAGACAGGACAGGGAAGAGAGAGGGAAAAGAGGGAGTGGAGGAAAGGGAGGGAATAGAGGAAGGTGAGTGAAAGCGGGGAAAATGAACGCCGTGAGAACAGAGGTGAGAGAGACAGGCGAGGGGAAACAGGGAAAAGAGACAAGCGGCGGGGGGGGGGAAGAGAGAGTCCAGGGAAAAGAGACAGGACAGGGAAGAGAGACGGAAAAGAGGGAGTGGAGGAAAGGGAGGGAATATAGGAAGGTGAGTGAAAGCGGGGAAAATGAACGCCGTGAGAACAGAGGTGAGAGAGACAGGCGAGGGGAAACAGGGAAAAGAGACAAGCGAGGGAACAGGTGGAATAGAGGGAGGTGAGGGAAAGCAGGGGGAAGTGACTGGTGAGGGTAAAGACGGAAGAGTTCATGGAGAATAGGCAAAAGAGGGAAAAGCGACAGGCAAGGGAAAAGAGAGAGTTGAGGAACGAGACGGAAAAGAGAGAGGCGAGAGAAAGTGGGGAAAATGAGACACCGAGTGAAGAGAGGCGACAGACACAGGAGAGGGGAAAGAGGGGAAAGAGACAAGCAGGGGAAAAGAGGGAAAGGAGAGTGTCCAGGGAAAAGAGACAGGACAGGGAAGAGAGAGTGAAAAGAGGGAGCTGAGGAATGAGAGGGAAAAGAGAGAGGCGAGAGAAAGTGGGGAAAATTAGACACCGAGTGAAGAGAGGTGACAGACACAGGAGAGGGGAAAGAGGGGAAAGAGACAAGCAGGGGAAAAGAGGGAAAGGAGAGTGTCCAGGGAAAAGAGACAGGACAGGGAAGAGAGAGTGAAAAGAGGGAGCTGAGGAATGAGAGGGAAAAGAGAGAGGCGAGAGAAAGTGGGGAAAATTAGACACCGAGTGAAGAGAGGTGACAGACACAGGAGAGGGGAAAGAGGGGAAAGAGACAAGCAGGGGGCGGGGGAAAGAGAGAGTCCAGGGAAAAGAGACAGGACAGGGAAGAGAGACGGAAAAGAGGGAGTGGAGGAAAGGGAGGTAATAGAGGAAGCCGAGTGAAAGCGGGAAAAATGAACGCCGAGGGAACCGAGGTGAGAGAGACAGGCGAGGGGAAACAGGGAAAAGAGACAGGCGAGGGAACAGGTGGAAAAGAGGGAGGTGAGGGAAAGCAGGGGGAAGTGACTGGTGAGGGTAAAGAGGGAAGAGTTCATGGAGAATAGGCAAAAGAGGGAAAAGCGACAGGCAAGGGAAAAGAGAGAGTTGAGGAACGAGAAGGAAAAGAGAGAGGCGCGAGAAAGTGGGAAAATTAGACACCGAGTGAAGAGAGGTGACAGACACAGCAGAGGGGAAATAGGGGAAAGAGACAAGCAGGGGAAAAGATGGAAAAGAGAAGTTTCAGGGAAGAGACACGACTGGGAAGAGACAGTGAAAAGGGAGGGTTGAGGAATGAGAGGGAAAAGAGAGGGGCGAGTGAAAGTGGGAAATTTACACACCGAGTGAAGATAGGTGACAGACACAGGAGAGGGGAAAGAGAAAAGCGGGGGGGGAAGAGAGAGTCCAGGGAAAAGAGACAGGACAGGGAAGAGAGACGGAAAAGAGGGAGTGGAGGGAAGGGAGGGAATAGAGGAAGGTGAGTGAAAGTGGGGAAAATGAACGCCGAGAGAACAGAGGTGAGAGAGACAGGCGAGGGGAAACAGGGAAAAGAGACAAGCGAGAGAAAAGGTGGAAAAGAGGGAGGAGAGGGAAAGTGGGAAAATTAGACACCAAGGGAAGAGAGGTGACAGACACAGGAGAGGGGAAAGAGGGGAAAGAGACAAGCGGGGGGGGGAGAGAGAGTCCAGGGAAAAGAGACAGGACAGGGAAGAGAGACGGAAAAGAGGGAGTGGAGGAAAGGGAGGTAATAGAGGAAGGCGAGTGAAAGCGGGAAAAATGAACGCCGAGGGAACCGAGGTGAGAGAGACAGGCGAGGGGAAACAGGGAAAAGAGACAAGCGAGGGAACAGGTGGAATAGAGGGAGTTGAGGGAAAGCAGGGGGAAGTGACTGGTGAGGGTAAAGAGGGAAGAGTTCATGGAGAATAGGCAAAAGAGGGAAAAGCGACAGGCAAGGGAAAAGAGAGAGTTGAGGAACGAGACGGAAAAGAGAGAGGCGAGAGAAAGTGGGGAAAATGAGACACCGAGTGAAGAGAGGTGACAGACACAGCAGAGGGGAAATAGGAGAAAGAGACAAGCAGGGGAAAAGATGGAAAAGAGAAGTTTAAGGGAAGGGACACGACTGGGAAGAGACAGTGAAAAGAGAGGGTTGAGGAATGAGAGGGAAAAGAGAGAGGCGAGAGAAAGTGGGGAAAATGAGACACCGAGTGAAGAGAGGTGACAGACACAGGAGAGGGGAAAGAGGGGAAAGAGACAAGCGGGGGGGGAAGAGAGAGTCCAGGGAAAAGAGACAGGACAGGGAAGAGAGACGGAAAAGAGGGAGTGGAGGGAAGGGAGGGAATAGAGGAAGGTGAGTGAAAGTGGGGAAAATGAACGCCGAGAGAACAGAGGTGAGAGAGACAGGCGAGGGGAAACAGGGAAGAGACAAGCGAGAGAAAAGGTGGAAAAGAGGGAGGAGAGGGAAAGTGGGAAAATTAGACACCAAGGGAAGAGAGGTGACAGACACAGGAGAGGGGAAAGAGGGGAAAGACACAAACAGAGGAAAAGAGGGAAAAGAGAAGTTCCAGAGAAAAGAGACACGACTGGGAAGAGAGAGTGAAAAGAGGGAGTTGATGAATGAGAGGGAAAAGAGAGGGGCGATTGAAAGTGGGAAATTTACACACCGAGTGAAGAGAGGCGACAGACACAGGAGAGGGGAAAGAGGGGAAAGAGACAAGCAGGGGAAAAGAGGGAAAGGAGAGTGTCCAGGGAAAAGAGACAGGACAGGGAAGAGAGAGTGAAAAGAGGGAGCTGAGGAATGAGAGGGAAAAGAGAGAGGCGAGAGAAAGTGGGGAAAATTAGACACCGAGTGAAGAGAGGTGACAGACACAGGAGAGGGGAAAGAGGGGAAAGAGACAAGCAGGGGAAAAGAGGGAAAGGAGAGTGTCCAGGGAAAAGAGACAGGACAGGGAAGAGAGAGTGAAAAGAGGGAGCTGAGGAATGAGAGGGAAAAGAGAGAGGCGAGAGAAAGTGGGGAAAATTAGACACCGAGTGAAGAGAGGTGACAGACACAGGAGAGGGGAAAGAGGGGAAAGAGACAAGCAGGGGGCGGGGGAAAGAGAGAGTCCAGGGAAAAGAGACAGGACAGGGAAGAGAGACGGAAAAGAGGGAGTGGAGGAAAGGGAGGTAATAGAGGAAGCCGAGTGAAAGCGGGAAAAATGAACGCCGAGGGAACCGAGGTGAGAGAGACAGGCGAGGGGAAACAGGGAAAAGAGACAGGCGAGGGAACAGGTGGAAAAGAGGGAGGTGAGGGAAAGCAGGGGGAAGTGACTGGTGAGGGTAAAGAGGGAAGAGTTCATGGAGAATAGGCAAAAGAGGGAAATGCGACAGGCAAGGGAAAAGAGAGAGTTGAGGAACGAGAAGGAAAAGAGAGAGGCGCGAGAAAGTGGGAAAATTAGACACCGAGTGAAGAGAGGTGACAGACACAGCAGAGGGGAAATAGGGGAAAGAGACAAGCAGGGGAAAAGACGGAAAAGAGAAGTTTCAGGGAAGAGACACGACTGGGAAGAGACAGTGAAAAGGGAGGGTTGAGGAATGAGAGGGAAAAGAGAGGGGCGAGTGAAAGTGGGAAATTTACACACCGAGTGAAGATAGGTGACAGACACAGGAGAGGGGAAAGAGAAAAGCGGGGGGGGAAGAGAGAGTCCAGGGAAAAGAGACAGGACAGGGAAGAGAGAGGGAAAAGAGGGAGTGGAGGAAAGGGAGGGAATATAGGAAGGTGAGTGAAAGCAGGGAAAATGAACGCCGTGAGAACAGAGGTGAGAGAGACAGGCGAGGGGAAACAGGGAAAAGAGACAAGCGAGAGAAAAGGTGGAAAAGAGGGAGGAGAGGGAAAGTGGGAAAATTAGACACCAAGGGAAGAGAGGTGACAGACACAGGAGAGGGGAAAGAGGGGAAAGACACAAACAGAGGAAAAGAGGGAAAAGAGAAGTTCCAGAGAAAAGAGACACGACTGGGAAGAGAGAGTGAAAAGAGGGAGTTGATGAATGAGAGGGAAAAGAGAGGGGCGATTGAAAGTGGGAAATTTACACACCGAGTGAAGAGAGGTGACAGACACAGGAGAGGGGAAAGAGGGGAAAGAGACAAGCAGGGGAAAAGAGGGAAAGGAGAGTATCCAGAAAAATGAGACAGGACAGGGAAGAGAGAGTGAAAAGAGGGAGTTGAGGAATGAGAGGGAAAAGAGAGAGGCGAGTGAAAGTGGGAAAATGAGACACCGAGTGAAGAGAGGTGACAGACACAGGAGAGGGGAAAGAGGGGAAAGAGACAAGCAGGGGAAAAGATGGAAAAGAGAAGTTTCACGGAAAAGAGACACGACTGGGAAGAGACAGTGAAAAGAGAGTGTTGAGGAATGAGAGGGAAAAGAGAGGGGCGAGTGAAAGTGGGAAAATTAGACACCGAGTGAAGAGAGGTGACAGACACAGGAGAGGGGAAAGAGGGGCAAGAGACAAACAGAGGAAAAGAGGGAAAAGAGAAGTTCCAGAGAAAAGAGACACTACTGGGAAGAGAGAGTGAAAAGAGAGAGTTGATGAATGAGAGGGAAAGGAGAGGGGCGAGTCAAAGTGGGAAATTTACACACCGAGTGAAGAGAGGTGGCAGACACAGGAGAGGGGAAAGAGGGGAAAGAGACAAGCAGGGGAAAGGAGAGTGTCCAGGGAAAAGAGACAGGACAGGGAAGAGAGAGTGAAAAGAGGGAGTTGAGGACTGAGAGGGAAAAGAGAGAGGCGAGAGAAAGTGGGGAAAATTAGACACCGAGTGAAGAGAGGTGACAGACACAGGAGAGGGGAAAGAGGGGAAAGAGACAAGCAGGGGAAAAGAGGGAAAGGAGAGTGTCCAGGGAAAAGAGACAGGACAGGGAAGAGAGAGTGAAAAGAGGGAGCTGAGGAATGAGAGGGAAAAGAGAGAGGCGAGAGAAAGTGGGGAAAATTAGACACCGAGTGAAGAGAGGTGACAGACACAGGAGAGGGGAAAGAGGGGAAAGAGACAAGCAGGGGAAAAGAGGGAAAGGAGAGTGTCCAGGGAAAAGAGACAGGACAGGGAAGAGAGAGTGAAAAGAGGGAGCTGAGGAATGAGAGGGAAAAGAGAGAGGCGAGAGAAAGTGGGGAAAATTAGACACCGAGTGAAGAGAGGTGACAGACACAGGAGAGGGGAAAGAGGGGAAAGAGACAAGCAGGGGAAAAGATGGAAAAGAGAAGTTTCAGGGAAAAGAGACACGACTGGGAAGAGACAGTTAAAAGAGAGTGTTGAGGAATGCGAGGGGAAAGACAGGGGCGAGTGAAAGTGGGAAATTTACACACCGAGTGAAGAGAGGTGACAGACACAGGAGACGGGAAAGAGACAAGCGGGGGGGGGAAGACAGAGTCCAGGGAAAAGAGACAGGACAGGGAAGAGAGAGGGAAAAGAGGGAGTGGAGGAAAGGGAGGGAATAGAGGAAGGCGAGTGAAAGCGGGAAAAGTGAACGTCGAGAGAACAGATGTGAGAGAGACAGGCGAGGGGAAAGAGAGAAAAGAGACAAGCGAGGGAACAGGTGGAAAAGAGGGAGTTGAGTGAAAGCAGGGGGAACTGACTGGTGAGGGTAAAGAGGGAAGAGTTCATGGAGAATAGGCAAAAGAGGGAAAAGCGACAGGCAAGGGAAAAAAGAGAGTTGAGGAATGAGAAGGAACAGAGAGAGGCGAGAGAAAGTGGGGGAAATGAGACACCGAGTGAAGAGAGGTGACAGACACAGGAGAGGGGAAAGAGGGGAAAGAGACAAGCGGGGGGGGGGGAAGAGAGAGTCCAGGGAAAAGAGACAGGACAGGGAAGAGAGACTGAAAAGAGGGAGTGGAGGAAAGGGAGGTAATAGAGAAAGCCGAGTGAAAGCGGGGAAAATGAACGCCGAGGGAACCGAGGTGAGAGAGACAGGCGAGGGGAAACAGGGAAAAGAGACAAGCGAGGGAACAGGTGGAAAAGAGGGAGGTGAGGGAAAGCAGGGGGAAGTGACTGGTGAGGGTAAAGAGGGAAGAGTTCATGGAGAATAGGCAAAAGAGGGAAAAGCGACAGGCAAGGGAAAAGAGAGAGTTGAGGAACGAGAAGGAAAAGAGAGAGGCGCGAGAAAGTGGGAAAATTAGACACCGAGTGAAGAGAGGTGACAGACACAGCAGAGGGGAAATAGGGGAAAGAGACAAGCAGGGGAAAAGATGGAAAAGAGAAGTTTCAGGGAAGAGACACGACTGGGAAGAGACAGTGAAAAGGGAGGGTTGAGGAATGAGAGGGAAAAGAGAGGGGCGAGTGAAAGTGGGAAATTTACACACCGAGTGAAGATAGGTGACAGACACAGGAGAGGGGAAAGAGAAAAGCGGGGGGGGAAGAGAGAGTCCAGGGAAAAGAGACAGAACAGGGAAGAGAGAGGGAAAAGAGGGAGTGGAGGAAAGGGAGGGAATATAGGAAGGTGAGTGAAAGCAGGGAAAATGAACGCCGTGAGAACAGAGGTGAGAGAGACAGGCGAGGGGAAACAGGGAAAAGAGACAAGCGAGAGAAAAGGTGGAAAAGAGGGAGGAGAGGGAAAGTGGGAAAATTAGACACCAAGGGAAGAGAGGTGACAGACACAGGAGAGGGGAAAGAGGGGAAAGACACAAACAGAGGAAAAGAGGGAAAAGAGAAGTTCCAGAGAAAAGAGACACGACTGGGAAGAGAGAGTGAAAAGAGGGAGTTGATGAATGAGAGGGAAAAGAGAGGGGCGATTGAAAGTGGGAAATTTACACACCGAGTGAAGAGAGGTGACAGACACAGGAGAGGGGAAAGAGGGGAAAGAGACAAGCAGGGGAAAAGAGGGAAAGGAGAGTATCCAGAAAAATGAGACAGGACAGGGAAGAGAGAGTGAAAAGAGGGAGTTGAGGAATGAGAGGGAAAAGAGAGAGGCGAGTGAAAGTGGGAAAATGAGACACCGAGTGAAGAGAGGTGACAGACACAGGAGAGGGGAAAGAGGGGAAAGAGACAAGCAGGGGAAAAGATGGAAAAGAGAAGTTTCACGGAAAAGAGACACGACTGGGAAGAGACAGTGAAAAGAGAGTGTTGAGGAATGAGAGGGAAAAGAGAGGGGCGAGTGAAAGTGGGAAAATTAGACACCGAGTGAAGAGAGGTGACAGACACAGGAGAGGGGAAAGAGGGGCAAGAGACAAACAGAGGAAAAGAGGGAAAAGAGAAGTTCCAGAGAAAAGAGACACTACTGGGAAGAGAGAGTGAAAAGAGAGAGTTGATGAATGAGAGGGAAAGGAGAGGGGCGAGTCAAAGTGGGAAATTTACACACCGAGTGAAGAGAGGTGGCAGACACAGGAGAGGGGAAAGAGGGGAAAGAGACAAGCAGGGGAAAGGAGAGTGTCCAGGGAAAAGAGACAGGACAGGGAAGAGAGAGTGAAAAGAGGGAGTTGAGGACTGAGAGGGAAAAGAGAGAGGCGAGAGAAAGTGGGGAAAATTAGACACCGAGTGAAGAGAGGTGACAGACACAGGAGAGGGGAAAGAGGGGAAAGAGACAAGCAGGGGAAAAGAGGGAAAGGAGAGTGTCCAGGGAAAAGAGACAGGACAGGGAAGAGAGAGTGAAAAGAGGGAGCTGAGGAATGAGAGGGAAAAGAGAGAGGCGAGAGAAAGTGGGGGAAATTAGACACCGAGTGAAGAGAGGTGACAGACACAGGAGAGGGGAAAGAGGGGAAAGAGACAAGCAGGGGAAAAGAGGGAAAGGAGAGTGTCCAGGGAAAAGAGACAGGACAGGGAAGAGAGAGTGAAAAGAGGGAGCTGAGGAATGAGAGGGAAAAGAGAGAGGCGAGAGAAAGTGGGGAAATTAGACACCGAGTGAAGAGAGGTGACAGACACAGGAGAGGGGAAAGAGGGGAAAGAGACAAGCAGGGGAAAAGATGGAAAAGAGAAGTTTCAGGGAAAAGAGACACGACTGGGAAGAGACAGTTAAAAGAGAGTGTTGAGGAATGCGAGGGGAAAGACAGGGCCGAGTGAAAGTGGGAAATTTACACACCGAGTGAAGAGAGGTGACAGACACAGGAGACGGGAAAGAGACAAGCGGGGGGGGGAAGACAGAGTCCAGGGAAAAGAGACAGGACAGGGAAGAGAGAGGGAAAAGAGGGAGTGGAGGAAAGGGAGGGAATAGAGGAAGGCGAGTGAAACCGGGAAAAGTGAACGTCGAGAGAACAGATGTGAGAGAGACAGGCGAGGGGAAAGAGAGAAAAGAGACAAGCGAGAGAAAAGGTGGAAAAGAGGGAGTTGAGGGAAAGCAGGGGGAACTGACTGGTGAGGGTAAAGAGGAAAGAGTTCATGGAGAATAGGCAAAAGAGGGAAAAGCGACAGGCAAGGGAAAAGAGAGAGTTGAGGAACGAGACGGAAAAGAGAGAGGCGAGAGAAAGTGGGGAAAATGAGACACCGAGTGAAGAGAGGTGACAGACACAGGAGAGGGGAAAGAGGGGAAAGAGACAAGCGGGGGGGGGGGGAAGAGAGAGTCCAGGGAAAAGAGACAGGACAGGGAAGAGAGACGGAAAAGAGGGAGTGGAGGAAAGGGAGGTAATAGAGGAAGCCGAGTGAAAGCGGGGAAAATGAACGCCGAGGGAACCGAGGTGAGAGAGACAGGCGAGGGGAAACAGGGAAAAGAGACAAGCGAGGGAACAGGTGGAAAAGAGGGAGGTGAGGGAAAGCAGGGGGAAGTGACTGGTGAGGGTAAAGAGGGAAGAGTTCATGGAGAATAGGCAAAAGAGGGAAAAGCGACAGGCAAGGGAAAAGAGAGAGCTGAGGAACGAGAAGGAAAAGAGAGAGGCGCGAGATAGTGGGAAAATTAGACACCGAGTGAAGAGAGGTGACAGACACAGCAGAGGGGAAATAGGAGAAAGAGACAAGCAGGGGAAAAGATGGAAAAGAGAAGTTTCAGGGAAGAGACACGACTGGGAAGAGACAGTGAAAAGAGAGGGTTGAGGAATGAGAGGGAAAAGAGAGAGGCGAGAGAAAGTGGGGAAAATTAGACACCGAGTGAAGAGAGGTGACAGACACAGGAGAGGGGAAAGAGGGGAAAGAGACAAGCAGGGGAAAAGAGGGAAAGGAGAGTGTCCAGGGAAAAGAGACAGGACAGGGAAGAGAGAGTGAAAAGAGGGAGCTGAGGAATGAGAGGGAAAAGAGAGAGGCGAGAGAAAGTGGGGAAAATTAGACACCGAGTGAAGAGAGGTGACAGACACAGGAGAGGGGAAAGAGGGGAAAGAGACAAGCAGGGGAAAAGATGGAAAAGAGAAGTTTCAGGGAAGAGACACGACTGGGAAGAGACAGTGAAAAGAGAGTGTTGAGGAATGAGAAGGAAAAGAGAGAGGCGAGAGAAAGTGGGGAAAATGAGACACCGAGTGAAGAGAGGTGACAGACACAGGAGAGGGGAAAGAGGGGAAAGAGACAAGCGGGGGGGGGGGGAAGACAGAGTCCAGGGAAAAGAGACAGGACAGGGAAGAGAGAGGGAAAAGAGGGAGTGGAGGAAAGGGAGGGAATAGAGAAAGGTGAGTGAAAGCGGGAAAAATGAACGTCGAGAGAACAGATGTGAGAGAGACAGGCGAGGGGAAAGAGAGAAAAGAGACAAGCGAGGGAACAGGTGGAAAAGAGGGAGTTGAGGGAAAGCAGGGGGAAGTGACTGGTGAGGGTAAAGAGGGAAGAGTTCATGGAGAATAGGCAAAAGAGGGAAAAGCGACAGGCAAGGGAAAAGAGAGAGTTGAGGAACGAGACGGAAAAGAGAGAGGCGAGAGAAAGTGGGGAAAATGAGACACCGAGTGAAGAGAGGTGACAGACACAGGAGAGGGGAAAGAGGGGAAAGAGACAAGCAGGGGAAAAGAGGGAAAGGAGAGTGTCCAGGGAAAAGAGACAGGACAGGGAAGAGAGAGTGAAAAGAGGGAGCTGAGGAATGAGAGGGAAAAGAGAGAGGCGAGAGAAAGTGGGGAAATTAGACACCGAGTGAAGAGAGGTGACAGACACAGGAGAGGGGAAAGAGGGGAAAGAGACAAGCAGGGGAAAAGATGGAAAAGAGAAGTTTCAGGGAAAAGAGACACGACTGGGAAGAGACAGTTAAAAGAGAGTGTTGAGGAATGCGAGGGGAAAGACAGGGGCGAGTGAAAGTGGGAAATTTACACACCGAGTGAAGAGAGGTGACAGACACAGGAGACGGGAAAGAGACAAGCGGGGGGGGGAAGACAGAGTCCAGGGAAAAGAGACAGGACAGGGAAGAGAGAGGGAAAAGAGGGAGTGGAGGAAAGGGAGGGAATAGAGGAAGGCGAGTGAAAGCGGGAAAAATGAACGTCGAGAGAACAGATGTGAGAGAGACAGGCGAGGGGAAACAGAGAAAAGAGACAAGCGAGGGAAAAGGTGGAAAAGAGGGAGTTGAGTGAAAGCAGGGGGAACTGACTGGTGAGGGTAAAGAGGGAAGAGTTCATGGAGAATAGGCAAAAGAGGGAAAAGCGACAGGCAAGGGAAAAGAGAGAGCTGAGGAACGAGAAGGAAAAGAGAGAGGCGCGAGAAAGTGGGAAAATTAGACACCGAGTGAAGAGAGGTGACAGACACAGCAGAGGGGAAATAGGAGAAAGAGACAAGCAGGGGAAAAGATGGAAAAGAGAAGTTTCAGGGAAGAGACACGACTGGGAAGAGACAGTGAAAAGAGAGGGTTGAGGAATGAGAGGGAAAAGAGAGAGGCGAGAGAAAGTGGGGAAAATGAGACACCGAGTGAAGAGAGGTGACAGACACAGGAGAGGGGAAAGAGGGGAAAGAGACAAGCAGGGGAAAAGAGGGAAAGGAGAGTGTCCAGGGAAAAGAGACAGGACAGGGAAGAGAGAGTGAAAAGAGGGAGCTGAGGAATGAGAGGGAAAAGAGAGGGGCGAGTGAAAGTGGGAAATTTACACACCGAGTGAAGAGAGGTGACAGACACAGGAGAGGGGAAAGAGAGAAGCGAGAGAAAAGGTGGAAAAGAGGGAGTTGAGGGAAAGCAGGGGGAAGTGACTGGTGAGGGTAAAGAGGAAAGAGTTCATGGAGAATAGGCAAAAGAGGGAAAAGCGACAGGCAAGGGAAAAGAGAGAGTTGAGGAACGAGACGGAAAAGAGAGAGGCGAGAGAAAGTGGGGAAAATGAGACACCGAGTGAAGAGAGGTGACAGACACAGGAGAGGGGAAAGAGGGGAAAGAGACAAGCCGGGGAAAAGAGAGAGTCCACGGAAAAGAGACAGGACAGGGAGGAGAGAGTGAAGAGAGAGAGTTGATGAATGAGAGGGAAAAGAGAGAGGCGAGTGAAAGTGGGAAAATTAGACACCAAGGGAAGAGAGGTGACAGACACAGGAGAGGGGAAAGAGGAGAAAGAGACAAGCGGGGGGGAAGAGAGAGTCCAGGGAAAGGAGAAAGGACAGGGAAGAGAGAGGGAAAAGAGAGAGTGGAGGTAAGGCAGGGAATAGAGGAAGGCGAGTGAAAGCGGGGAAAATGAACGCCGTGAGAACAGAGGTGAGAGAGACAGGCGAGGGGAAACAGGGAAAAGAGACAAGCGAGGGAACAGGTGGAAAAGAGGGAGGTGAGGGAAAGCAGGGGGAAGTGACTGGTGAGGGTAAAGAGGGAAGAGTTCATGGAGAATAGGCAAAAGAGGGAAAAGCGACAGGCAAGGGAAAAGAGAGAGTTGAGGAACGAGACGGAAAAGAGAGAGGCGAGAGAAAGTGGGGAAAATGAGACACCGAGTGAAGAGAGGTGACAGACACAGGAGAGGGGAAAGAGGGGAAAGAGACAAGCAGGGGAAAAGAGGGAAAGGAGAGTGTCCACGGAAAAGAGACAGGACAGGGAGGAGAGAGTGAAGAGAGAGAGTTGATGAATGAGAGGGAAAAGAGAGAGGCGAGTGAAAGTGGGAAAATTAGACACCGAGTGAAGAGAGGTGACAGACACAGGAGAGGGGAAAGAGGAGAAAGAGACAAGCGGGGGGGAAGAGAGAGTCCAGGGAAAGGAGAAAGGACAGGGAAGAGAGAGGGAAAAGAGAGAGTGGAGGTAAGGCAGGGAATAGAGGAAGGCGAGTGAAAGCGGGGAAAATGAACGCCGTGAGAACAGAGGTGAGAGAGACGGGCGAGGGGAAACAGGGAAAAGAGACAAGCGAGGGAACAGGTGGAAAAGAGGGAGGTGAGGGAAAGCAGGGGGAAGTGACTGGTGAGGGTAAAGAGGGAAGAGTTCATGGAGAATAGGCAAAAGAGGGAAAAGCGACAGGCAAGGGAAAAGAGAGAGTTGAGGAACGAGACGGAAAAGAGAGAGGCGAGAGAAAGTGGGGAAAATGAGACACCGAGTGAAGAGAGGTGACAGACACAGGAGAGGGGAAAGAGGGGAAAGAGACAAGCAGGGGAAAAGAGGGAAAGGAGAGTGTCCAGGGAAAAGAGACAGGACAGGGAAGAGAGAGTGAAAAGAGGGAGCTGAGGAATGAGAGGGAAAAGAGAGAGGCGAGAGAAAGTGGGGAAAATTAGACACCGAGTGAAGAGAGGTGACAGACACAGGAGAGGGGAAAGAGGGGAAAGAGAAAAGCAGGGGAAAAGATGGAAAAGAGAAGTTTCAGGGAAAAGAGACACGACTGGGAAGAGACAGTTAAAAGAGAGTGTTGAGGAATGAGAGGGGAAAGACAGGGGCGAGTGAAAGTGGGAAATTTACACACCGAGTGAAGAGAGGTGACAGACACAGGAGACGGGAAAGAGACAAGCGGGGGGGGGAAGACAGAGTCCAGGGAAAAGAGACAGGACAGGGAAGAGAGAGGGAAAAGAGGGAGTGGAGGAAAGGGAGGGAATAGAGGAAGGCGAGTGAAAGCGGGAAAAGTGAACGTCGAGAGAACAGATGTGAGAGAGACAGGCGAGGGGAAACAGAGAAAAGAGACAAGCGAGGGAACAGGTGGAAAAGAGGGAGTTGAGTGAAAGCAGGGGGAACTGACTGGTGAGGGTAAAGAGGGAAGAGTTCATGGAGAATAGGCAAAAGAGGGAAAAGCGACAGGCAAGGGAAAAAAGAGAGTTGAGGAATGAGAAGGAACAGAGAGAGGCGAGAGAAAGTGGGGAAAATGAGACACCGAGTGAAGAGAGGTGACAGACACAGGAGAGGGGAAAGAGGGGAAAGAGACAAGCGGGGGGGGGGGGGAAGAGAGAGTCCAGGGAAAAGAGACAGGACAGGGAAGAGAGACGGAAAAGAGGGAGTGGAGGAAAGGGAGGTAATAGAGGAAGGCGAGTGAAAGCGGGAAAAATGAACGCCGAGGGAACCGAGGTGAGAGAGACAGGCGAGGGGAAACAGGGAAAAGAGACAAGCGGCGGCGGGGGGGAAGAGAGAGTCCAGGGAAAAGAGACAGGACAGGGAAGAGAGAGGGAAAAGAGGGAGTGGAGGAAAGGGAGGGAATATAGGAAGGTGAGTGAAAGCGGGGAAAATGAACGCCGTGAGAACAGAGGTGAGAGAGACAGGCGAGGGGAAACAGGGAAAAGAGACAAGCGAGGGAACAGGTGGAATAGAGGGAGGTGAGGGAAAGCAGGGGGAAGTGACTGGTGAGGGTAAAGACGGAAGAGTTCATGGAGAATAGGCAAAAGAGGGAAAAGCGACAGGCAAGGGAAAAGAGAGAGTTGAGGAACGAGACGGAAAAGAGAGAGGCGAGAGAAAGTGGGAAAATTAGACACCGAGTGAAGAGAGGTGACAGACACAGCAGAGGGGAAATAGGAGAAAGAGACAAGCAGGGGAAAAGATGGAAAAGAGAAGTTTAAGGGAAGAGACACGACTGGGAAGAGACAGTGAAAAGAGAGGGTTGAGGAATGAGAGGGAAAAGAGAGAGGCGAGAGAAAGTGGGGAAAATGAGACACCGAGTGAAGAGAGGTGACAGACACAGGAGAGGGGAAAGAGGGGAAAGAGACAAGCGGGGGGGGAAGAGAGAGTCCAGGGAAAAGAGACAGGACAGGGAAGAGAGACGGAAAAGAGGGAGTGGAGGGAAGGGAGGGAATAGAGGAAGGTGAGTGAAAGTGGGGAAAATGAACGCCGAGAGAACAGAGCTGAGAGAGACAGGCGAGGGGAAACAGGGAAGAGACAAGCGAGAGAAAAGGTGGAAAAGAGGGAGGAGAGGGAAAGTGGGAAAATTAGACACCAAGGGAAGAGAGGTGACAGACACAGGAGAGGGGAAAGAGGGGAAAGACACAAACAGAGGAAAAGAGGGAAAAGAGAAGTTCCAGAGAAAAGAGACACGACTGGGAAGAGAGAGTGAAAAGAGGGAGTTGATGAATGAGAGGGAAAAGAGAGGGGCGATTGAAAGTGGGAAATTTACACACCGAGTGAAGAGAGGTGACAGACACAGGAGAGGGGAAAGAGGGGAAAGAGACAAGCAGGGGAAAAGAGGGAAAGGAGAGTATCCAGAAAAATGAGACAGGACAGGGAAGAGAGAGTGAAAAGAGGGAGTTGAGGAATGAGAGGGAAAAGAGAGAGGCGAGAGAAAGTGGGAAAATGAGACACCGAGTGAAGAGAGGTGACAGACACAGGAGAGGGGAAAGAGGGGAAAGAGACAAGCAGGGGAAAAGATGGAAAAGAGAAGTTTCACGGAAAAGAGACACGACTGGGAAGAGACAGTGAAAAGAGAGGGTTGAGGAATGAGAGGGAAAAGAGAGAGGCGAGAGAAAGTGGGGAAAATGAGACACCGAGTGAAGAGAGGTGACAGACACAGGAGAGGGGAAAGAGGGGAAAGAGACAAGCGGGGGGGGGAAGAGAGAGTCCAGGGAAAAGAGACAGGACAGGGAAGAGAGACGGAAAAGATGGAGTGGAGGGAAGGGAGGGAATAGAGGAAGGTGAGTGAAAGTGGGGAAAATGAACGCCGAGAGAACAGAGGTGAGAGAGACAGGCGAGGGGAAACAGGGAAAAGAGACAAGCGAGAGAAAAGGTGGAAAAGAGGGAGGAGAGGGAAAGTGGGAAAATTAGACACCAAGGGAAGAGAGGTGACAGACACAGGAGAGGGGAAAGAGGGGCAAGAGACAAACAGAGGAAAAGAGGGAAAAGAGAAGTTCCAGAGAAAAGAGACACTACTGGGAAGAGAGAGTGAAAAGAGAGAGTTGATGAATGAGAGGGAAAGGAGAGGGGCGAGTCAAAGTGGGAAATTTACACACCGAGTGAAGAGAGGTGGCAGACACAGGAGAGGGGAAATAGGGGAAAGAGACAAGCAGGGGAAAGGAGAGTGTCCAGGGAAAAGAGACAGGACAGGGAAGAGAGAGTGAAAAGAGGGAGTGGAGGAAAGGGAGGTAATAGAGGAAGGCGAGTGAAAGCGGGAAAAATGAACGCCGAGGGAACCGAGGTGATAGAGACAGGCGAGGGGAAACAGGGAAAAGAGACAAGCAAGGGAAAAGGTGGAAAAGAGGGAGTTGAGGGAAAGCAGGGGAAAGTGACTGGTGAGGGTAAAGAGGGAAGAGTTCATGGAGAATAGGCAAAAGAGGGAAAAGCGACAGGCAAGGGAAAAGAGAGAGTTGAGGAACGAGAAGGAAAAGAGAGAGGCGCGAGAAAGTGGGAAAATTAGACACCGAGTGAAGAGAGGTGACAGACACAGCAGAGGGGAAATAGGGGAAAGAGACAAGCAGGGGAAAAGATGGAAAAGAGAAGTTTCAGGGAAGAGACACGACTGGGAAGAGACAGTGAAAAGGGAGGGTTGAGGAATGAGAGGGAAAAGAGAGGGGCGAGTGAAAGTGGGAAATTTACACACCGAGTGAAGATAGGTGACAGACACAGGAGAGGGGAAAGAGAAAAGCGGGGGGGGAAGAGAGAGTCCAGGGAAAAGAGACAGGACAGGGAAGAGAGAGGGAAAAGAGGGAGTGGAGGAAAGGGAGGGAATATAGGAAGGTGAGTGAAAGCGGGGAAAATGAACGCCGTGAGAACAGAGGTGAGAGAGACAGGCGAGGGGAAACAGGGAAAAGAGACAAGCGAGAGAAAAGGTGGAAAAGAGGGAGGAGAGGGAAAGTGGGAAAATTAGACACCAAGGGAAGAGAGGTGACAGACACAGGAGAGGGGAAAGAGGGGAAAGACACAAACAGAGGAAAAGAGGGAAAAGAGAAGTTCCAGAGAAAAGAGACACGACTGGGAAGAGAGAGTGAAAAGAGGGAGTTGATGAATGAGAGGGAAAAGAGAGGGGCGAGTGAAAGTGGGAAATTTACACACCGAGTGAAGAGAGGTGACAGACAGAGGAGAGGGGAAAGAGGGGAAAGAGACAAGCAGGGGAAAAGAGGGAAAGGAGAGTATCCAGAAAAATGAGACAGGACAGGGAAGAGAGAGTGAAAAGAGGGAGTTGAGGAATGAGAGGGAAAAGAGAGAGGCGAGAGAAAGTGGGAAAATGAGACACCGAGTGAAGAGAGGTGACAGACACAGGAGAGGGGAAAGAGGGGAAAGAGACAAGCAGGGGAAAAGATGGAAAAGAGAAGTTTCACGGAAAAGAGACACGACTGGGAAGAGACAGTGAAAAGAGAGTGTTGAGGAATGAGAGGGAAAAGAGAGGGGCGAGCGAAAGTGGGAAAATTAGACACCGAGTGAAGAGAGGTGACAGACACAGGAGAGGGGAAAGAGGGGCAAGAGACAAACAGAGGAAAAGAGGGAAAAGAGAAGTTCCAGAGAAAAGAGACACTACTGGGAAGAGAGAGTGAAAGGAGAGAGTTGATGAATGAGAGGGAAAGGAGAGGGGCGAGTCAAAGTGGGAAATTTACACACCGAGTGAAGAGAGGTGGCAGACACAGGAGAGGGGAAATAGGGGAAAGAGACAAGCAGGGGAAAGGAGAGTGTCCAGGGAAAAGAGACAGGACAGGGAAGAGAGAGTGAAAAGAGGGAGTTGAGGACTGAGAGGGAAAAGAGAGAGGCGAGAGAAAGTGGGGAAAATTAGACACCGAGTGAAGAGAGGTGACAGACACAGGAGAGGGGAAAGAGGGGAAAGAGACAAGCAGGGGAAAAGAGGGAAAGGAGAGTGTCCAGGGAAAAGAGACAGGACAGGGAAGAGAGAGTGAAAAGAGGGAGCTGAGGAATGAGAGGGAAAAGAGAGAGGCGAGAGAAAGTGGGGAAAATGAGACACCGAGTGAAGAGAGGTGACAGACACAGCAGAGGGGAAATAGGGGAAAGAGACAAGCAGGGGAAAAGAGGGAAAGGAGAGTGACCAGGGAAAAGAGACAGGACAGGGAAGAGAGAGTGAAAAGAGGGAGCTGAGGAATGAGAGGGAAAAGAGAGAGGCGAGAGAAAGTGGGGAAATTAGACACCGAGTGAAGAGAGGTGACAGACACAGGAGAGGGGAAAGAGGGGAAAGAGACAAGCAGGGGAAAAGATGGAAAAGAGAAGTTTCAGGGAAAAGAGACACGACTGGGAAGAGACAGTTAAAAGAGAGTGTTGAGGAATGAGAGGGGAAAGACAGGGGCGAGTGAAAGTGGGAAATTTACACACCGAGTGAAGAGAGGTGACAGACACAGGAGACGGGAAAGAGACAAGCGGGGGGGGGAAGACAGAGTCCAGGGAAAAGAGACAGGACAGGGAAGAGAGAGGGAAAAGAGGGAGTGGAGGAAAGGGAGGGAATAGAGGAAGGCGAGTGAAAGCGGGAAAAATGAACGCCGAGAGAACAGATGTGAGAGAGACAGGCGAGGGGAAACAGAGAAAAGAGACAAGCGAGGGAAAAGGTGGAAAAGAGGGAGTTGAGGGAAAGCAGGGGAAAGTGACTGGTGAGGGTAAAGAGGGAAGAGTCCATGGAGAATAGGCAAAAGAGGGAAAAGCGACACGCAAGGGAAAAGAGAGAGCTGAGGAACGAGAAGGAAAAGAGAGAGGCGCGAGAAAGTGGGAAAATTAGACACCGAGTGAAGAGAGGTGACAGACACAGCAGAGGGGAAATAGGAGAAAGAGACAAGCAGGGGAAAAGATGGAAAAGAGAAGTTTAAGGGAAGAGACACGACTGGGAAGAGACAGTGAAAAGAGAGGGTTGAGGAATGAGAGGGAAAAGAGAGAGGCGAGAGAAAGTGGGGAAAATGAGACACCGAGTGAAGAGAGGTGACAGACACAGGAGAGGGGAAAGAGACAAGCGGGGGGGGGAAGAGAGAGTCCAGGGAAAAGAGACAGGACAGGGAAGAGAGAAGGAAAAGAGGGAGTGGAGGAAAGGGAGGGAATAGAGGAAGGTGAGTGAGAGCGGGGAAAATGAACGCCGAGAGAACAGAGGTGAGAGAGACAGGCGAGGGGAAACAGGGAAAAGAGACAAGCAAGAGAAAAGGTGGGAAAGAGGGAGGAGAGGGAAAGTGGGAAAATTAGACACCAAGGGAAGAGAGGTGACAGACACAGGAGAGGGGAAAGAGGGCAAAGACACAAACAGAGGAAAAGAGGGAAAAGAGAAGTTCCAGAGAAAAGAGACACGACTGGGAAGAGAGAGTGAAAAGAGGGAGTTGATGAATGAGAGGGAAAAGAGAGGGGCGAGTGAAAGTGGGAAATTTACACACCGAGTGAAGAGAGGTGACAGACACAGGAGAGGGGAAAGAGGGGAAAGAGACAAGCAGGGGAAAAGAGGGAAAGGAGAGTATCCAAAAAATGAGACAGGACAGGGAAGAGAGAGTGAAAAGAGGGAGTTGAGGAATGAGAGGGAAAAGAGAGAGGCGAGAGAAAGTGGGGAAATGAGACACCGAGTGAAGAGAGGTGACAGACACAGGAGAGGGGAAAGAGGGGAAAGAGACAAGCAGGGGAAAAGATGGAAAAGAGAAGTTTCAGGGAAAAGAGACACGACTGGGAAGAGACAGTTAAAAGAGAGGGTTGAGGAATGAGAGGGAAAAGAGAGGGGCGAGTGAAAGTGGGAAAATTAGACACCGAGTGAAGAGAGGTGACAGACACAGGAGAGGGGAAAGAGGGGCAAGAGACAAACAGAGGAAAAGAGGGAAAAGAGAAGTTCCAGAGAAAAGAGACACGACTGGGAAGAGAGAGTGAAAAGAGAGAGTTGATGAATGAGAGGGAAAAGAGAGGGGCGAGTCAAAGTGGGAAATTTACACACCGAGTGAAGAGAGGTGACAGACACAGGAGAGGGGAAATAGGGGAAAGAGACAAGCAGGGGAAAAGAGAGTGTCCAGGGAAAAGAGACAGGACAGGGAAGAGAGAGGGAAAAGAGGGAGTGGAGGAAAGGGAGGGAATAGAGGAAGGTGAGTGAAAGCGGGGAAAATGAACGCCGTGAGAACAGAGGTGAGAGAGACAGGCGAGGGGAAACAGGGAAAAGAGACAAGCGAGAGAAAAGGTGGAAAAGAGGGAGGAGAGGGAAAGTGGGAAAATTAGACACCAAGGGAAGAGAGGTGACAGACACAGGAGAGGGGAAAGAGGGGAAAGACACAAACAGAGGAAAAGAGGGAAAAGAGAAGTTCCAGAGAAAAGAGACACGACTGGGAAGAGAGAGTGAAAAGAGGGAGTTGATGAATGAGAGGGAAAAGACAGGGGCGAGTGAAAGTGGGAAATTTACACACCGAGTGAAGAGAGGTGACAGACACAGGAGAGGGGAAAGAGGGGAAAGAGACAAGCAGGGGAAAAGAGGGAAAGGAGAGTATCCAGAAAAATGAGACAGGACAGGGAAGAGAGAGTGAAAAGAGGGAGTTGAGGAATGAGAGGGAAAAGAGAGAGGCGAGAGAAAGTGGGAAAATGAGACACCGAGTGAAGAGAGGTGACAGACACAGGAGAGGGGAAAGAGGGGAAAGAGACAAGCAGGGGAAAAGATGGAAAAGAGAAGTTTCACGGAAAAGAGACACGACTGGGAAGAGACAGTGAAAAGAGAGTGTTGAGGAATGAGAGGGAAAAGAGAGGGGCGAGTGAAAGTGGGAAAATTAGACACCGAGTGAAGAGAGGTGACAGACACAGGAGAGGGGAAAGAGGGGGAAGAGACAAGCGGGGGGAAAGAGAGAGCCCAGGGAAAAGAGACAGGACAGGGAAGAGAGAGGGAAAAGAGGGAGTGGAGGAAAGGGAGGGAATAGAGGAAGGTGAGTGAAAGCGGGGAAAATGAACGCCGTGAGAACAGAGGTGAGAGAGACAGGCGAGGGGAAACAGGGAAAAGAGACAAGCGAGGGAACAGGTGGAAAAGAGGGAGGTGAGGGAAAGCAGGGGGAAGTGACTGGTGAGGGTAAAGAGGGAAGAGTTCATGGAGAATAGGCAAAAGAGGGATAAGCGACAGGCAAGGGAAAAGAGAGAGTTGAGGAACGAGACGGAAAAGAGAGAGGCGAGAGAAAGTGGGGAAAATGAGACACCGAGTGGAGAGAGGTGACAGAAACAGGAGAGGGGAAATAGGGGAAAGAGACAAGCAGGGGAAAAGAGGGAAAGGAGAGTGTCCAGGGAAAAGAGACAGGACAGGGAAGAGAGAGTGAAAAGAGGGAGCTGAGGAATGAGAGGGAAAAGAGAGAGGCGAGAGAAAGTGGGGAAATTAGACACCGAGTGAAGAGAGGTGACAGACACAGGAGAGGGGAAAGAGGGGAAAGAGACAAGCAGGGGAAAAGATGGAAAAGAGAAGTTTCAGGGAAAAGAGACACGACTGGGAAGAGACAGTTAAAAGAGAGGGTTGAGGAATGAGAGGGAAAAGAGAGGGGCGAGTGAAAGTGGGAAAATTAGACACCGAGTGAAGAGAGGTGACAGACACAGGAGAGGGGAAAGAGACAAGCGGGGCGGCGGAAGAGAGAGTCCAGGGAAAAGAGACAGGACAGGGAAGAGAGAGGGAAAAGAGGGAGTGGAGGAAAGGGAGGGAATAGAGGAAGGTGAGTGAAAGTGGGGAAAATGAACGCCGAGAGAACAGAGGTGAGAGAGACAGGCGAGGGGAAACAGGGAAAAGAGACAAGCGAGAGAAAAGGTGGAAAAGAGGGAGGAGAGGGAAAGTGGGAAAATTAGACACCAAGGGAAGAGAGGTGACAGACACAGGAGAGGGGAAAGAGGGGAAAGAGACAAGCGGGGGGAGGGGAGAGAGAGTCCAGGGAAAAGAGACAGGACAGGGAAGAGAGAGTGAAAAGAGGGAGCTGAGGAATGAGAGGGAAAAGAGAGAGGCGAGAGAAAGTGGGGAAATTAGACACCGAGTGAAGAGAGGTGACAGACACAGGAGAGGGGAAAGAGGGGAAAGAGACAAGCAGGGGAAAAGATGGAAAAGAGAAGTTTCAGGGAAAAGAGACACGACTGGGAAGAGACAGTGAAAAGAGAGTGTTGAGGAATGAGAGGGGAAAGACAGGGGCGAGTGAAAGTGGGAAATTTACACACCGAGTGAAGAGAGGTGACAGACACAGGAGACGGGAAAGAGACAAGCGGGGGGGGGAAGACAGAGTCCAGGGAAAAGAGACAGGACAGGGAAGAGAGAGGGAAAAGAGGGAGTGGAGGAAAGGGAGGGAATAGAGGAAGGCGAGTGAAAGCGGGAAAAATGAACGCCGAGAGAACAGAGGTGAGAGAGACAGGCGAGGGGAAACAGGGAAAAGAGAGAAGCGAGGGAAAAGGTGGAAAAGAGGGAGGTGAGGGAAAGCCGGGGGAAGTGACTGGTGAGGGTAAAGAGGGAAGAGTTCATGGAGAATAGGCAAAAGAGGGAAAAGCGACAGGCAAGGGAAAAGAGAGAGTTGAGGAACGAGACGGAAAAGAGAGAGGCGAGAGAAAGTGGGGAAAATGAGACACCGAGTGGAGAGAGGTGACAGAAACAGGAGAGGGGAAATAGGGGAAAGAGACAAGCAGGGGAAAAGAGGGAAAGGAGAGTGTCCAGGGAAAAGAGACAGGACAGGGAAGAGAGAGTGAAAAGAGGGAGCTGAGGAATGAGAGGGAAAAGAGAGAGGCGAGAGAAAGTGGGGAAATTAGACACCGAGTGAAGAGAGGTGACAGACACAGGAGAGGGGAAAGAGGGGAAAGAGACAAGCAGGGGAAAAGATGGAAAAGAGAAGTTTCAGGGAAAAGAGACACGACTGGGAAGAGACAGTGAAAAGAGAGTGTTGAGGAATGAGAGGGGAAAGACAGGGGCGAGTGAAAGTGGGAAATTTACACACCGAGTGAAGAGAGGTGACAGACACAGGAGACGGGAAAGAGACAAGCGGGGGGGGGAAGACAGAGTCCAGGGAAAAGAGACAGGACAGGGAAGAGAGAGGGAAAAGAGGGAGTGGAGGAAAGGGAGGGAATAGAGGAAGGCGAGTGAAAGCGGGAAAATGAACGTCGAGAGAACAGATGTGAGAGAGACAGGCGAGAGGAAACAGAGAAAAGAGACAAGCGAGGGAAAAGGTGGAAAAGAGGGAGTTGAGGGAAAGCAGGGGAAAGTGACTGGTGAGGGTAAAGAGGGAAGAGTTCATGGAGAATAGGCAAAAGAGGGAAAAGCGACAGGCAAGGGAAAAGATAGAGCTGAGGAACGAGAAGGAAAAGAGAGAGGCGCGAGAAAGTGGGAAAATTAGACACCGAGTGAAGAGAGGTGACAGACACAGCAGAGGGGAAATAGGAGAAAGAGACAAGCAGGGGAAAAGATGGAAAAGAGAAGTTTAAGGGAAGAGACACGACTGGGAAGAGACAGTGAAAAGAGAGGGTTGAGGAATGAGAGGGAAAAGAGAGAGGCGAGAGAAAGTGGGGAAAATGAGACACCGAGTGAAGAGAGGTGACAGACACAGGAGAGGGGAAAGAGGGGAAAGAGACAAGCAGGGGAAAAGAGGGAAAGGAGAGTGTCCAGGGAAAAGAGACAGGACAGGGAAGAGAGAGTGAAAAGAGGGAGCTGAGGAATGAGAGGGAAAAGAGAGGGGCGAGTGAAAGTGGGAAATTTACACACCGAGTGAAGATAGGTGACAGACACAGGAGAGGGGAAAGAGGGGAAAGAGACAAGCCGGGGAAAAGAGAGTGTCCAGGGAAAAGAGACAGGATAGGGAGGAGAGAGTGAAGAGAGAGAGTTGATGAATGAGGGGGAAACGAGAGAGGCGAGTGAAAGTGGGAAATTTACACACCGAGTGAAGAGAGGTGACAGACACAGGAGAGGGGAAAGAGGGGAAAGAGACAAGCGGGGGGGGGAAGAGAGAGTCCAGGGAAAAGAGACAGGACAGGGAAGAGAGACGGAAAAGAGGGAGTGGAGGGAAGGGAGGGAATAGAGGAAGGTGAGTGAAAGTAGGGAAAATCAACGCCGAGAGAACAGAGGTGAGAGAGACAGGCGAGGGGAAACAGGGAAAAGAGAGAAGCGAGAGAAAAGGTGGAAAAGAGGGAGGTGAGGGAAAGCCGGGGGAAGTGACTGGTGAGGGTAAAGAGGGAAGAGTTCATGGAGAATAGGCAAAAGAGGGAAAAGCGACAGGCAAGGGAAAAGAGAGAGTTGAGGAACGAGACGGAAAAGAGAGAGGCGAGAGAAAGTGGGGAAAATGAGACACCGAGTGGAGAGAGGTGACAGAAACAGGAGAGGGGAAATAGGGGAAAGAGACAAGCAGGGGAAAAGAGGGAAAGGAGAGTGTCCAGGGAAAAGAGACAGGACAGGGAAGAGAGAGTGAAAAGAGGGAGCTGAGGAATGAGAGGGAAAAGAGAGAGGCGAGAGAAAGTGGGGAAATTAGACACCGAGTGAAGAGAGGTGACAGACACAGGAGAGGGGAAAGAGGGGAAAGAGACAAGCCGGGGAAAAGAGAGTGTCCAGGGAAAAGAGACAGGATAGGGAGGAGAGAGTGAAGAGAGAGAGTTGATGAATGAGGGGGAAACGAGAGAGGCGAGTGAAAGTGGGAAATTTACACACCGAGTGAAGAGAGGTGACAGACACAGGAGAGGGGAAAGAGGGGAAAGAGACAAGCGGGGGGGGGAAGAGAGAGTCCAGGGAAAAGAGACAGGACAGGGAAGAGAGAAGGAAAAGAGGGAGTGGAGGAAAGGGAGGGAATAGAGGAAGGTGAGTGAGAGCGGGGAAAATGAACGCCGAGAGAACAGAGGTGAGAGAGACAGGCGAGGGGAAACAGGGAAAAGAGACAAGCGAGGGAAAAGGTGGAAAAGAGGGAGGTGAGGGAAAGCCGGGGGAAGTGACTGGTGAGGGTAAAGAGGGAAGAGTTCATGGAGAATAGGCAAAAGAGGGAAAAGCGACAGGCAAGGGAAAAGAGAGAGTTGAGGAACGAGACGGAAAAGAGAGAGGCGAGAGAAAGTGGGGAAAATGAGACACCGAGTGGAGAGAGGTGACAGAAACAGGAGAGGGGAAATAGGGGAAAGAGACAAGCAGGGGAAAAGAGGGAAAGCAGAGTGTCCAGGGAAAAGAGACAGGACAGGGAAGAGAGAGTGAAAAGAGGGAGCTGAGGAATGAGAGGGAAAAGAGAGAGGCGAGAGAAAGTGGGGAAATTAGACACCGAGTGAAGAGAGGTGACAGACACAGGAGAGGGGAAAGAGGGGAAAGAGACAAGCCGGGGAAAAGAGAGTGTCCAGGGAAAAGAGACAGGATAGGGAGGAGAGAGTGAAGAGAGAGAGTTGATGAATGAGGGGGAAACGAGAGAGGCGAGTGAAAGTGGGAAATTTACACACCGAGTGAAGAGAGGTGACAGACACAGGAGAGGGGAAAGAGGGGAAAGAGACAAGCGGGGGGGGGAAGAGAGAGTCCAGGGAAAAGAGACAGGACAGGGAAGAGAGACGGAAAAGAGGGAGTGGAGGGAAGGGAGGGAATAGAGGAAGGTGAGTGAAAGTGGGGGAAATGAACGTCGAGAGAACAGAGGTGAGAGAGACAGGCGAGGGGAAACAGGGAAAAGAGACAAGCGAGGGAAAAGGTGGAAAAGAGGGAGGTGAGGGAAAGTGGGAAAATTAGACACCAAGGGAAGAGAGGTGACAGACACAGGAGAGGGGAAAGAGGGGAAAGAGACAAGCGGGGGGAAAGAGAGAGTCCAGGGAAAAGAGACAGGACAGGGAAGAGAGAGGAAAAAGAGAGAGTGGAGGGAAGGGAGGGAATAAAGGAAGGCGAGTGAAAGCGGGAAAATGAACGCCGAGAGAACCGAGGTGAGAGAGACAGGCGAGGGGAAACAGGGAAAAGAGACAAGCGAGGGAACAGGTGGGAAAGAGGGAGTTGAGGGAAAGCAGGGGGAAGTGACTCGTGAGGGTAAAGAGGGAAGAGTTCATGGAGAACAGGCAAAAGAGGGAAAAGCGACAGGCAAGGGAAAAGAGAGAGTTGAGGAACGAGACGGAAAAGAGAGAGGCGAGAGAAAGTGGGGAAAATGAGACACCGAGTGAAGAGAGGTGACAGACACAGGACAGGGGAAAGAGGGGAAAGAGACAAGCGGGGGGAAAGAGAGAGTCCAGGGAAAAGAGATAGGACAGGGAAGAGAGAGGGAAAAGAGAGAGTGGAGGTAAGGGAGGGAATAGAGGAAGGCGAGTGAGAGCGGGGAAAATGAATGCCGAGGGAACCGAGGTGAGAGAGACAGGCGAGGGGAAACAGGGGAAAGAGACAAGCAAGGGAAAAGTTGGAAAAGAGGGAGTTGAGGGAAAGCAGGGGAAAGTGACTGGGGAGGGTAAAGAGAGAAGAGTTCATGGAGAATAGGCAAAAGAGGGAAAAGCGACAGGCAAGGGAAAAGAGAGAGTTGAAGAACGAGAAGGAAAAGAGAGAGGCGCGAGAAAGTGGGAAAATTAGACACCGAGTGAAGAGAGGTGACAGACACAGCAGAGGGGAAATAGGGGAAAGAGACAAGCAGGGGAAAAGATGGAAAAGAGAAGTTTCAGGGAAGAGACACGACTGGGAAGAGACAGTGAAAAGAGAGGGTTGAGGAATGAGAGGGAAAAGAGAGGGGCGAGTGAAAGTGGGAAATTTACACACCGAGTGAAGAGAGGTGACAGACACAGGAGAGGGGAAAAAGACAAGCGGGGGGGGGAAGAGAGAGTCCAGGGAAAAGAGACAGGACAGGGAAGAGAGAAGGAAAAGAGGGAGTGGAGGAAAGGGAGGGAATAGAGGAAGGTGAGTGAGAGCGGGGAAAATGAACGCCGAGAGAACAGAGGTGAGAGAGACAGGCGAGGGGAAACAGGGAAAAGAGACAAGCAAGAGAAAAGGTGGGAAAGAGGGAGGACAGGGAAAGTGGGAAAATTAGACACCAAGGGAAGAGAGGTGACAGACACAGGAGAGGGGAAAGAGGGGAAAGACACAAACAGAGGAAAAGAGGGAAAAGAGAAGTTCCAGAGAAAAGAGACACGACTGGGAAGAGAGAGTGAAAAGAGGGAGTTGATGAATGAGAGGGAAAAGAGAGGGGCGAGTGAAAGTGGGAAATTTACACACCGAGTGAAGAGAGGTGACAGACACAGGAGAGGGGAAAGAGGGGAAAGAGACAAGCAGGGGAAAAGAGGGAAAGGAGAGTATCCAAAAAATGAGGCAGGACAGGGAAGAGAGAGTGAAAAGAGGGAGTTGAGGAATGAGAGGGAAAAGAGAGAGGCGAGAGAAAGTGGGGAAATGAGACACCGAGTGAAGAGAGGTGACAGACACAGGAGAGGGGAAAGAGGGGAAAGAGACAAGCAGGGGAAAAGATGGAAAAGAGAAGTTTCAGGGAAAAGAGACAGGACAGGGAAGAGAGAGTGAAAAGAGAGGGTTGAGGAATGAGAGGGAAAAGAGAGGGGCGAGTGAAAGTGGGAAAATTAGACACCGAGTGAAGAGAGGTGACAGACACAGGAGAGGGGAAAGAGACAAGCGGGGCGGCGGAAGAGAGAGTCCAGGGAAAAGAGACAGGACAGGGAAGAGAGAGGGAAAAGAGGGAGTGGAGGAAAGGGAGGGAATAGAGGAAGGTGAGTGAAAGCGGGGAAAATGAACGCCGTGAGAACAGAGGTGAGAGAGACAGGCGAGGGGAAACAGGGAAAAGAGACAAGCGAGAGAAAAGGTGGAAAAGAGGGAGGAGAGGGAAAGTGGGAAAATTAGACACCAAGGGAAGAGAGGTGACAGACACAGGAGAGGGGAAAGAGGGGCAAGAGACAAACATAGGAAAAGAGGGAAAAGAGAAGTTCCAGAGAAAAGAGACACGACTGGGAAGAGAGAGTGAAAAGAGAGAGCTGATGAATGAGAGGGAAAAGAGAGGGGCGAGAGAAAGTGGGAAATTTACACACCGAGTGAAGAGAGGTGACAGACACAGGAGAGGGGAAAGAGGGGAAAGAGACAAGCAGGGGAAAAGAGGGAAAGGAGAGTATCCAGAAAAATGAGACAGGACAGGGAAGAGAGAGTGAAAAGAGGGAGTTGAGGAATGAGAGGGAAAAGAGAGAGGCGAGAGAAAGTGGGAAAATGAGACACCGAGTGAAGAGAGGTGACAGACACAGGAGAGGGGAAAGAGGGGAAAGAGACAAGCAGGGGAAAAGATGGAAAAGAGAAGTTTCAGGGAAAAGAGACACGACTGGGAAGATACAGTTAAAAGAGAGTGTTGAGGAATGAGAGAGGAAAGACAGGGGCGAGTGAAAGTGGGAAATTTACACACCGAGTGAAGAGAGGTGACAGACACAGGAGACGGGAAAGAGACAAGCGGGGGGGGGAAGACAGAGTCCAGGGAAAAGAGACAGGACAGGGAAGAGAGAGGGAAAAGAGGGAGTGGAGGAAAGGGAGGGAATAGAGGAAGGCGAGTGAAAGCGGGAAAAATGAACGCCGAGAGAACAGAGGTGAGAGAGACAGGCGAGGGGAAACAGGGAAAAGAGAGAAGCGAGAGAAAAGGTGGAAAAGAGGGAGTTGAGGGAAAGCAGGGGGAAGTGACTGGTGAGGGTAAAGAGGAAAGAGTTCATGGAGAATAGGCAAAAGAGGGAAAAGCGACAGGCAAGGAAAAGAGAGAGTTGAGGAACGAGACGGAAAAGAGAGAGGCGAGAGAAAGTGAGGAAAATGAGACACCGAGTGAAGAGACGTGACAGACACAGGAGAGGGGAAAGAGGGGAAAGAGACAAGCAGGGGAAAAGAGGGAAAGGAGAGTGTCCAGGGAAAAGAGACAGGACAGGGAAGAGAGAGTGAAAAGAGGGAGTTGAGGAATGAGAGGGAAAAGAGAGAGGCGAGTGAAAGTGGGAAAATTAGACACCGAGTGAAGAGAGGTGACAGACACAGGAGAGGGGAAAGAGACAAGCCGGGGAAAAGAGAGTGTCCAGGGAAAAGAGACAGGATAGGGAGGAGAGAGTGAAGAGAGAGAGTTGATGAATGAGAGGGAAACGAGAGAGGCGAGAGAAAGTGGGAAAATTAGGCACCGAGTGAAGAGAGGTGACAGACACAGGAGAGGGGAAAGAGACAAGCGGGGCGGCGGAAGAGAGAGTCCAGGGAAAAGAGACAGGACAGGGAAGAGAGAGGGAAAAGAGGGAGTGGAGGAAAGGGAGGGAATAGAGGAAGGTGAGTGAAAGTGGGGAAAATGAACGCCGAGAGAACAGAGGTGAGAGAGACAGGCGAGGGGAAACAGGGAAAAGAGACAAGAGAGAGAAAAGGTGGAAAAGAGGGAGGAGAGGGAAAGTGGGAAAATTAGACACCAAGGGAAGAGAGGTGACAGACACAGGAGAGGGGAAAGAGGGGAAAGAGACAAGCGGGGGGAGGGGAGAGAGAGTCCAGGGAAAAGAGACAGGACAGGGAAGAGAGACGGAAAAGAGGGAGTGGAGGAAAGGGAGGTAATAGAGGAAGGCGAGTGAAAGCGGGAAAAATGAACGCCGAGGGAACCGAGGTGAGAGAGACAGGCGAGGGGAAACAGGGAAAAGAGACAAGCAAGGGAAAAGGTGGAAAAGAGGGAGTTGAGGGAAAGCAGGGGAAAGTGACTGGTGAGGGTAAAGAGGGAAGAGTTCATGGAGAATAGGCAAAAGAGGGAAAAGCGACAGGCAAGGGAAAAGAGAGAGTTGAGGAACGAGAAGGAAAAGAGAGAGGCGCGAGAAAGTGGGAAAATTAGACACCGAGTGAAGAGAGGTGACAGACACAGCAGAGGGGAAATAGGGGAAAGAGACAAGCAGGGGAAAAGATGGAAAAGAGAAGTTTCAGGGAAGAGACACGACTGGGAAGAGACAGTGAAAAGGGAGGGTTGAGGAATGAGAGGGAAAAGAGAGGGGCGAGTGAAAGTGGGAAATTTACACACCGAGTGAAGATAGGTGACAGACACAGGAGAGGGGAAAGAGGGGAAAGAGACAAGCCGGGGAAAAGAGAGTGTCCAGGGAAAAGAGACAGGATAGGGAGGAGAGAGTGAAGAGAGAGAGTTGATGAATGAGAGGGAAACGAGAGAGGCGAGTGAAAGTGGGAAATTTACACACCGAGTGAAGAGAGGTGACAGACACAGGAGACGGGAAAGAGACAAGCGGGGGGGGGAAGACAGAGTCCAGGGAAAAGAGACAGGACAGGGAAGAGAGAGGGAAAAGAGGGAGTGGAGGAAAGGGAGGGAATAGAGGAAGGCGAGTGAAAGCGGGAAAATGAACGTCGAGAGAACAGATGTGAGAGAGACAGGCGAGAGGAAACAGAGAAAAGAGACAAGCGAGGGAAAAGGTGGAAAAGAGGGAGTTGAGGGAAAGCAGGGGAAAGTGACTGGTGAGGGTAAAGAGGGAAGAGTTCATGGAGAATAGGCAAAAGAGGGAAAAGCGACAGGCAAGGGAAAAGATAGAGCTGAGGAACGAGAAGGAAAAGAGAGAGGCGCGAGAAAGTGGGAAAATTAGACACCGAGTGAAGAGAGGTGACAGACACAGCAGAGGGGAAATAGGAGAAAGAGACAAGCAGGGGAAAAGATGGAAAAGAGAAGTTTAAGGGAAGAGACACGACTGGGAAGAGACAGTGAAAAGAGAGGGTTGAGGAATGAGAGGGAAAAGAGAGAGGCGAGAGAAAGTGGGGAAAATGAGACACCGAGTGAAGAGAGGTGACAGACACAGGAGAGGGGAAAGAGGGGAAAGAGACAAGCGGGGGGGGGAAGAGAGAGTCCAGGGAAAAGAGACAGGACAGGGAAGAGAGACGGAAAAGAGGGAGTGGAGGGAAGGGAGGGAATAGAGGAAGGTGAGTGAAACTGGGGGAAATGAACGTCGAGAGAACAGAGGTGAGAGAGACAGGCGAGGGGAAACAGGGAAAAGAGACAAGCGAGGGAAAAGGTGGAAAAGAGGGAGGTGAGGGAAAGTGGGAAAATTAGACACCAAGGGAAGAGAGGTGACAGACACAGGAGAGGGGAAAGAGGGGAAAGAGACAAGCGGGGGGAAAGAGAGAGTCCAGGGAAAAGAGATAGGACAGGGAAGAGAGAGGAAAAAGAGAGAGTGGAGGGAAGGGAGGGAATACAGGAAGGCGAGTGAAAGCGGGAAAATGAACGCCGAGAGAACCGAGGTGAGAGAGACAGGCGAGGGGAAACAGGGAAAAGAGACAAGCGAGGGAACAGGTGGGAAAGAGGGAGTTGAGGGAAAGCAGGGGGAAGTGACTCGTGAGGGTAAAGAGGGAAGAGTTCATGGAGAACAGGCAAAAGAGGGAAAAGCGACAGGCAAGGGAAAAGAGAGAGTTGAGGAACGAGACGGAAAAGAGAGAGGCGAGAGAAAGTGGGGAAAATGAGACACCGAGTGAAGAGAGGTGACAGACACAGGACAGGGGAAAGAGGGGAAAGAGACAAGCGGGGGGAAAGAGAGAGTCCAGGGGAAAGAGATAGGACAGGGAAGAGAGACGGAAAAGAGGGAGTGGAGGAAAGGGAGGTAATAGAGGAAGGCGAGTGAAAGCGGGAAAAATGAACGCCGAGGGAACCGAGGTGAGAGAGACAGGCGAGGGGAAACAGGGAAAAGAGACAAGCAAGGGAAAAGGTGGAAAAGAGGGAGTTGAGGGAAAGCAGGGGAAAGTGACTGGTGAGGGTAAAGAGGGAAGAGTTCATGGAGAATAGGCAAAAGAGGGAAAAGCGACAGGCAAGGGAAAAGAGAGAGTTGAGGAACGAGAAGGAAAAGAGAGAGGCGCGAGAAAGTGGGAAAATTAGACACCGAGTGAAGAGAGGTGACAGACACAGCAGAGGGGAAATAGGGGAAAGAGACAAGCAGGGGAAAAGATGGAAAAGAGAAGTTTCAGGGAAGAGACACGACTGGGAAGAGACAGTGAAAAGGGAGGGTTGAGGAATGAGAGGGAAAAGAGAGGGGCGAGTGAAAGTGGGAAATTTACACACCGAGTGAAGATAGGTGACAGACACAGGAGAGGGGAAAGAGGGGAAAGAGACAAGCCGGGGAAAAGAGAGTGTCCAGGGAAAAGAGACAGGATAGGGAGGAGAGAGTGAAGAGAGAGAGTTGATGAATGAGAGGGAAACGAGAGAGGCGAGTGAAAGTGGGAAATTTACACACCGAGTGAAGAGAGGTGACAGACACAGGAGAGGGGAAAGAGGGGAAAGAGACAAGCGGGGGGGGGAAGAGAGAGTCCAGGGAAAAGAGACAGGACAGGGAAGAGAGACGGAAAAGAGGGAGTGGAGGGAAGGGAGGGAATAGAGGAAGGTGAGTGAAAGTGGGGAAAATCAACGCCGAGAGAACAGAGGTGAGAGAGACAGGCGAGGGGAAACAGGGAAAAGAGAGAAGCGAGAGAAAAGGTGGAAAAGAGGGAGTTGAGGGAAAGCAGGGGGAAGTGACTGGTGAGGGTAAAGAGGAAAGAGTTCATGGAGAATAGGCAAAAGAGGGAAAAGCGACAGGCAAGGAAAAGAGAGAGTTGAGGAACGAGACGGAAAAGAGAGAGGCGAGGGAAAGTGAGGAAAATGAGACACCGAGTGAAGAGACGTGACAGACACAGGAGAGGGGAAAGAGGGGAAAGAGACAAGCAGGGGGAAAGAGGGAAAGGAGAGAGTCCAGGGAAAAGAGACATGATAGGGAAGAGAGAGGGAAAAGAGAGAGTGGAGGTAAGGGAGGGAATAGAGGAAGGCGAGTGAAAGCGGGGAAAATGAACGCCGTGAGAACAGAGGTGAGAGAGACAGGCGAGGGGAAACAGGGAAAAGAGACAAGCGGGGGGGGGAAGAGAGAGTCCAGGGAAAAGAGACAGGACAGGGAGGAGAGAGGGAAAAGAGGGAGTGGAGGAAAGGGAGGGAATAGAGGAAGGTGAGTGAAAGCGGGGAAAATGAACGCCGTGAGAACAGAGGTGAGAGAGACAGGCGAGGGGAAACAGGGAAAAGAGACAAGCGAGGGAAAAGGTGGAAAAGAGGGAGGTGAGGGAAAGCCGGGGGAAGTGACTGGTGAGGGTAAAGAGGGAAGAGTTCATGGAGAATAGGCAAAAGAGGGAAAAGCGACAGGCAAGGGAAAAGAGAGAGTTGAGGAACGAGACGGAAAAGAGAGAGGCGAGAGAAAGTGGGGAAAATGAGACACCGAGTGGAGAGAGGTGACAGAAACAGGAGAGGGGAAATAGGGGAAAGAGACAAGCAGGGGAAAAGAGGGAAAGGAGAGTGTCCAGGGAAAAGGGACAGGACAGGGAAGAGAGAGTGAAAAGAGGGAGCTGAGGAATGAGAGGGAAAAGAGAGAGGCGAGAGAAAGTGGGGAAATTAGACACCGAGTGAAGAGAGGTGACAGACACAGGAGAGGGGAAAGAGGGGAAAGAGACAAGCAGGGGAAAAGATGGAAAAGAGAAGTTTCAGGGAAAAGAGACACGACTGGGAAGAGACAGTGAAAAGAGAGTGTTGAGGAATGAGAGGGGAAAGACAGGGGCGAGTGAAAGTGGGAAATTTACACACCGAGTGAAGAGAGGTGACAGACACAGGAGACGGGAAAGAGACAAGCGGGGGGGGGAAGACAGAGTCCAGGGAAAAGAGACAGGACAGGGAAGAGAGAGGGAAAAGAGGGAGTGGAGGAAAGGGAGGGAATAGAGGAAGGCGAGTGAAAGCGGGAAAATGAACGTCGAGAGAACAGATGTGAGAGAGACAGGCGAGAGGAAACAGAGAAAAGAGACAAGCGAGGGAAAAGGTGGAAAAGAGGGAGGTGAGGGAAAGCAGGGGAAAGTGACTGGTGAGGGTAAAGAGGGAAGAGTTCATGGAGAATAGGCAAAAGAGGGAAAAGCGACAGGCAAGGGAAAAGATAGAGCTGAGGAACGAGAAGGAAAAGAGAGAGGCGCGAGAAAGTGGGAAAATTAGACACCGAGTGAAGAGAGGTGACAGACACAGCAGAGGGGAAATAGGAGAAAGAGACAAGCAGGGGAAAAGATGGAAAAGAGAAGTTTAAGGGAAGAGACACGACTGGGAAGAGACAGTGAAAAGAGAGGGTTGAGGAATGAGAGGGAAAAGAGAGAGGCGAGAGAAAGTGGGGAAAATGAGACACCGAGTGAAGAGAGGTGACAGACACAGGAGAGGGGAAAGAGGGGAAAGAGACAAGCAGGGGAAAAGAGGGAAAGGAGAGTGTCCAGGGAAAAGAGACAGGACAGGGAAGAGAGAGTGAAAAGAGGGAGCTGAGGAATGAGAGGGAAAAGAGAGAGGCGAGAGAAAGTGGGGAAATTAGACACCGAGTGAAGAGAGGTGACAGACACAGGAGAGGGGAAAGAGGGGAAAGAGACAAGCCGGGGAAAAGAGAGTGTCCAGGGAAAAGAGACAGGATAGGGAGGAGAGAGTGAAGAGAGAGAGTTGATGAATGAGGGGGAAACGAGAGAGGCGAGTGAAAGTCGGAAATTTACACACCGAGTGAAGAGAGGTGACAGACACAGGAGAGGGGAAAGAGGGGAAAGAGACAAGCGGGGGGGGGAAGAGAGAGTCCAGGGAAAAGAGACAGGACAGGGAAGAGAGACGGAAAAGAGGGAGTGGAGGGAAGGGAGGGAATAGAGGAAGGTGAGTGAAACTGGGGGAAATGAACGTCGAGAGAACAGAGGTGAGAGAGACAGGCGAGGGGAAACAGGGAAAAGAGACAAGCGAGGGAAAAGGTGGAAAAGAGGGAGGTGAGGGAAAGTGGGAAAATTAGACACCAAGGGAAGAGAGGTGACAGACACAGGAGAGGGGAAAGAGGGGAAAGAGACAAGCGGGGGGAAAGAGAGAGTCCAGGGAAAAGAGATAGGACAGGGAAGAGAGAGGAAAAAGAGAGAGTGGAGGGAAGGGAGGGAATACAGGAAGGCGAGTGAAAGCGGGAAAATGAACGCCGAGAGAACCGAGGTGAGAGAGACAGGCGAGGGGAAACAGGGAAAAGAGACAAGCGAGGGAACAGGTGGGAAAGAGGGAGTTGAGGGAAAGCAGGGGGAAGTGACTCGTGAGGGTAAAGAGGGAAGAGTTCATGGAGAACAGGCAAAAGAGGGAAAAGCGACAGGCAAGGGAAAAGAGAGAGTTGAGGAACGAGACGGAAAAGAGAGAGGCGAGAGAAAGTGGGGAAAATGAGACACCGAGTGAAGAGAGGTGACAGACACAGGACAGGGGAAAGAGGGGAAAGAGACAAGCGGGGGGAAAGAGAGAGTCCAGGGAAAAGAGATAGGACAGGGAAGAGAGAGGGAAAAGAGAGAGTGGAGGTAAGGGAGGGAATAGAGGAAGGCGAGTGAGAGCGGGGAAAATGAATGCCGAGGGAACCGAGGTGAGAGAGACAGGCGAGGGGAAACAGGGGAAAGAGACAAGCAAGGGAAAAGGTGGAAAAGAGGGAGTTGAGGGAAAGCAGGGGAAAGTGACTGGGGAGGGTAAAGAGAGAAGAGTTCATGGAGAATAGGCAAAAGAGGGAAAAGCGACAGGCAAGGGAAAAGAGAGAGTTGAAGAACGAGAAGGAAAAGAGAGAGGCGCGAGAAAGTGGGAAAATTAGACACCGAGTGAAGAGAGGTGACAGACACAGCAGAGGGGAAATAGGGGAAAGAGACAAGCAGGGGAAAAGATGGAAAAGAGAAGTTTCAGGGAAGAGACACGACTGGGAAGAGACAGTGAAAAGAGAGGGTTGAGGAATGAGAGGGAAAAGAGAGGGGCGAGTGAAAGTGGGAAATTTACACACCGAGTGAAGAGAGGTGACAGACACAGGAGAGGGGAAAGAGACAAGCGGGGGGGGGGAAGAGAGAGTCCAGGGAAAAGAGACAGGACAGGGAAGAGAGAGGGAAAAGAGGGAGTGGAGGAAAGGGAGGGAATAGAGGAAGGTGAGTGAGAGCGGGGAAAATGAACGCCGAGAGAACAGAGGTGAGAGAGACAGGCGAGGGGAAACAGGGAAAAGAGACAAGCAAGAGAAAAGGTGGGAAAGAGGGAGGACAGGGAAAGTGGGAAAATTAGACACCAAGGGAAGAGAGGTGACAGACACAGGAGAGGGGAAAGAGGGGAAAGACACAAACAGAGGAAAAGAGGGAAAAGAGAAGTTACAGAGAAAAGAGACACGACTGGGAAGAGAGAGTGAAAAGAGGGAGTTGATGAATGAGAGGGAAAAGAGAGGGGCGAGTGAAAGTGGGAAATTTACACACCGAGTGAAGAGAGGTGACAGACACAGGAGAGGGGAAAGAGGGGAAAGAGACAAGCAGGGGAAAAGAGGGAAAGGAGAGTATCCAAAAAATGAGACAGGACAGGGAAGAGAGAGTGAAAAGAGGGAGTTGAGGAATGAGAGGGAAAAGAGAGAGGCGAGAGAAAGTGGGGAAATGAGACACCGAGTGAAGAGAGGTGACAGACACAGGAGAGGGGAAAGAGGGGAAAGAGACAAGCAGGGGAAAAGATGGAAAAGAGAAGTTTCAGGGAAAAGAGACACGACTGGGAAGAGACAGTGAAAAGAGAGGGTTGAGGAATGAGAGGGAAAAGAGAGGGGCGAGTGAAAGTGGGAAAATTAGACACCGAGTGAAGAGAGGTGACAGACACAGGAGAGGGGAAAGAGACAAGCGGGGCGGCGGAAGAGAGAGTCCAGGGAAAAGAGACAGGACAGGGAAGAGAGAGGGAAAAGAGGGAGTGGAGGAAAGGGAGGGAATAGAGGAAGGTGAGTGAAAGCGGGGAAAATGAACGCCGTGAGAACAGAGGTGAGAGAGACAGGCGAGGGGAAACAGGGAAAAGAGACAAGCGAGAGAAAAGGTGGAAAAGAGGGAGGAGAGGGAAAGTGGGAAAATTAGACACCAAGGGAAGAGAGGTGACAGACACAGGAGAGGGGAAAGAGGGGCAAGAGACAAACAGAGGAAAAGAGGGAAAAGAGAAGTTCCAGAGAAAAGAGACACGACTGGGAAGAGAGAGTGAAAAGAGGGAGTTGATGAATGAGAGGGAAAAGAGAGGGGCGAGTCAAAGTGGGAAATTTACACACCGAGTGAAGAGAGGTGACAGACACAGGAGAGGGGAAATAGGGGAAAGAGACAAGCAGGGGAAAAGAGAGTGTCCAGGGAAAAGAGACAGGACAGGGAAGAGAGAGTGAAAAGAGGGAGTTGAGGACTGAGAGGGAAAAGAGAGAGGCGAGAGAAAGTGGGGAAAATTAGACACCGAGTGAAGAGAGGTGACAGACACAGGAGAGGGGAAAGAGGGGAAAGAGACAAGCAGGGGAAAAGAGGGAAAGGAGAGTGTCCAGGGAAAAGAGACAGGACAGGGAAGAGAGAGTGAAAAGAGGGAGCTGAGGAATGAGAGAGGAAAGACAGGGGCGAGAGAAAGTGGGAAATTTACACACCGAGTGAAGAGAGGTGACAGACACAGGAGACGGGAAAGAGACAAGCGGGGGGGGGAAGACAGAGTCCAGGGAAAAGAGACAGGACAGGGAAGAGAGAGGGAAAAGAGGGAGTGGAGGAAAGGGAGGGAATAGAGGAAGGCGAGTGAAAGCGGGAAAAATGAACGCCGAGAGAACAGAGGTGAGAGAGACAGGCGAGGGGAAACAGGGAAAAGAGAGAAGCGAGAGAAAAGGTGGAAAAGAGGGAGTTGAGGGAAAGCAGGGGGAAGTGACTGGTGAGGGTAAAGAGGAAAGAGTTCATGGAGAATAGGCAAAAGAGGGAAAAGCGATAGGCAAGGAAAAGAGAGAGTTGAGGAACGAGACGGAAAAGAGAGAGGCGAGAGAAAGTGAGGAAAATGAGACACCGAGTGAAGAGACGTGACAGACACAGGAGAGGGGAAAGAGGGGAAAGAGACAAGCAGGGGGAAAGAGGGAAAGGAGAGAGTCCAGGGAAAAGAGACATGATAGGGAAGAGAGAGGGAAAAGAGAGAGTGGAGGTAAGGGAGGGAATAGAGGAAGGCGAGTGAAAGCGGGGAAAATGAACGCCGTGAGAACAGAGGTGAGAGAGACAGGCGAGGGGAAACAGGGAAAAGAGACAAGCGGGGGGGGGAAGAGAGAGTCCAGGGAAAAGAGACAGGACAGGGAGGAGAGAGGGAAAAGAGGGAGTGGAGGAAAGGGAGGGAATAGAGGAAGGTGAGTGAAAGCGGGGAAAATGAACGCCGTGAGAACAGAGGTGAGAGAGACAGGCGAGGGGAAACAGGGAAAAGAGACAAGCGAGGGAACAGGTGGAAAAGAGGGAGGTGAGGGAAAGCAGGGGGAAGTGACTGGTGAGGGTAAAGAGGGAAGAGTTCATGGAGAATAGGCAAAAGAGGGAAAAGCGACAGGCAAGGGAAAAGAGAGAGTTGAGGAACGAGACGGAAAAGAGAGAGGCGAGAGAAAGTGGGGAAAATGAGACACCGAGTGGAGAGAGGTGACAGAAACAGGAGAGGGGAAATAGGGGAAAGAGACAAGCAGGGGAAAAGAGGGAAAGGAGAGTGTCCAGGGAAAAGAGACAGGACAGGGAAGAGAGAGTGAAAAGAGGGAGCTGAGGAATGAGAGGGAAAAGAGAGAGGCGAGAGAAAGTGGGGAAATTAGACACCGAGTGAAGAGAGGTGACAGACACAGGAGACGGGAAAGAGACAAGCGGGGGGGGGAAGACAGAGTCCAGGGAAAAGAGACAGGACAGGGAAGAGAGAGGGAAAAGAGGGAGTGGAGGAAAGGGAGGGAATAGAGGAAGGCGAGTGAAAGCGGGAAAATGAACGTCGAGAGAACAGATGTGAGAGAGACAGGCGAGGGGAAACAGGGGAAAGAGACAAGCGAGGGAAAAGGTGGAAAAGAGGGAGTTGAGGGAAAGCAGGGGAAAGTGACTGGTGAGGGTAAAGAGGGAAGAGTTCATGGAGAATAGGCAAAAGAGGGAAAAGCGACAGGCAAGGGAAAAGATAGAGCTGAGGAACGAGAAGGAAAAGAGAGAGGCGCGAGAAAGTGGGAAAATTAGACACCGAGTGAAGAGAGGTGACAGACACAGCAGAGGGGAAATAGGAGAAAGAGACAAGCAGGGGAAAAGATGGAAAAGAGAAGTTTAAGGGAAAAGAGACACGACTGGGAAGAGACAGTTAAAAGAGAGGGTTGAGGAATGAGAGGGAAAAGAGAGGGGCGAGTGAAAGTGGGAAAATTAGACACCGAGTGAAGAGAGGTGACAGACACAGGAGAGGGGAAAGAGACAAGCGGGGCGGCGGAAGAGAGAGTCCAGGGAAAAGAGACAGGACAGGGAAGAGAGAGGGAAAAGAGGGAGTGGAGGAAAGGGAGGGAATATAGGAAGGTGAGTGAAAGCGGGGAAAATGAACGCCGTGAGAACAGAGGTGAGAGAGACAGGCGAGGGGAAACAGGGAAAAGAGACAAGCGAGAGAAAAGGTGGAAAAGAGGGAGGAGAGGGAAAGTGGGAAAATTAGACACCAAGGGAAGAGAGGTGACAGACACAGGAGAGGGGAAAGAGGGGAAAGACACAAACAGAGGAAAAGAGGGAAAAGAGAAGTTCCAGAGAAAAGAGACACGACTGGGAAGAGAGAGTGAAAAGAGGGAGTTGATGAATGAGAGGGAAAAGAGAGGGGCGAGTGAAAGTGGGAAATTTACACACCGAGTGAAGAGAGGTGACAGACACAGGAGAGGGGAAAGAGGGGAAAGAGACAAGCAGGGGAAAAGAGGGAAAGGAGAGTATCCAGAAAAATGAGACAGGACAGGGAAGAGAGAGTGAAAAGAGGGAGTTGAGGAATGAGAGGGAAAAGAGAGAGGCGAGAGAAAGTGGGAAAATGAGACACCGAGTGAAGAGAGGTGACAGACACAGGAGAGGGGAAAGAGGGGAAAGAGACAAGCAGGGGAAAAGATGGAAAAGAGAAGTTTCAGGGAAAAGAGACACGACTGGGAAGAGACAGTTAAAAGAGAGGGTTGAGGAATGAGAGGGAAAAGAGAGGGGCGAGTGAAAGTGGGAAAATTAGACACCGAGTGAAGAGAGGTGACAGACACAGGAGAGGGGAAAGAGACAAGCGGGGCGGCGGAAGAGAGAGTCCAGGGAAAAGAGACAGGACAGGGAAGAGAGAGGGAAAAGAGGGAGTGGAGGAAAGGGAGGGAATAGAGGAAGGTGAGTGAAAGTGGGGAAAATGAACGCCGAGAGAACAGAGGTGAGAGAGACAGGCGAGGGGAAACAGGGAAAAGAGACAAGAGAGAGAAAAGGTGGAAAAGAGGGAGGAGAGGGAAAGTGGGAAAATTAGACACCAAGGGAAGAGAGGTGACAGACACAGGAGAGGGGAAAGAGGGGAAAGAGACAAGCGGGGGGAGGGGAGAGAGAGTCCAGGGAAAAGAGACAGGACAGGGAAGAGAGACGGAAAAGAGGGAGTGGAGGAAAGGGAGGTAATAGAGGAAGGCGAGTGAAAGCGGGAAAAATGAACGCCGAGGGAACCGAGGTGAGAGAGACAGGCGAGGGGAAACAGGGAAAAGAGACACGCAAGGGAAAAGGTGGAAAAGAGGGAGTTGAGGGAAAGCAGGGGAAAGTGACTGGTGAGGGTAAAGAGGGAAGAGTTCATGGAGAATAGGCAAAAGAGGGAAAAGCGACAGGCAAGGGAAAAGAGAGAGTTGAGGAACGAGAAGGAAAAGAGAGAGGCGCGAGAAAGTGGGAAAATTAGACACCGAGTGAAGAGAGGTGACAGACACAGCAGAGGGGAAATAGGGGAAAGAGACAAGCAGGGGAAAAGATGGAAAAGAGAAGTTTCAGGGAAGAGACACGACTGGGAAGAGACAGTGAAAAGGGAGGGTTGAGGAATGAGAGGGAAAAGAGAGGGGCGAGTGAAAGTGGGAAATTTACACACCGAGTGAAGAGAGGTGACAGACACAGGAGAGGGGAAAGAGACAAGCGGGGGGGGGAAGAGAGAGTCCAGGGAAAAGAGACAGGACAGGGAAGAGAGAGGGAAAAGAGGGAGTGGAGGAAAGGGAGGGAATAGAGGAAGGCGAGTGAAAGCGGGGAAAATGAACGCCGTGAGAACAGAGGTGAGAGAGACAGGCGAGGGGAAACAGGGAAAAGAGACAAGCGAGGGAACAGGTGGAAAAGAGGGAGGTGAGGGAAAGCAGGGGGAAGTGACTGGTGAGGGTAAAGAGGGAAGAGTTCATGGAGAATAGGCAAAAGAGGGAAAAGCGACAGGCAAGGGAAAAGAGAGAGTTGAGGAACGAGACGGAAAAGAGAGAGGCGAGAGAAAGTGGGGAAAATGAGACACCGAGTGGAGAGAGGTGACAGAAACAGGAGAGGGGAAAGAGGGGAAAGAGACAAGCAGGGGAAAAGAGGGAAAGGAGAGTGTCCAGGGAAAAGAGACAGGACAGGGAAGAGAGAGTGAAAAGAGGGAGCTGAGGAATGAGAGGGAAAAGAGAGAGGCGAGAGAAAGTGGGGAAATTAGACACCGAGTGAAGAGAGGTGACAGACACAGGAGAGGGGAAAGAGGGGAAAGAGACAAGCCGGGGAAAAGAGAGTGTCCAGGGAAAAGAGACATGATAGGGAGGAGAGAGTGAAGAGAGAGAGTTGATGAATGAGAGGGAAACGAGAGAGGCGAGTGAAAGTGGGAAATTTACACACCGAGTGAAGAGAGGTGACAGACACAGGAGAGGGGAAAGAGGGGAAAGAGACAAGCGGGGGGGGGAAGAGAGAGTCCAGGGAAAAGAGACAGGACAGGGAAGAGAGACGGAAAAGAGGGAGTGGAGGGAAGGGAGGGAATAGAGGAAGGTGAGTGAAAGTGGGGAAAATCAACGCCGAGAGAACAGAGGTGAGAGAGACAGGCGAGGGGAAACAGGGAAAAGAGAGAAGCGAGAGAAAAGGTGGAAAAGAGGGAGTTGAGGGAAAGCAGGGGGAAGTGACTGGTGAGGGTAAAGAGGAAAGAGTTCATGGAGAATAGGCAAAAGAGAGAAAAGCGACAGGCAAGGAAAAGAGAGAGTTGAGGAACGAGACGGAAAAGAGAGAGGCGAGAGAAAGTGAGGAAAATGAGACACCGAGTGAAGAGACGTGACAGACACAGGAGAGGGGAAAGAGGGGAAAGAGACAAGCAGGGGGGAAGAGGGAAAGGAGAGAGTCCAGGGAAAAGAGACATGATAGGGAAGAGAGAGGGAAAAGAGAGAGTGGAGGTAAGGGAGGGAATAGAGGAAGGCGAGTGAAAGCGGGGAAAATGAACGCCGTGAGAACAGAGGTGAGAGAGACAGGCGAGGGGAAACAGGGAAAAGAGACAAGCGAGGGAAAAGGTGGAAAAGAGGGAGGTGAGGGAAAGCCGGGGGAAGTGACTGGTGAGGGTAAAGAGGGAAGAGTTCATGGAGAATAGGCAAAAGAGGGAAAAGCGACAGGCAAGGGAAAAGAGAGAGTTGAGGAACGAGACGGAAAAGAGAGAGGCGAGAGAAAGTGGGGAAAATGAGACACCGAGTGGAGAGAGGTGACAGAAACAGGAGAGGGGAAATAGGGGAAAGAGACAAGCAGGGGAAAAGAGGGAAAGGAGAGTGTCCAGGGAAAAGAGACAGGACAGGGAAGAGAGAGTGAAAAGAGGGAGCTGAGGAATGAGAGGGAAAAGAGAGAGGCGAGAGAAAGTGGGGAAATTAGACACCGAGTGAAGAGAGGTGACAGACACAGGAGAGGGGAAAGAGGGGAAAGAGACAAGCAGGGGAAAAGATGGAAAAGAGAAGTTTCAGGGAAAAGAGACACGACTGGGAAGAGACAGTGAAAAGAGAGTGTTGAGGAATGAGAGGGGAAAGACAGGGGCGAGTGAAAGTGGGAAATTTACACACCGAGTGAAGAGAGGTGACAGACACAGGAGACGGGAAAGAGACAAGCGGGGGGGGGAAGACAGAGTCCAGGGAAAAGAGACAGGACAGGGAAGAGAGAGGGAAAAGAGGGAGTGGAGGAAAGGGAGGGAATAGAGGAAGGCGAGTGAAAGCGGGAAAATGAACGTCGAGAGAACAGATGTGAGAGAGACAGGCGAGAGGAAACAGAGAAAAGAGACAAGCGAGGGAAAAGGTGGAAAAGAGGGAGTTGAGGGAAAGCAGGGGAAAGTGACTGGTGAGGGTAAAGAGGGAAGAGTTCATGGAGAATAGGCAAAAGAGGGAAAAGCGACAGGCAAGGGAAAAGATAGAGCTGAGGAACGAGAAGGAAAAGAGAGAGGCGCGAGAAAGTGGGAAAATTAGACACCGAGTGAAGAGAGGTGACAGACACAGCAGAGGGGAAATAGGGGAAAGAGACAAGCAGGGGAAAAGATGGAAAAGAGAAGTTTCAGGGAAAAGAGACACGACTGGGAAGAGACAGTTAAAAGAGAGGGTTGAGGAATGAGAGGGAAAAGAGAGGGGCGAGTGAAAGTGGGAAATTTACACACCGAGTGAAGAGAGGTGACAGACACAGGAGAGGGGAAAGAGACAAGCGGGGCGGCGGAAGAGAGAGTCCAGGGAAAAGAGACAGGACAGGGAAGAGAGAAGGAAAAGAGGGAGTGGAGGAAAGGGAGGGAATAGAGGAAGGTGAGTGAGAGCGGGGAAAATGAACGCCGAGAGAACAGAGGTGAGAGAGACAGGCGAGGGGAAACAGGGAAAAGAGACAAGCAAGAGAAAAGGTGGGAAAGAGGGAGGAGAGGGAAAGTGGGAAAATTAGACACCAAGGGAAGAGAGGTGACAGACACAGGAGAGGGGAAAGAGGGGAAAGACACAAACAGAGGAAAAGAGGGAAAAGAGAAGTTCCAGAGAAAAGAGACACGACTGGGAAGAGAGAGTGAAAAGAGGGAGTTGATGAATGAGAGGGAAAAGAGAGGGGCGAGTGAAAGTGGGAAATTTACACACCGAGTGAAGAGAGGTGACAGACACAGGAGAGGGGAAAGAGACAAGCAGGGGAAAAGAGGGAAAGGAGAGTATCCAGAAAAATGAGACAGGACAGGGAAGAGAGAGTGAAAAGAGGGAGTTGAGGAATGAGAGGGAAAAGAGAGAGGCGAGAGAAAGTGGGGAAATGAGACACCGAGTGAAGAGAGGTGACAGACACAGGAGAGGGGAAAGAGGGGAAAGAGACAAGCAGGGGAAAAGATGGAAAAGAGAAGTTTCAGGGAAAAGAGACACGACTGGGAAGAGACAGTTAAAAGAGAGGGTTGAGGAATGAGAGGGAAAAGAGAGGGGCGAGTGAAAGTGGGAAAATTAGACACCGAGTGAAGAGAGGTGACAGACACAGGAGAGGGGAAAGAGACAAGCGGGGCGGCGGAAGAGAGAGTCCAGGGAAAAGAGACAGGACAGGGAAGAGAGAGGGAAAAGAGGGAGTGGAGGAAAGGGAGGGAATAGAGGAAGGTGAGTGAAAGCGGGGAAAATGAACGCCGTGAGAACAGAGGTGAGAGAGACAGGCGAGGGGAAACAGGGAAAAGAGACAAGCGAGAGAAAAGGTGGAAAAGAGGGAGGAGAGGGAAAGTGGGAAAATTAGACACCAAGGGAAGAGAGGTGACAGACACAGGAGAGGGGAAATAGGGGAAAGAGACAAACAGAGGAAAAGAGGGAAAAGAGAAGTTCCAGAGAAAAGAGACACGACTGGGAAGAGAGAGTGAAAAGAGAGAGTTGATGAATGAGAGGGAAAAGAGAGGGGCGAGTCAAAGTGGGAAATTTACACACCGAGTGAAGAGAGGTGACAGACACAGGAGAGGGGAAATAGGGGAAAGAGACAAGCAGGGGAAAAGAGAGTGTCCAGGGAAAAGAGACAGGACAGGGAAGAGAGAGTGAAAAGAGGGAGTTGAGGACTGAGAGGGAAAAGAGAGAGGCGAGAGAAAGTGGGGAAAATTAGACACCGAGTGAAGAGAGGTGACAGACACAGGAGAGGGGAAAGAGGGGAAAGAGACAAGCAGGGGAAAAGAGGGAAAGGAGAGTGTCCAGGGAAAAGAGACAGGACAGGGAAGAGAGAGTGAAAAGAGGGAGCTGAGGAATGAGAGGGAAAAGAGAGGGGCGAGAGAAAGTGGGGAAATTAGACACCGAGTGAAGAGAGGTGACAGACACAGGAGAGGGGAAAGAGGGGAAAGAGACAAGCAGGGGAAAAGATGGAAAAGAGAAGTTTCAGGGAAAAGAGACACGACTGGGAAGATACAGTTAAAAGAGAGTGTTGAGGAAGGAGAGAGGAAAGACAGGGGCGAGTGAAAGTGGGAAATTTACACACCGAGTGAAGAGAGGTGACAGACACAGGAGACGGGAAAGAGACAAGCGGGGGGGGGAAGACAGAGTCCAGGGAAAAGAGACAGGACAGGGAAGAGAGAGGGAAAAGAGGGAGTGGTGGAAAGGGAGGGAATAGAGGAAGGCGAGTGAAAGCGGGAAAAATGAACGCCGAGAGAACAGAGGTGAGAGAGACAGGCGAGGGGAAACAGGGAAAAGAGAGAAGCGAGAGAAAAGGTGGAAAAGAGGGAGTTGAGGGAAAGCAGGGGGAAGTGACTGGTGAGGGTAAAGAGGAAAGAGTTCATGGAGAATAGGCAAAAGAGGGAAAAGCGACAGGCAAGGAAAAGAGAGAGTTGAGGAACGAGACGGAAAAGAGAGAGGCGAGAGAAAGTGAGGAAAATGAGACACCGAGTGAACAGACGTGACAGACACAGGAGAGGGGAAAGAGGGGAAAGAGACAAGCAGGGGGAAAGAGGGAAAGGAGAGAGTCCAGGGAAAAGAGACATGATAGGGAAGAGAGAGGGAAAAGAGAGAGTGGAGGTAAGGGAGGGAATAGAGGAAGGCGAGTGAAAGCGGGGAAAATGAACGCCGTGAGAACAGAGGTGAGAGAGACAGGCGAGGGGAAACAGGGAAAAGAGACAAGCGGGGGGGGGAAGAGAGAGTCCAGGGAAAAGAGACAGGACAGGGAGGAGAGAGGGAAAAGAGGGAGTGGAGGAAAGGGAGGGAATAGAGGAAGGTGAGTGAAAGCGGGGAAAATGAACGCCGTGAGAACAGAGGTGAGAGACACAGGCGAGGGGAAACAGGGAAAAGAGACAAGCGAGGGAACAGGTGGAAAAGAGGGAGGTGAGGGAAAGCAGGGGGAAGTGACTGGTGAGGGTAAAGAGGGAAGAGTTCATGGAGAATAGGCAAAAGAGGGAAAAGCGACAGGCAAGGGAAAAGAGAGAGTTGAGGAACGAGACGGAAAAGAGAGAGGCGAGAGAAAGTGGGGAAAATGAGACACCGAGTGGAGAGAGGTGACAGAAACAGGAGAGGGGAAATAGGGGAAAGAGACAAGCAGGGGAAAAGAGGGAAAGGAGAGTGTCCAGGGAAAAGAGACAGGACAGGGAAGAGAGAGTGAAAAGAGGGAGCTGAGGAATGAGAGGGAAAAGAGAGAGGCGAGAGAAAGTGGGGAAATTAGACACCGAGTGAAGAGAGGTGACAGACACAGGAGAGGGGAAAGAGGGGAAAGAGACAAGCAGGGGAAAAGATGGAAAAGAGAAGTTTCAGGGAAAAGAGACACGACTGGGAAGAGACAGTGAAAAGAGAGTGTTGAGGAATGAGAGGGGAAAGACAGGGGCGAGTGAAAGTGGGAAATTTACACACCGAGTGAAGAGAGGTGACAGACACAGGAGACGGGAAAGAGACAAGCGGGGGGGGGAAGACAGAGTCCAGGGAAAAGAGACAGGACAGGGAAGAGAGAGGGAAAAGAGGGAGTGGAGGAAAGGGAGGGAATAGAGGAAGGCGAGTGAAAGCGGGAAAATGAACGTCGAGAGAACAGATGTGAGAGAGACAGGCGAGAGGAAACAGAGAAAAGAGACAAGCGAGGGAAAAGGTGGAAAAGAGGGAGTTGAGGGAAAGCAGGGGAAAGTGACTGGTGAGGGTAAAGAGGGAAGAGTTCATGGAGAATAGGCAAAAGAGGGAAAAGCGACAGGCAAGGGAAAAGAGAGAGCTGAGGAACGAGAAGGAAAAGAGAGAGGCGCGAGAAAGTGGGAAAATTAGACACCGAGTGAAGAGAGGTGACAGACACAGCAGAGGGGAAATAGGAGAAAGAGACAAGCAGGGGAAAAGATGGAAAAGAGAAGTTTCAGGGAAGAGACACGACTGGGAAGAGACAGTGAAAAGAGAGGGTTGAGGAATGAGAGGGAAAAGAGAGAGGCGAGTGGAAGTGGGGAAAATGAGACACCGAGTGAAGAGAGGTGACAGACACAGGAGAGGGGAAAGAGGGGAAAGAGACAAGCAGGGGAAAAGAGGGAAAGGAGAGTGTCCAGGGAAAAGAGACAGGACAGGGAAGAGAGAGTGAAAAGAGGGAGCTGAGGAATGAGAGGGAAAAGAGAGGGGCGAGTGAAAGTGGGAAATTTACACACCGAGTGAAGAGAGGTGACAGACACAGGAGAGGGGAAAGAGGGGAAAGAGACAAGCCGGGGAAAAGAGAGTGTCCAGGGAAAAGAGACAGGATAGGGAGGAGAGAGTGAAGAGAGAGAGTTGATGAAAAGAGACAAGCAAGAGAAAAGGTGGAAAAGAGGGAGGTGAGGGAAAGTGGGAAAATTAGACACCAAGGGAAGAGAGGTGACAGACACAGGAGAGGGGAAAGAGGGGAAAGAGACAAGCGGGGGGAAAGAGAGAGTCCAGGGAAAAGAGATAGGACAGGGAAGAGAGAGGAAAAAGAGAGAGTGGAGGGAAGGGAGGGAATACAGGAAGGCGAGTGAAAGCGGGAAAATGAACGCCGAGGGAACAGATGTGAGAGAGACAGGCGAGGGGAAACAGGGAAAAGAGACAAGCGAGGGAACAGGTGGGAAAGAGGGAGTTGAGGGAAAGCAGGGGGAAGTGACTGGTGAGGGTAAAGAGGGAAGAGTTCATGGAGAACAGGCAAAAGAGGGAAAAGCGACAGGCAAGGGAAAAGAGAGAGTTGAGGAACGAGACGGAAAAGAGAGAGGCGAGAGAAAGTGGGGAAAATGAGACACCGAGTGAAGAGAGGTGACAGACACAGGAGAGGGGAAAGAGGGGAAAGAGACAAGCGGGGGGAAAGAGAGAGTCCAGGGAAAAGAGACAGGACAGGGAAGAGAGAGGGAAAAGAGGGAGTGGAGGGAAGGGAGGGAATAGAGGAAGGTGAGTGAGAGCGGGGAAAATGAACGCCGAGAGAACAGAGGTGAGAGAGACAGGCGAGGGGAAACAGGGAAAAGAGACAAGCAAGAGAAAAGGTGGGAAAGAGGGAGGAGAGGGAAAGTGGGAAAATTAGACACCAAGGGAAGAGAGGTGACAGACACAGGAGAGGGGAAAGAGGGGAAAGACACAAACAGAGGAAAAGAGGGAAAAGAGAAGTTCCAGAGAAAAGAGACACGACTGGGAAGAGAGAGTGAAAAGAGGGAGTTGATGAATGAGAGGGAAAAGAGAGGGGCGAGTGAAAGTGGGAAATTTAAACACCGAGTGAAGAGAGGTGACAGACACAGGAGAGGGGAAATAGGGGAAAGAGACAAGCAGGGGAAAAGAGGGAAAGGAGAGTATCCAAAAAATGAGACAGGACAGGGAAGAGAGAGTGAAAAGAGGGAGTTGAGGAATGAGAGGGAAAAGAGAGAGGCGAGAGAAAGTGGGGAAATGAGACACCGAGTGAAGAGAGGTGACAGACACAGGAGAGGGGAAAGAGGGGAAAGAGACAAGCAGGGGAAAAGATGGAAAAGAGAAGTTTCAGGGAAAAGAGACACGACTGGGAAGAGACAGTTAAAAGAGAGGGTTGAGGAATGAGAGGGAAAAGAGAGGGGCGAGTGAAAGTGGGAAAATTAGACACCGAGTGAAGAGAGGTGACAGACACAGGAGAGGGGAAAGAGACAAGCGGGGCGGCGGAAGAGAGAGCCCAGGGAAAAGAGACAGGACAGGGAAGAGATAGGGAAAAGAGGGAGTGGAGGAAAGGGAGGGAATAGAGGAAGGTGAGTGAAAGCGGGGAAAATGAACGCCGTGAGAACAGAGGTGAGAGAGACAGGCGAGGGGAAACAGGGAAAAGAGACAAGCGAGAGAAAAGGTGGAAAAGAGGGAGGAGAGGGAAAGTGGGAAAATTAGACACCAAGGGAAGAGAGGTGACAGACACAGGAGAGGGGAAAGAGGGGCAAGAGACAAACAGAGGAAAAGAGGGAAAAGAGAAGTTCCAGAGAAAAGAGACACGACTGGGAAGAGAGAGTGAAAAGAGAGAGTTGATGAATGAGAGGGAAAAGAGAGGGGCGAGTCAAAGTGGGAAATTTACACACCGAGTGAAGAGAGGTGACAGACACAGGAGAGGGGAAATAGGGGAAAGAGACAAGCAGGGGAAAAGAGAGTGTCCAGGGAAAAGAGACAGGACAGGGAAGAGAGAGTGAAAAGAGGGAGTTGAGGACTGAGAGGGAAAAGAGAGAGGCGAGAGAAAGTGGGGAAAATTAGACACCGAGTGAAGAGAGGTGACAGACACAGGAGAGGGGAAAGAGGGGAAAGAGACAAGCAGGGGAAAAGAGGGAAATGAGAGTGTCCAGGGAAAAGAGACAGGACAGGGAAGAGAGAGTGAAAAGAGGGAGTTGAGGAATGAGAGGGAAAAGAGAGAGGCGAGTGAAAGTGGGAAATTTACACACCGAGTGAAGAGAGGTGACAGACACAGGAGACGGGAAAGAGACAAGCGGGGGGGGAAGACAGAGTCCAGGGAAAAGAGACAGGACAGGGAAGAGAGAGGGAAAAGAGGGAGTGGAGGAAAGGGAGGGAATAGAGGAAGGCGAGTGAAAGCGGGAAAAATGAACGCCGAGAGAACAGAGGTGAGAGAGACAGGCGAGGGGAAACAGGGAAAAGAGACAAGAGAGAGAAAAGGTGGAAAAGAGGGAGTTGAGGGAAAGCAGGGGGAAGTGACTGGTGAGGGTAAAGAGGAAATAGTTCATGGAGAATAGGCAAAAGAGGGAAAAGCGACAGGCAAGGAAAAGAGAGAGTTGAGGAACGAGACGGAAAAGAGAGAGGCGAGAGAAAGTGAGGAAAATGAGACACCGAGTGAAGAGACGTGACAGACACAGGAGAGGGGAAAGAGGGGAAAGAGACAAGCAGGGGAAAAGAGGGAAAGGAGAGTGTCCAGGGAAAAGAGACAGGACAGGGAAGAGAGAGTGAAAAGAGGGAGTTGAGGAATGAGAGGGAAAAGAGAGAGGCGAGTGAAAGTGGGAAAATTAGACACCGAGTGAAGAGAGGTGACAGACACAGGAGAGGGGAAAGAGACAAGCCGGGGAAAAGAGAGTGTCCAGGGAAAAGAGACAGGATAGGGAGGAGAGAGTGAAGAGAGAGAGTTGATGAATGAGAGGGAAACGAGAGAGGCGAGTGAAAGTGGGAAAATTAGACACCGAGTGAAGAGAGGTGACAGACACAGGAGAGGGGAAAGAGGGGAAAGAGACAAGCAGGGGAAAAGATGGAAAAGAGAAGTTTCAGGGAAAAGAGACACGACTGGGAAGAGACAGTTAAAAGAGAGGGTTGAGGAATGAGAGGGAAAAGAGAGGGGCGAGTGAAAGTGGGAAAATTAGACACCGAGTGAAGAGAGGTGACAGACACAGCAGAGGGGAAATAGGGGAAAGAGACAAGCAGGGGAAAAGATGGAAAAGAGAAGTTTCAGGGAAGAGACACGACTGGGAAGAGACAGTGAAAAGGGAGGGTTGAGGAATGAGAGGGAAAAGAGAGGGGCGAGTGAAAGTGGGAAATTTACACACCGAGTGAAGATAGGTGACAGACACAGGAGAGGGGAAAGAGACAAGCGGGGGGGGGGAAGAGAGAGTCCAGGGAAAAGAGACAGGACAGGGAAGAGAGAGGGAAAAGAGGGAGTGGAGGAAAGGGAGGTAATAGAGGAAGGCGAGTGAAAGCGGGAAAAATGAACGCCGAGGGAACCGAGGTGAGAGAGACAGGCGAGGGGAAACAGGGAAAAGAGACAAGCAAGGGAAAAGGTGGAAAAGAGGGAGTTGAGGGAAAGCAGGGGAAAGTGACTGGTGAGGGTAAAGAGGGAAGAGTTCATGGAGAATAGGCAAAAGAGGGAAAAGCGACAGGCAAGGGAAAAGAGAGAGTTGAGGAACGAGAAGGAAAAGAGAGAGGCGCGAGAAAGTGGGAAAATTAGACACCGAGTGAAGAGAGGTGACAGACACAGCAGAGGGGAAATAGGGGAAAGAGACAAGCAGGGGAAAAGATGGAAAAGAGAAGTTTCAGGGAAAAGAGACACGACTGGGAAGAGACAGTTAAAAGAGAGTGTTGAGGAATGAGAGGGGAAAGACAGGGGCGAGTGAAAGTGGGAAATTTACACACCGAGTGAAGAGAGGTGACAGACACAGGAGAGGGGAAAGAGGGGAAAGAGACAAGCGGGGGGGGGAAGAGAGAGTCCAGGGAAAAGAGACAGGACAGGGAAGAGAGACGGAAAAGAGGGAGTGGAGGGAAGGGAGGGAATAGAGGAAGGTGAGTGAAAGTGGGGGAAATGAACGCCGAGAGAACAGAGGTGAGACAGACAGGCGAGGGGAAACAGGGAAAAGAGACAAGCGAGGGAAAAGGTGGAAAAGAGGGAGGTGAGGGAAAGTGGGAAAATTGGACACCAAGGGAAGAGAGGTGACAGACACAGGAGAGGGGAAAGAGGGGAAAGAGACAAGCGGGGGGAAAGAGAGAGTCCAGGGAAAAGAGATAGGACAGGGAAGAGAGAGGAAAAAGAGAGAGTGGAGGGAAGGGAGGGAATACAGGAAGGCGAGTGAAAGCGGGAAAATGAACGCCGAGGGAACCGAGGTGAGAGAGACAGGCGAGGGGAAACAGGGGAAAGAGACAAGCGAGGGAACAGGTGGGAAAGAGGGAGTTGAGGGAAAGCAGGGGGAAGTGACTGGTGAGGCTAAAGAGGGAAGAGTTCATGGAGAACAGGCAAAAGAGGGAAAAGCGACAGGCAAGGGAAAAGAGAGAGTTGAGGAACGAGACGGAAAAGAGAGAGGCGAGAGAAAGTGGGGAAAATGAGACACCGAGTGAAGAGAGGTGACAGACACAGGACAGGGGAAAGAGGGGAAAGAGACAAGCGGGGGGAAAGAGAGAGTCCAGGGAAAAGAGACAGGACAGGGAAGAGAGAGGGAAAAGAGGGAGTGGAGGGAAGGGAGGGAATAGAGGAAGGTGAGTGAGAGCGGGGAAAATGAACGCCGAGAGAACAGAGGTGAGAGAGACAGGCGAGGGGAAACAGGGAAAAGAGAGATGAGAGAGAAAAGGTGGGAAAGAGGGAGGAGAGGGAAAGTGGGAAAATTAGACACCAAGGGAAGAGAGGTGACAGACACAGGAGAGGGGAAAGAGGGGAAAGACACAAACAGAGGAAAAGAGGGAAAAGAGAAGTTCCAGAGAAAAGAGACACGACTGGGAAGAGAGAGTGAAAAGAGGGAGTTGATGAATGAGAGGGAAAAGAGAGGGGCGAGTGAAAGTGGGAAATTTACACACCGAGTGAAGAGAGGTGACAGACACAGGAGAGGGGAAAGAGGGGAAAGAGACAAGCAGGGGAAAAGAGGGAAAGGAGAGTGTCCAGGGAAAAGAGACAGGATAGGGAGGAGAGAGTGAAGAGAGAGAGTTGATGAATGAGAGGGAAACGAGAGAGGCGAGTGAAAGTGGGAAATTTACACACCGAGTGAAGAGAGGTGACAGACACAGGCGAGGGGAAACAGGGAAAAGAGACAAGCGAGGGAAAAGGTGGAAAAGAGGGAGGTGAGGGAAAGTGGGAAAATTAGACACCAAGGGAAGAGAGGTGACAGACACAGGAGAGGGGAAAGAGGGGAAAGAGACAAGCGGGGGGAAAGAGAGAGTCCAGGGAAAAGAGATAGGACAGGGAAGAGAGAGGAAAAAGAGAGAGTGGAGGGAAGGGAGGGAATACAGGAAGGCGAGTGAAAGCGGGAAAATGAACGCCGAGGGAACCGAGGTGAGAGAGACAGGCGAGGGGAAACAGGGGAAAGAGACAAGCGAGGGAACAGGTGGGAAAGAGGGAGTTGAGGGAAAGCAGGGGGAAGTGACTGGTGAGGCTAAAGAGGGAAGAGTTCATGGAGAACAGGCAAAAGAGGGAAAAGCGACAGGCAAGGGAAAAGAGAGAGTTGAGGAACGAGACGGAAAAGAGAGAGGCGAGAGAAAGTGGGGAAAATGAGACACCGAGTGAAGAGAGGTGACAGACACAGGAGAGGGGAAAGAGGGGAAAGAGACAAGCGGGGGGAAAGAGAGAGTCCAGGGAAAAGAGACAGGACAGGGAAGAGAGAGGGAAAAGAGGGAGTGGAGGGAAGGGAGGGAATAGAGGAAGGTGAGTGAGAGCGGGGAAAATGAACGCCGAGAGAACAGAGGTGAGAGAGACAGGCGAGGGGAAACAGGGAAAAGAGACAAGCAAGAGAAAAGGTGGGAAAGAGGGAGGAGAGGGAAAGTGGGAAAATTAGACACCAAGGGAAGAGAGGTGACAGACACAGGAGAGGGGAAAGAGGGGAAAGACACAAACAGAGGAAAAGAGGGAAAAGAGAAGTTCCAGAGAAAAGAGACACGACTGGGAAGAGAGAGTGAAAAGAGGGAGTTGATGAATGAGAGGGAAAAGAGAGGGGCGAGTGAAAGTGGGAAATTTACACACCGAGTGAAGAGAGGTGACAGACACAGGAGAGGGGAAATAGGGGAAAGAGACAAGCAGGGGAAAAGAGGGAAAGGAGAGTATCCAAAAAATGAGACAGGACAGGGAAGAGAGAGTGAAAAGAGGGAGTTGAGGAATGAGAGGGAAAAGAGAGAGGCGAGAGAAAGTGGGGAAATGAGACACCGAGTGAAGAGAGGTGACAGACACAGGAGAGGGGGAAGAGGGGAAAGAGACAAGCAGGGGAAAAGATGGAAAAGAGAAGTTTCAGGGAAAAGAGACACGACTGGGAAGAGACAGTTAAAAGAGAGGGTTGAGGAATGAGAGGGAAAAGAGAGGGGCGAGTGAAAGTGGGAAAATTAGACACCGAGTGAAGAGAGGTGACAGACACAGGAGAGGGGAAAGAGGGGCAAGAGACAAACAGAGGAAAAGAGGGAAAAGAGAAGTTCCAGAGAAAAGAGACACGACTGGGAAGAGAGAGTGAAAAGAGAGAGTTGATGAATGAGAGGGAAAAGAGAGGGGCGAGTCAAAGTGGGAAATTTACACACCGAGTGAAGAGAGGTGACAGACACAGGAGAGGGGAAATAGGGGAAAGAGACAAGCAGGGGAAAAGAGAGTGTCCAGGGAAAAGAGACAGGACAGGGAAGAGAGAGGGAAAAGAGGGAGTGGAGGAAAGGGAGGGAATAGAGGAAGGTGAGTGAAAGCGGGGAAAATGAACGCCGTGAGAACAGAGGTGAGAGAGACAGGCGAGGGGAAACAGGGAAAAGAGACAAGCGAGAGAAAAGGTGGAAAAGAGGGAGGAGAGGGAAAGTGGGAAAATTAGACACCAAGGGAAGAGAGGTGACAGACACAGGAGAGGGGAAAGAGGGGCAAGAGACAAACAGAGGAAAAGAGGGAAAAGAGAAGTTCCAGAGAAAAGAGACACGACTGGGAAGAGAGAGTGAAAAGAGAGAGTTGATGAATGAGAGGGAAAAGAGAGGGGCGAGTCAAAGTGGGAAATTTACACACCGAGTGAAGAGAGGTGACAGACACAGGAGAGGGGAAATAGGGGAAAGAGACAAGCAGGGGAAAAGAGAGTGTCCAGGGAAAAGAGACAGGACAGGGAAGAGAGAGTGAAAAGAGGGAGTTGAGGAATGAGAGGGAAAAGAGAGAGGCGAGAGAAAGTGGGAAAATGAGACACCGAGTGAAGAGAGGTGACAGACACAGGAGAGGGGAAAGAGGGGAAAGAGACAAGCAGGGGAAAAGATGGAAAAGAGAAGTTTCAGGGAAAAGAGACACGACTGGGAAGATACAGTTAAAAGAGAGTGTTGAGGAATGAGAGAGGAAAGACAGGGGCGAGTGAAAGTGGGAAATTTACACACCGAGTGAAGAGAGGTGACAGACACAGGAGACGGGAAAGAGACAAGCGGGGGGGGGAAGACAGAGTCCAGGGAAAAGAGACAGGACAGGGAAGAGAGAGGGAAAAGAGGGAGTGGTGGAAAGGGAGGGAATAGAGGAAGGCGAGTGAAAGCGGGAAAAATGAACGCCGAGAGAACAGAGGTGAGAGAGACAGGCGAGGGGAAACAGGGAAAAGAGAGAAGCGAGAGAAAAGGTGGAAAAGAGGGAGTTGAGGGAAAGCAGGGGGAAGTGACTGGTGAGGGTAAAGAGGAAAGAGTTCATGGAGAATAGGCAAAAGAGGGAAAAGCGACAGGCAAGGAAAAGAGAGAGTTGAGGAACGAGACGGAAAAGAGAGAGGCGAGAGAAAGTGAGGAAAATGAGACACTGAGTGAAGAGACGTGACAGACACAGGAGAGGGGAAAGAGGGGAAAGTGACAAGCAGGGGAAAAGAGGGAAAGGAGAGTGTCCAGGGAAAAGAGACAGGACAGGGAAGAGAGAGTGAAAAGAGGGAGTTGAGGAATGAGAGGGAAAAGAGAGAGGCGAGTGAAAGTGGGAAAATTAGACACCGAGTGAAGAGAGGTGACAGACACAGGAGAGGGGAAAGAGACAAGCCGGGGAAAAGAGAGTGTCCAGGGAAAAGAGACAGGATAGGGAGGAGAGAGTGAAGAGAGAGAGTTGATGAATGAGAGGGAAACGAGAGAGGCGAGTGAAAGTGGGAAAATTAGGCACCGAGTGAAGAGAGGTGACAGACACAGGAGAGGGGAAAGAGACAAGCAGGGGAAAAGATGGAAAAGAGAAGTTTCAGGGAAAAGAGACACGACTGGGAAGAGACAGTTAAAAGAGAGGGTTGAGGAATGAGAGGGAAAAGAGAGGGGCGAGTGAAAGTGGGAAAATTAGACACCGAGTGAAGAGAGGTGACAGACACAGGAGAGGGGAAAGAGACAAGCGGGGCGGCGGAAGAGAGAGTCCAGGGAAAAGAGACAGGACAGGGAAGAGAGAGGGAAAAGAGGGAGTGGAGGAAAGGGAGGGAATAGAGGAAGGTGAGTGAAAGTGGGGAAAATGAACGCCGAGAGAACAGAGGTGAGAGAGACAGGCGAGGGGAAACAGGGAAAAGAGACAAGCGAGAGAAAAGGTGGAAAAGAGGGAGGAGAGGGAAAGTGGGAAAATTAGACACCAAGGGAAGAGAGGTGACAGACACAGGAGAGGGGAAAGAGGGGAAAGAGACAAGCGGGGGGAGGGGAGAGAGAGTCCAGGGAAAAGAGACAGGACAGGGAAGAGAGACGGAAAAGAGGGAGTGGAGGAAAGGGAGGTAATAGAGGAAGGCGAGTGAAAGCGGGAAAAATGAACGCCGAGGGAACCGAGGTGAGAGAGACAGGCGAGGGGAAACAGGGAAAAGAGACACGCAAGGGAAAAGGTGGAAAAGAGGGAGTTGAGGGAAAGCAGGGGAAAGTGACTGGTGAGGGTAAAGAGGGAAGAGTTCATGGAGAATAGGCAAAAGAGGGAAAAGCGACAGGCAAGGGAAAAGAGAGAGTTGAGGAACGAGAAGGAAAAGAGAGAGGCGCGAGAAAGTGGGAAAATTAGACACCGAGTGAAGAGAGGTGACAGACACAGCAGAGGGGAAATAGGGGAAAGAGACAAGCAGGGGAAAAGATGGAAAAGAGAAGTTTCAGGGAAGAGACACGACTGGGAAGAGACAGTGAAAAGGGAGGGTTGAGGAATGAGAGGGAAAAGAGAGGGGCGAGTGAAAGTGGGAAATTTACACACCGAGTGAAGAGAGGTGACAGACACAGGAGAGGGGAAAGAGACAAGCGGGGGGGGGAAGAGAGAGTCCAGGGAAAAGAGACAGGACAGGGAAGAGAGAGGGAAAAGAGGGAGTGGAGGAAAGGGAGGGAATAGAGGAAGGCGAGTGAAAGCGGGGAAAATGAACGCCGTGAGAACAGAGGTGAGAGAGACAGGCGAGGGGAAACAGGGAAAAGAGACAAGCGAGGGAACAGGTGGAAAAGAGGGAGGTGAGGGAAAGCAGGGGGAAGTGACTGGTGAGGGTAAAGAGGGAAGAGTTCATGGAGAATAGGCAAAAGAGGGAAAAGCGACAGGCAAGGGAAAAGAGAGAGTTGAGGAACGAGACGGAAAAGAGAGAGGCGAGAGAAAGTGGGGAAAATGAGACACCGAGTGGAGAGAGGTGACAGAAACAGGAGAGGGGAAAGAGGGGAAAGAGACAAGCAGGGGAAAAGAGGGAAAGGAGAGTGTCCAGGGAAAAGAGACAGGACAGGGAAGAGAGAGTGAAAAGAGGGAGCTGAGGAATGAGAGGGAAAAGAGAGAGGCGAGAGAAAGTGGGGAAATTAGACACCGAGTGAAGAGAGGTGACAGACACAGGAGAGGGGAAAGAGGGGAAAGAGACAAGCCGGGGAAAAGAGAGTGTCCAGGGAAAAGAGACATGATAGGGAGGAGAGAGTGAAGAGAGAGAGTTGATGAATGAGAGGGAAACGAGAGAGGCGAGTGAAAGTGGGAAATTTACACACCGAGTGAAGAGAGGTGACAGACACAGGAGAGGGGAAAGAGGGGAAAGAGACAAGCGGGGGGGGGAAGAGAGAGTCCAGGGAAAAGAGACAGGACAGGGAAGAGAGACGGAAAAGAGGGAGTGGAGGGAAGGGAGGGAATAGAGGAAGGTGAGTGAAAGTGGGGAAAATCAACGCCGAGAGAACAGAGGTGAGAGAGACAGGCGAGGGGAAACAGGGAAAAGAGAGAAGCGAGAGAAAAGGTGGAAAAGAGGGAGTTGAGGGAAAGCAGGGGGAAGTGACTGGTGAGGGTAAAGAGGAAAGAGTTCATGGAGAATAGGCAAAAGAGAGAAAAGCGACAGGCAAGGAAAAGAGAGAGTTGAGGAACGAGACGGAAAAGAGAGAGGCGAGAGAAAGTGAGGAAAATGAGACACCGAGTGAAGAGACGTGACAGACACAGGAGAGGGGAAAGAGGGGAAAGAGACAAGCAGGGGGAAAGAGGGAAAGGAGAGAGTCCAGGGAAAAGAGACATGATAGGGAAGAGAGAGGGAAAAGAGAGAGTGGAGGTAAGGGAGGGAATAGAGGAAGGCGAGTGAAAGCGGGGAAAATGAACGCCGTGAGAACAGAGGTGAGAGAGACAGGCGAGGGGAAACAGGGAAAAGAGACAAGCGAGGGAAAAGGTGGAAAAGAGGGAGGTGAGGGAAAGCCGGGGGAAGTGACTGGTGAGGGTAAAGAGGGAAGAGTTCATGGAGAATAGGCAAAAGAGGGAAAAGCGACAGGCAAGGGAAAAGAGAGAGTTGAGGAACGAGACGGAAAAGAGAGAGGCGAGAGAAAGTGGGGAAAATGAGACACCGAGTGGAGAGAGGTGACAGAAACAGGAGAGGGGAAATAGGGGAAAGAGACAAGCAGGGGAAAAGAGGGAAAGGAGAGTGTCCAGGGAAAAGAGACAGGACAGGGAAGAGAGAGTGAAAAGAGGGAGCTGAGGAATGAGAGGGAAAAGAGAGAGGCGAGAGAAAGTGGGGAAATTAGACACCGAGTGAAGAGAGGTGACAGACACAGGAGAGGGGAAAGAGGGGAAAGAGACAAGCAGGGGAAAAGATGGAAAAGAGAAGTTTCAGGGAAAAGAGACACGACTGGGAAGAGACAGTGAAAAGAGAGTGTTGAGGAATGAGAGGGGAAAGACAGGGGCGAGTGAAAGTGGGAAATTTACACACCGAGTGAAGAGAGGTGACAGACACAGGAGACGGGAAAGAGACAAGCGGGGGGGGGAAGACAGAGTCCAGGGAAAAGAGACAGGACAGGGAAGAGAGAGGGAAAAGAGGGAGTGGAGGAAAGGGAGGGAATAGAGGAAGGCGAGTGAAAGCGGGAAAATGAACGTCGAGAGAACAGATGTGAGAGAGACAGGCGAGAGGAAACAGAGAAAAGAGACAAGCGAGGGAAAAGGTGGAAAAGAGGGAGTTGAGGGAAAGCAGGGGAAAGTGACTGGTGAGGGTAAAGAGGGAAGAGTTCATGGAGAATAGGCAAAAGAGGGAAAAGCGACAGGCAAGGGAAAAGATAGAGCTGAGGAACGAGAAGGAAAAGAGAGAGGCGCGAGAAAGTGGGAAAATTAGACACCGAGTGAAGAGAGGTGACAGACACAGCAGAGGGGAAATAGGGGAAAGAGACAAGCAGGGGAAAAGATGGAAAAGAGAAGTTTCAGGGAAAAGAGACACGACTGGGAAGAGACAGTTAAAAGAGAGGGTTGAGGAATGAGAGGGAAAAGAGAGGGGCGAGTGAAAGTGGGAAATTTACACACCGAGTGAAGAGAGGTGACAGACACAGGAGAGGGGAAAGAGACAAGCGGGGCGGCGGAAGAGAGAGTCCAGGGAAAAGAGACAGGACAGGGAAGAGAGAAGGAAAAGAGGGAGTGGAGGAAAGGGAGGGAATAGAGGAAGGTGAGTGAGAGCGGGGAAAATGAACGCCGAGAGAACAGAGGTGAGAGAGACAGGCGAGGGGAAACAGGGAAAAGAGACAAGCAAGAGAAAAGGTGGGAAAGAGGGAGGAGAGGGAAAGTGGGAAAATTAGACACCAAGGGAAGAGAGGTGACAGACACAGGAGAGGGGAAAGAGGGGAAAGACACAAACAGAGGAAAAGAGGGAAAAGAGAAGTTCCAGAGAAAAGAGACACGACTGGGAAGAGAGAGTGAAAAGAGGGAGTTGATGAATGAGAGGGAAAAGAGAGGGGCGAGTGAAAGTGGGAAATTTACACACCGAGTGAAGAGAGGTGACAGACACAGGAGAGGGGAAAGAGACAAGCAGGGGAAAAGAGGGAAAGGAGAGTATCCAGAAAAATGAGACAGGACAGGGAAGAGAGAGTGAAAAGAGGGAGTTGAGGAATGAGAGGGAAAAGAGAGAGGCGAGAGAAAGTGGGGAAATGAGACACCGAGTGAAGAGAGGTGACAGACACAGGAGAGGGGAAAGAGACAAGCGGGGGGGGGAAGAGAGAGTCCAGGGAAAAGAGACAGGACAGGGAAGAGAGAAGGAAAAGAGGGAGTGGAGGAAAGGGAGGGAATAGAGGAAGGTGAGTGAGAGCGGGGAAAATGAACGCCGAGAGAACAGAGGAGAGAGACACAGGCGAGGGGAAACAGGGAAAAGAGACAAGCAAGAGAAAAGGTGGGAAAGAGGGAGGAGAGGGAAAGTGGGAAAATTAGACACCAAGGGAAGAGAGGTGACAGACACAGGAGAGGGGAAAGAGGGGAAAGACACAAACAGAGGAAAAGAGGGAAAAGAGAAGTTCCAGAGAAAAGAGACACGACTGGGAAGAGAGAGTGAAAAGAGGGAGTTGATGAATGAGAGGGAAAAGAGAGGGGCGAGTGAAAGTGGGAAATTTACACACCGAGTGAAGAGAGGTGACAGACACAGGAGAGGGGAAAGAGGGGAAAGAGACAAGCAGGGGAAAAGAGGGAAAGGAGAGTATCCAAAAAATGAGACAGGACAGGGAAGAGAGAGTGAAAAGAGGGAGTTGAGGAATGAGAGGGAAAAGAGAGAGGCGAGAGAAAGTGGGGAAATGAGACACCGAGTGAAGAGAGGTGACAGACACAGGAGAGGGGAAAGAGGGGAAAGAGACAAGCAGGGGAAAAGATGGAAAAGAGAAGTTTCAGGGAAAAGAGACACGACTGGGAAGAGACAGTTAAAAGAGAGGGTTGAGGAATGAGAGGGAAAAGAGAGGGGCGAGTGAAAGTGGGAAAATTAGACACCGAGTGAAGAGAGGTGACAGACACAGGAGAGGGGAAAGAGACAAGCGGGGCGGCGGAAGAGAGAGTCCAGGGAAAAGAGACAGGACAGGGAAGAGAGAGGGAAAAGAGGGAGTGGAGGAAAGGGAGGGAATAGAGGAAGGTGAGTGAAAGCGGGGAAAATGAACGCCGTGAGAACAGAGGTGAGAGAGACAGGCGAGGGGAAACAGGGAAAAGAGACAAGCGAGGGAACAGGTGGAAAAGAGGGAGGTGAGGGAAAGCAGGGGGAAGTGACTGGTGAGGGTAAAGAGGGAAGAGTTCATGGAGAATAGGCAAAAGAGGGAAAAGCGACAGGCAAGGGAAAAGAGAGAGTTGAGGAACGAGACGGAAAAGAGAGAGGCGAGAGAAAGTGGGGGAAATGAGACACCGAGTGGAGAGAGGTGACAGAAACAGGAGAGGGGAAATAGGGGAAAGAGACAAGCAGGGGAAAAGAGGGAAAGGAGAGTGTCCAGGGAAAAGAGACAGGACAGGGAAGAGAGAGTGAAAAGAGGGAGCTGAGGAATGAGAGGGAAAAGAGAGAGGCGAGAGAAAGTGGGGAAATTAGACACCGAGTGAAGAGAGGTGACAGACACAGGAGAGGGGAAAGAGGGGAAAGAGACAAGCAGGGGAAAAGATGGAAAAGAGAAGTTTCAGGGAAAAGAGACACGACTGGGAAGAGACAGTTAAAAGAGAGTGTTGAGGAATGAGAGGGGAAAGACAGGGGCGAGTGAAAGTGGGAAATTTACACACCGAGTGAAGAGAGGTGACAGACACAGGAGACGGGAAAGAGACAAGCGGGGGGGGGAAGACAGAGTCCAGGGAAAAGAGACAGGACAGGGAAGAGAGAGGGAAAAGAGGGAGTGGAGGAAAGGGAGGGAATAGAGGAAGGCGAGTGAAAGCGGGAAAATGAACGTCGAGAGAACAGATGTGAGAGAGACAGGCGAGAGGAAACAGAGAAAAGAGACAAGCGAGGGAAAAGGTGGAAAAGAGGGAGTTGAGGGAAAGCAGGGGAAAGTGACTGGTGAGGGTAAAGAGGGAAGAGTTCATGGAGAATAGGCAAAAGAGGGAAAAGCGACAGGCAAGGGAAAAGATAGAGCTGAGGAACGAGAAGGAAAAGAGAGAGGCGCGAGAAAGTGGGAAAATTAGACACCGAGTGAAGAGAGGTGACAGACACAGGAGAGGGGAAAGAGACAAGCGGGGCGGCGGAAGAGAGAGTCCAGGGAAAAGAGACAGGACAGGGAAGAGAGAAGGAAAAGAGGGAGTGGAGGAAAGGGAGGGAATAGAGGAAGGTGAGTGAGAGCGGGGAAAATGAACGCCGAGAGAACAGAGGTGAGAGAGACAGGCGAGGGGAAACAGGGAAAAGAGACAAGCAAGAGAAAAGGTGGGAAAGAGGGAGGAGAGGGAAAGTGGGAAAATTAGACACCAAGGGAAGAGAGGTGACAGACACAGGAGAGGGGAAAGAGGGGAAAGACACAAACAGAGGAAAAGAGGGAAAAGAGAAGTTCCAGAGAAAAGAGACACGACTGGGAAGAGAGAGTGAAAAGAGGGAGTTGATGAATGAGAGGGAAAAGAGAGGGGCGAGTGAAAGTGGGAAATTTACACACCGAGTGAAGAGAGGTGACAGACACAGGAGAGGGGAAAGAGACAAGCAGGGGAAAAGAGGGAAAGGAGAGTATCCAGAAAAATGAGACAGGACAGGGAAGAGAGAGTGAAAAGAGGGAGTTGAGGAATGAGAGGGAAAAGAGAGAGGCGAGAGAAAGTGGGGAAATGAGACATCGAGTGAAGAGAGGTGACAGACACAGGAGAGGGGAAAGAGACAAGCGGGGGGGGGAAGAGAGAGTCCAGGGAAAAGAGACAGGACAGGGAAGAGAGAAGGAAAAGAGGGAGTGGAGGAAAGGGAGGGAATAGAGGAAGGTGAGTGAGAGCGGGGAAAATGAACGCCGAGAGAACAGAGGTGAGAGAGACAGGCGAGGGGAAACAGGGAAAAGAGACAAGCAAGAGAAAAGGTGGGAAAGAGGGAGGACAGGGAAAGTGGGAAAATTAGACACCAAGGGAAGAGAGGTGACAGACACAGGAGAGGGGAAAGAGGGGAAAGACACAAACAGAGGAAAAGAGGGAAAAGAGAAGTTCCAGAGAAAAGAGACACGACTGGGAAGAGAGAGTGAAAAGAGGGAGTTGATGAATGAGAGGGAAAAGAGAGGGGCGAGTGAAAGTGGGAAATTTACACACCGAGTGAAGAGAGGTGACAGACACAGGAGAGGGGAAAGAGGGGAAAGAGACAAGCAGGGGAAAAGAGGGAAAGGAGAGTATCCAAAAAATGAGACAGGACAGGGAAGAGAGAGTGAAAAGAGGGAGTTGAGGAATGAGAGGGAAAAGAGAGAGGCGAGAGAAAGTGGGGAAATGAGACACCGAGTGAAGAGAGGTGACAGACACAGGAGAGGGGAAAGAGGGGAAAGAGACAAGCAGGGGAAAAGATGGAAAAGAGAAGTTTCAGGGAAAAGAGACACGACTGGGAAGAGACAGTTAAAAGAGAGGGTTGAGGAATGAGAGGGAAAAGAGAGGGGCGAGTGAAAGTGGGAAAATTAGACACCGAGTGAAGAGAGGTGACAGACACAGGAGAGGGGAAAGAGACAAGCGGGGCGGCGGAAGAGAGAGTCCAGGGAAAAGAGACAGGACAGGGAAGAGAGAGGGAAAAGAGGGAGTGGAGGAAAGGGAGGGAATAGAGGAAGGTGAGTGAAAGCGGGGAAAATGAACGCCGTGAGAACAGAGGTGAGAGAGACAGGCGAGGGGAAACAGGGAAAAGAGACAAGCGAGAGAAAAGGTGGAAAAGAGGGAGGAGAGGGAAAGTGGGAAAATTAGACACCAAGGGAAGAGAGGTGACAGACACAGGAGAGGGGAAAGAGGGGCAAGAGACAAACATAGGAAAAGAGGGAAAAGAGAAGTTCCAGAGAAAAGAGACACGACTGGGAAGAGAGAGTGAAAAGAGAGAGTTGATGAATGAGAGGGAAAAGAGAGGGGCGAGAGAAAGTGGGAAATTTACACACCGAGTGAAGAGAGGTGACAGACACAGGAGAGGGGAAATAGGGGAAAGAGACAAGCAGGGGAAAAGAGAGTGTCCAGGGAAAAGAGACAGGACAGGGAAGAGAGAGTGAAAAGAGGGAGTTGAGGACTGAGAGGGAAAAGAGAGAGGCGAGAGAAAGTGGGAAAATGAGACACCGAGTGAACAGACGTGACAGACACAGGAGAGGGGAAAGAGGGGAAAGAGACAAGCAGGGGGAAAGAGGGAAAGGAGAGAGTCCAGGGAAAAGAGACATGATAGGGAAGCGAGAGGGAAAAGAGAGAGTGGAGGTAAGGGAGGGAATAGAGGAAGGCGAGTGAAAGCGGGGAAAATGAACGCCGTGAGAACAGAGGTGAGAGAGACAGGCGAGGGGAAACAGGGAAAAGAGACAAGCGGGGGGGGGGAGAGAGAGTCCAGGGAAAAGAGACAGGACAGGGAGGAGAGAGGGAAAAGAGGGAGTGGAGGAAAGGGAGGGAATAGAGGAAGGTGAGTGAAAGCGGGGAAAATGAACGCCGTGAGAACAGAGGTGAGAGAGACAGGCGAGGGGAAACAGGGAAAAGAGACAAGCGAGGGAACAGGTGGAAAAGAGGGAGGTGAGGGAAAGCAGGGGGAAGTGACTGGTGAGGGTAAAGAGGGAAGAGTTCATGGAGAATAGGCAAAAGAGGGAAAAGCGACAGGCAAGGGAAAAGAGAGAGTTGAGGAACGAGACGGAAAAGAGAGAGGCGAGAGAAAGTGGGGAAAATGAGACACCGAGTGGAGAGAGGTGACAGAAACAGGAGAGGGGAAAGAGGGGAAAGAGACAAGCAGGGGAAAAGAGGGAAAGGAGAGTGTCCAGGGAAAAGAGACAGGACAGGGAAGAGAGAGTGAAAAGAGGGAGCTGAGGAATGAGAGGGAAAAGAGAGAGGCGAGAGAAAGTGGGGAAATTAGACACCGAGTGAAGAGAGGTGACAGACACAGGAGAGGGGAAAGAGGGGAAAGAGACAAGCAGGGGAAAAGATGGAAAAGAGAAGTTTCAGGGAAAAGAGACACGACTGGGAAGAGACAGTGAAAAGAGAGTGTTGAGGAATGAGAGGGGAAAGACAGGGGCGAGTGAAAGTGGAAAATTTACACACCGAGTGAAGAGAGGTGACAGACACAGGAGACGGGAAAGAGACAAGCGGGGGGGGGAAGACAGAGTCCAGGGAAAAGAGACAGGACAGGGAAGAGAGAGGGAAAAGAGGGAGTGGAGGAAAGGGAGGGAATAGAGGAAGGCGAGTGAAAGCGGGAAAATGAACGTCGAGAGAACAGATGTGAGAGAGACAGGCGAGAGGAAACAGAGAAAAGAGACAAGCGAGGGAAAAGGTGGAAAAGAGGGAGTTGAGGGAAAGCAGGGGAAAGTGACTGGTGAGGGTAAAGAGGGAAGAGTTCATGGAGAATAGGCAAAAGAGGGAAAAGCGACAGGCAAGGGAAAAGAGAGAGCTGAGGAACGAGAAGGAAAAGAGAGAGGCGCGAGAAAGTGGGAAAATTAGACACCGAGTGAAGAGAGGTGACAGACACAGGAGAGGGGAAAGAGGGGAAAGAGACAAGCAGGGGAAAAGAGGGAAAGGAGAGTGTCCAGGGAAAAGAGACAGGACAGGGAAGAGAGAGTGAAAAGAGGGAGCTGAGGAATGAGAGGGAAAAGAGAGGGGCGAGTGAAAGTGGGAAATTTACACACCGAGTGAAGAGAGGTGACAGACACAGGAGAGGGGAAAGAGGGGAAAGAGACAAGCCGGGGAAAAGAGAGTGTCCAGGGAAAAGAGACAGGATAGGGAGGAGAGAGTGAAGAGAGAGAGTTGATGAATGAGAGGGAAACGAGAGAGGCGAGTGAAAGTGGGAAATTTACACACCGAGTGAAGAGAGGTGACAGACACAGGAGAGGGGAAAGAGGGGAAAGAGACAAGCGGGGGGGGGGAAGAGAGAGTCCAGGGAAAAGAGACAGGACAGGGAAGAGAGACGGAAAAGAGGGAGTGGAGGGAAGGGAGGGAATAGAGGAAGGTGAGTGAAAGTGGGGAAAATCAACGCCGAGAGAACAGAGGTGAGAGAGACAGGCGAGGGGAAACAGGGAAAAGAGACAAGCGAGGGAAAAGGTGGAAAAGAGGGAGGTGAGGGAAAGTGGGAAAATTAGACACCAAGGGAAGAGAGGTGACAGACACAGGAGAGGGGAAAGAGGGGAAAGAGACAAGCGGGGGGAAAGAGAGAGTCCAGGGAAAAGAGATAGGACAGGGAAGAGAGAGGAAAAAGAGAGAGTGGAGGGAAGGGAGGGAATACAGGAAGGCGAGTGAAAGCGGGAAAATGAACGCCGAGGGAACAGATGTGAGAGAGACAGGCGAGGGGAAACAGGGAAAAGAGACAAGCGAGGGAACAGGTGGGAAAGAGGGAGTTGAGGGAAAGCAGGGGGAAGTGACTGGTGAGGGTAAAGAGGGAAGAGTTCATGGAGAACAGGCAAAAGAGGGAAAAGCGACAGGCAAGGGAAAAGAGAGAGTTGAGGAACGAGACGGAAAAGAGAGAGGCGAGAGAAAGTGGGGAAAATGAGACACCGAGTGAAGAGAGGTGACAGACACAGGAGAGGGGAAAGAGGGGAAAGAGACAAGCGGGGGGAAAGAGAGAGTCCAGGGAAAAGAGACAGGACAGGGAAGAGAGAGGGAAAAGAGGGAGTGGAGGGAAGGGAGGGAATAGAGGAAGGTGAGTGAGAGCGGGGAAAATGAACGCCGAGAGAACAGAGGTGAGAGAGACAGGCGAGGGGAAACAGGGAAAAGAGACAAGCAAGAGAAAAGGTGGGAAAGAGGGAGGAGAGGGAAAGTGGGAAAATTAGACACCAAGGGAAGAGAGGTGACAGACACAGGAGAGGGGAAAGAGGGGAAAGACACAAACAGAGGAAAAGAGGGAAAAGAGAAGTTCCAGAGAATAGAGACACGACTGGGAAGAGAGAGTGAAAAGAGGGAGTTGATGAATGAGAGGGAAAAGAGAGGGGCGAGTGAAAGTGGGAAATTTACACACCGAGTGAAGAGAGGTGACAGACACAGGAGAGAGGAAAGAGGGGAAAGAGACAAGCGGGGGGAAAGAGGGAAAGGAGAGTATCCAGAAAAATGAGACAGGACAGGGAAGAGAGAGTGAAAAGAGGGAGTTGAGGAATGAGAGGGAAAAGAGAGAGGCGAGAGAAAGTGGGGAAATGAGACACCGAGTGAAGAGAGGTGACAGACACAGGAGAGGGGAAAGAGAAAAAGCGGGGGGGAGGAGAGAGAGTCCAGGGAAAAGAGACAGGACAGGGAAGAGAGAGGGAAAAGAGGGAGTGGAGGGAAGGGAGGGAATAGAGGAAGGTGAGTGAGAGCGGGGAAAATCAACGCCGAGAGAACAGAGGTGAGAGAGACAGGCGAGGGGAAACAGGGAAAAGAGACAAGCGAGGGAAAAGGTGGAAAAGAGGGAGGTGAGGGAAAGTGGGAAAATTAGACACCAAGGGAAGAGAGGTGACAGACACAGGAGAGGGGAAAGAGGGGAAAGAGACAAGCGGGGGGAAAGAGAGAGTCCAGGGAAAAGAGATAGGACAGGGAAGAGAGAGGAAAAAGAGAGAGTGGAGGGAAGGGAGGGAATACAGGAAGGCGAGTGAAAGCGGGAAAATGAACGCCGAGGGAACCGAGGTGAGAGAGACAGGCGAGGGGAAACAGGGAAAAGAGACAAGCGAGGGAACAGGTGGGAAAGAGGGAGTTGAGGGAAAGCAGGGGGAAGTGACTGGTGAGGGTAAAGAGGGAAGAGTTCATGGAGAACAGGCAAAAGAGGGAAAAGCGACAGGCAAGGGAAAAGAGAGAGTTGAGGAACGAGACGGAAAAGAGAGAGGCGAGAGAAAGTGGGGAAAATGAGACACCGAGTGAAGAGAGGTGACAGACACAGGACAGGGGAAAGAGGGGAAAGAGACAAGCGGGGGGAAAGAGAGAGTCCAGGGAAAAGAGACAGGACAGGGAAGAGAGAGGGAAAAGAGGGAGTGGAGGGAAGGGAGGGAATACAGGAAGGCGAGTGAAAGCGGGAAAATGAACGCCGAGGGAACCGAGGTGAGAGAGACAGGCGAGGGGAAACAGGGAAAAGAGACAAGCGAGGGAACAGGTGGGAAAGAGGGAGTTGAGAGAAAGCAGGGGGAAGTGACTGGTGAGGGTAAAGAGGGAAGAGTTCATGGAGAACAGGCAAAAGAGGGAAAAGCGACAGGCAAGGGAAAAGAGAGAGTTGAGGAACGAGACGGAAAAGAGAGAGGCGAGAGAAAGTGGGGAAAATGAGACACCGAGTGAAGAGAGGTGACAGACACAGGAGAGGGGAAAGAGGGGAAAGAGACAAGCGGGGGGAAAGAGAGAGTCCAGGGAAAAGAGACAGGACAGGGAAGAGAGAGGGAAAAGAGGGAGTGGAGGGAAGGGAGGGAATAGAGGAAGGTGAGTGAGAGCGGGGAAAATGAACGCCGAGAGAACAGAGGTGAGAGAGACAGGCGAGGGGAAACAGGGAAAAGAGACAAGCAAGAGAAAAGGTGGGAAAGAGGGAGGAGAGGGAAAGTGGGAAAATTAGACACCAAGGGAAGAGAGGTGACAGACACAGGAGAGGGGAAAGAGGGGAAAGACACAAACAGAGGAAAAGAGGGAAAAGAGAAGTTCCAGAGAATAGAGACACGACTGGGAAGAGAGAGTGAAAAGAGGGAGTTGATGAATGAGAGGGAAAAGAGAGGGGCGAGTGAAAGTGGGAAATTTACACACCGAGTGAAGAGAGGTGACAGACACAGGAGAGAGGAAAGAGGGGAAAGAGACAAGCAGGGGAAAAGAGGGAAAGGAGAGTATCCAGAAAAATGAGACAGGACAGGGAAGAGAGAGTGAAAAGAGGGAGTTGAGGAATGAGAGGGAAAAGAGAGAGGCGAGAGAAAGTGGGGAAATGAGACACCGAGTGAAGAGAGGTGACAGACACAGGAGAGGGGAAAGAGAAAAAGCGGGGGGGAGGAGAGAGAGTCCAGGGAAAAGAGACAGGACAGGGAAGAGAGAGGGAAAAGAGGGAGTGGAGGAAAGGGAGGTAATAGAGGAAGGCGAGTGAAAGCGGGAAAAATGAACGCCGAGGGAACCGAGGTGAGAGAGACAGGCGAGGGGAAACAGGGAAAAGAGACAAGCAAGGGAAAAGGTGGAAAAGAGGGAGTTGAGGGAAAGCAGGGGAAAGTGACTGGTGAGGGTAAAGAGGGAAGAGTTCATGGAGAATAGGCAAAAGAGGGAAAAGCGACAGGCAAGGGAAAAGAGAGAGTTGAGGAACGAGAAGGAAAAGAGAGAGGCGCGAGAAAGTGGGAAAATTAGACACCGAGTGAAGAGAGGTGACAGACACAGCAGAGGGGAAATAGGGGAAAGAGACAAGCAGGGGAAAAGATGGAAAAGAGAAGTTTCAGGGAAGAGACACGACTGGGAAGAGACAGTGAAAAGGGAGGGTTGAGGAATGAGAGGGAAAAGAGAGGGGCGAGTGAAAGTGGGAAATTTACACACCGAGTGAAGATAGGTGACAGACACAGGAGAGGGGAAAGAGACAAGCGGGGGGGGGAAGAGAGAGTCCAGGGAAAAGAGACAGGACAGGGAAGAGAGAGGGAAAAGAGGGAGTGGAGGAAAGGGAGGGAATAGAGGAAGGTGAGTGAAAGCGGGGAAAATGAACGCCGTGAGAACAGAGGTGAGAGAGACAGGCGAGGGGAAACAGGGAAAAGAGACAAGCGAGGGAACAGGTGGAAAAGAGGGAGGTGAGGGAAAGCAGGGGGAAGTGACTGGTGAGGGTAAAGAGGGAAGAGTTCATGGAGAATAGGCAAAAGAGGGGAAAGCGACAGGCAAGGGAAAAGAGAGAGTTGAGGAACGAGACGGAAAAGAGAGAGGCGAGAGAAAGTGGGGAAAATGAGACACCGAGTGGAGAGAGGTGACAGAAACAGGAGAGGGGAAATAGGGGAAAGAGACAAGCAGGGGAAAAGAGGGAAAGGAGAGTGTCCAGGGAAAAGAGACAGGACAGGGAAGAGAGAGTGAAAAGAGGGAGCTGAGGAATGAGAGGGAAAAGAGAGAGGCGAGAGAAAGTGGGGAAATTAGACACCGAGTGAAGAGAGGTGACAGACACAGGAGAGGGGAAAGAGGGGAAAGAGACAAGCAAGGGAAAAGATGGAAAAGAGAATTTTCAGGGAAAAGAGACACGACTGGGAAGAGACAGTTAAAAGAGAGTGTTGAGGAATGAGAGGGGAAAGACAGGGGCGAGTGAAAGTGGGAAATTTACACACCGAGTGAAGAGAGGTGACAGACACAGGAGAGGGGAAAGAGGGGAAAGAGACAAGCGGGGGGGGGAAGAGAGAGTCCAGGGAAAAGAGACAGGACAGGGAAGAGAGACGGAAAAGAGGGAGTGGAGGGAAGGGAGGGAATAGAGGAAGGTGAGTGAAAGTGGGGGAAATGAACGCCGAGAGAACAGAGGTGAGAGAGACAGGCGAGGGGAAACAGGGAAAAGAGACAAGCGAGGGAAAAGGTGGAAAAGAGGGAGGTGAGGGAAAGTGGGAAAATTAGACACCAAGGGAAGAGAGGTGACAGACACAGGAGAGGGGAAAGAGGGGAAAGAGACAAGCGGGGGGAAAGAGAGAGTCCAGGGAAAAGAGATAGGACAGGGAAGAGAGAGGAAAAAGAGAGAGTGGAGGGAAGGGAGGGAATACAGGAAGGCGAGTGAAAGCGGGAAAATGAACGCCGAGGGAACCGAGGTGAGAGAGACAGGCGAGGGGAAACAGGGAAAAGAGACAAGCGAGGGAACAGGTGGGAAAGAGGGAGTTGAGGGAAAGCAGGGGGAAGTGACTGGTGAGGGTAAAGAGGGAAGAGTTCATGGAGAACAGGCAAAAGAGGGAAAAGCGACAGGCAAGGGAAAAGAGAGAGTTGAGGAACGAGACGGAAAAGAGAGAGGCGAGAGAAAGTGGGGAAAATGAGACACCGAGTGAAGAGAGGTGACAGACACAGGAGAGGGGAAAGAGGGGAAAGAGACAAGCGGAGGGGAAGAGAGAGTCCAGGGAAAAGAGACAGGACAGGGAAGAGAGAGGGAAAAGAGGGAGTGGAGGGAAGGGAGGGAATAGAGGAAGGTGAGTGAGAGCGGGGAAATGAACGCCGAGAGAACAGAGGTGAGAGAGACAGGCGAGGGGAAACAGGGAAAAGAGAGAAGCGAGAGAAAAGGTGGAAAAGAGGGAGTTGAGGGAAAGCAGGGGGAAGTGACTGGTGAGGGTAAAGAGGAAAGAGTTCATGGAGAATAGGCAAAAGAGGGAAAAGCGACAGGCAAGGAAAAGAGAGAGTTGAGGAACGAGACGGAAAAGAGAGAGGCGAGAGAAAGTGAGGAAAATGAGACACCGAGTGAAGAGACGTGACAGACACAGGAGAGGGGAAAGAGGGGAAAGAGACAAGCAGGGGAAAAGAGGGAAAGGAGAGTATCCAAAAAATGAGACAGGACAGGGAAGAGAGAGTGAAAAGAGGGAGTTGAGGAATGAGAGGGAAAAGAGAGAGGCGAGAGAAAGTGGGGAAATGAGACACCGAGTGAAGAGAGGTGACAGACACAGGAGAGGGGAAAGAGGGGAAAGAGACAAGCAGGGGAAAAGATGGAAAAGAGAAGTTTCAGGGAAAAGAGACACGACTGGGAAGAGACAGTTAAAAGAGAGGGTTGAGGAATGAGAGGGAAAAGAGAGGGGCGAGTGAAAGTGGGAAAATTAGACACCGAGTGAAGAGAGGTGACAGACACAGGAGAGGGGAAAGAGACAAGCGGGGCGGCGGAAGAGAGAGTCCAGGGAAAAGAGACAGGACAGGGAAGAGAGAGGGAAAAGAGGGAGTGGAGGAAAGGGAGGGAATAGAGGAAGGTGAGTGAAAGCGGGGAAAATGAACGCCGTGAGAACAGAGGTGAGAGAGACAGGCGAGGGGAAACAGGGAAAAGAGACAAGCGAGAGAAAAGGTGGAAAAGAGGGAGGAGAGGGAAAGTGGGAAAATTAGACACCAAGGGAAGAGAGGTGACAGACACAGGAGAGGGGAAAGAGGGGCAAGAGACAAACATATTAAAAGAGGGAAAAGAGAAGTTCCAGAGAAAAGAGACACGACTGGGAAGAGAGAGTGAAAAGAGAGAGTTGATGAATGAGAGGGAAAAGAGAGGGGCGAGAGAAAGTGGGAAATTTACACACCGAGTGAAGAGAGGTGACAGACACAGGAGAGGGGAAAGAGGGGAAAGAGACAAGCAGGGGAAAAGAGGGAAAGGAGAGTATCCAGAAAAATGAGACAGGACAGGGAAGAGAGAGTGAAAAGAGGGAGTTGAGGAATGAGAGGGAAAAGAGAGAGGCGAGAGAAAGTGGGAAAATGAGACACCGAGTGAAGAGAGGTGACAGACACAGGAGAGGGGAAAGAGGGGAAAGAGACAAGCAGGGGAAAAGATGGAAAAGAGAAGTTTCAGGGAAAAGAGACACGACTGGGAAGATACAGTTAAAAGAGAGTGTTGAGGAATGAGAGAGGAAAGACAGGGGCGAGTGAAAGTGGGAAATTTACACACCGAGTGAAGAGAGGTGACAGACACAGGAGACGGGAAAGAGACAAGCGGGGGGGGGAAGACAGAGTCCAGGGAAAAGAGACAGGACAGGGAAGAGAGAGGGAAAAGAGGGAGTGGAGGAAAGGGAGGGAATAGAGGAAGGCGAGTGAAAGCGGGAAAAATGAACGCCGAGAGAACAGAGGTGAGAGAGACAGGCGAGGGGAAACAGGGAAAAGAGAGAAGCGAGAGAAAAGGTGGAAAAGAGGGAGTTGAGGGAAAGCAGGGGGAAGTGACTGGTGAGGGTAAAGAGGAAAGAGTTCATGGAGAATAGGCAAAAGAGGGAAAAGCGACAGGCAAGGAAAAGAGAGAGTTGAGGAACGAGACGGAAAAGAGAGAGGCGAGAGAAAGTGAGGAATATGAGACACCGAGTGAAGAGACGTGACAGACACAGGAGAGGGGAAAGAGGGAAAAGAGACAAGCGCGGGGGGGGGAAGAGAGAGTCCAGGGAAAAGAGACAGGACAGGGAAGAGAGACGGAAAAGAGGGAGTGGAGGGAAGGGAGGGAATAGAGGAAGGTGAGTGAAAGTGGGGAAAATCAACGCCGAGAGAACAGAGGTGAGAGAGACAGGCGAGGGGAAACAGGGAAAAGAGACAAGCGAGGGAACAGGTGGAAAAGAGGGAGTTGAGGGAAAGCAGGGGAAAGTGACTGGTGAGGGTAAAGAGGGAAGAGTTCATGGAGAATAGGCAAAAGAGGGAAAAGCGACAGGCAAGGGAAAAGAGAGAGTTGAGGAACGAGAAGGAAAAGAGAGAGGCGCGAGAAAGTGGGGAAATTAGACACCGAGTGAAGAGACGTGACAGACACAGCAGAGGGGAAATAGGGGAAAGAGACAAGCAGGGGAAAAGATGGAAAAGAGAAGTTTCAGGGAAGAGACACGACTGGGAAGAGACAGTGAAAAGGGAGGGTTGAGGAATGAGAGGGAAAAGAGAGGGGCGAGTGAAAGTGGGAAATTTACACACCGAGTGAAGATAGGTGACAGACACAGGAGAGGGGAAAGAGACAAGCGGGGGGGGGGGAAGAGAGAGTCCAGGGAAAAGAGACAGGACAGGGAAGAGAGACGGAAAAGAGGGAGTGGAGGGAAGGGAGGGAATAGAGGAAGGTGAGTGAAAGTGGGGAAAATCAACGCCGAGAGAACAGAGGTGAGAGAGACAGGCGAGGGGAAACAGGGAAAAGAGACAAGCGAGGGAAAAGGTGGAAAAGAGGGAGGTGAGGGAAAGTGGGAAAATTAGACACCAAGGGAAGAGAGGTGACAGACACAGGAGAGGGGAAAGAGGGGAAAGAGACAAGCGGGGGGAAAGAGAGAGTCCAGGGAAAAGAGATAGGACAGGGAAGAGAGAGGAAAAAGAGAGAGTGGAGGGAAGGGAGGGAATACAGGAAGGCGAGTGAAAGCGGGAAAATGAACGCCGAGGGAACCGAGGTGAGAGAGACAGGCGAGGGGAAACAGGGAAAAGAGACAAGCGAGGGAACAGGTGGGAAAGAGGGAGTTGAGGGAAAGCAGGGGGAAGTGACTAGTGAGGGTAAAGAGGGAAGAGTTCATGGAGAACAGGCAAAAGAGGGAAAAGCGACAGGCAAGGGAAAAGAGAGAGTTGAGGAACGAGACGGAAAAGAGAGAGGCGAGAGAAAGTGGGGAAAATGAGACACCGAGTGAAGAGAGGTGACAGACACAGGACAGGGGAAAGAGGGGAAAGAGACAAGCGGGGGGAAAGAGGGAAAGGAGAGTATCCAGAAAAATGAGACCGGACAGGGAAGAGAGAGTGAAAAGAGGGAGTTGAGGAATGAGAGGGAAAAGAGAGAGGCGAGAGAAAGTGGGGAAATGAGACACCGAGTGAAGAGAGGTGACAGACACAGGAGAGGGGAAAGAGACAAGCGGGGGGGGGAGAGAGAGAGTCCAGGGAAAAGAGACAGGACAGGGAAGAGAGAAGGAAAAGAGGGAGTGGAGGAAAGGGAGGGAATAGAGGAAGGTGAGTGAGAGCGGGGGAAATGAACGCCGAGAGAACAGAGGTGAGAGAGACAGGCGAGGGGAAACAGGGAAAAGAGACAAGCAAGAGAAAAGGTGGGAAAGAGGGAGGAGAGGGAAAGTGGGAAAATTAGACACCAAGGGAAGAGAGGTGACAGACACAGGAGAGGGGAAAGAGGGGAAAGACACAAACAGAGGAAAAGAGGGAAAAGAGAAGTTCCAGAGAAAAGAGACACGACTGGGAAGAGAGAGTGAAAAGAGGGAGTTGATGAATGAGAGGGAAAAGAGAGGGGCGAGTGAAAGTGGGAAATTTACACACCGAGTGAAGAGAGGTGACAGACACAGGAGAGGGGAAATAGGGGAAAGAGACAAGCAGGGGAAAAGAGGGAAAGGAGAGTATCCAAAAAATGAGACAGGACAGGGAAGAGAGAGTGAAAAGAGGGAGTTGAGGAATGAGAGGGAAAAGAGAGAGGCGAGAGAAAGTGGGGAAATGAGACACCGAGTGAAGAGAGGTGACAGACACAGGAGAGGGGAAAGAGGGGAAAGAGACAAGCAGGGGAAAAGATGGAAAAGAGAAGTTTCAGGGAAAAGAGACACGACTGGGAAGAGACAGTTAAAAGAGAGGGTTGAGGAATGAGAGGGAAAAGAGAGGGGCGAGTGAAAGTGGGAAAATTAGACACCGAGTGAAGAGAGGTGACAGACACAGGAGAGGGGAAAGAGACAAGCGGGGCGGCGGAAGAGAGAGTCCAGGGAAAAGAGACAGGACAGGGAAGAGAGAGGGAAAAGAGGGAGTGGAGGAAAGGGAGGGAATAGAGGAAGGTGAGTGAAAGCGGGGAAAATGAACGCCGTGAGAACAGAGGTGAGAGAGACAGGCGAGGGGAAACAGGGAAAAGAGACAAGCGAGAGAAAAGGTGGAAAAGAGGGAGGAGAGGGAAAGTGGGAAAATTAGACACCAAGGGAAGAGAGGTGACAGACACAGGAGAGGGGAAAGAGGGGCAAGAGACAAACATAGGAAAAGAGGGAAAAGAGAAGTTCCAGAGAAAAGAGACACGACTGGGAAGAGAGAGTGAAAAGAGAGAGTTGATGAATGAGAGGGAAAAGAGAGGGGCGAGAGAAAGTGGGAAATTTACACACCGAGTGAAGAGAGGTGACAGACACAGGAGAGGGGAAAGAGGGGAAAGAGACAAGCAGGGGAAAAGAGGGAAAGGAGAGTATCCAAAAAATGAGACAGGACAGGGAAGAGAGAGTGAAAAGAGGGAGTTGAGGAATGAGAGGGAAAAGAGAGAGGCGAGAGAAAGTGGGGAAATGAGACACCGAGTGAAGAGAGGTGACAGACACAGGAGAGGGGAAAGAGGGGAAAGAGACAAGCAGGGGAAAAGATGGAAAAGAGAAGTTTCAGGGAAAAGAGACACGACTGGGAAGAGACAGTTAAAAGAGAGGGTTGAGGAATGAGAGGGAAAAGAGAGGGGCGAGTGAAAGTGGGAAAATTAGACACCGAGTGAAGAGAGGTGACAGACACAGGAGAGGGGAAAGAGACAAGCGGGGCGGCGGAAGAGAGAGTCCAGGGAAAAGAGACAGGACAGGGAAGAGAGAGGGAAAAGAGGGAGTGGAGGAAAGGGAGGGAATAGAGGAAGGTGAGTGAAAGCGGGGAAAATGAACGCCGTGAGAACAGAGGTGAGAGAGACAGGCGAGGGGAAACAGGGAAAAGAGACAAGCGAGAGAAAAGGTGGAAAAGAGGGAGGAGAGGGAAAGTGGGAAAATTAGACACCAAGGGAAGAGAGGTGACAGACACAGGAGAGGGGAAAGAGGGGCAAGAGACAAACATATTAAAAGAGGGAAAAGAGAAGTTCCAGAGAAAAGAGACACGACTGGGAAGAGAGAGTGAAAAGAGAGAGTTGATGAATGAGAGGGAAAAGAGAGGGGCGAGAGAAAGTGGGAAATTTACACACCGAGTGAAGAGAGGTGACAGACACAGGAGAGGGGAAAGAGGGGAAAGAGACAAGCAGGGGAAAAGAGGGAAAGGAGAGTATCCAGAAAAATGAGACAGGACAGGGAAGAGAGAGTGAAAAGAGGGAGTTGAGGAATGAGAGGGAAAAGAGAGAGGCGAGAGAAAGTGGGAAAATGAGACACCGAGTGAAGAGAGGTGACAGACACAGGAGAGGGGAAAGAGGGGAAAGAGACAAGCAGGGGAAAAGATGGAAAAGAGAAGTTTCAGGGAAAAGAGACACGACTGGGAAGATACAGTTAAAAGAGAGTGTTGAGGAATGAGAGAGGAAAGACAGGGGCGAGTGAAAGTGGGAAATTTACACACCGAGTGAAGAGAGGTGACAGACACAGGAGACGGGAAAGAGACAAGCGGGGGGGGGAAGACAGAGTCCAGGGAAAAGAGACAGGACAGGGAAGAGAGAGGGAAAAGAGGGAGTGGAGGAAAGGGAGGGAATAGAGGAAGGCGAGTGAAAGCGGGAAAAATGAACGCCGAGAGAACAGAGGTGAGAGAGACAGGCGAGGGGAAACAGGGAAAAGAGAGAAGCGAGAGAAAAGGTGGAAAAGAGGGAGTTGAGGGAAAGCAGGGGGAAGTGACTGGTGAGGGTAAAGAGGAAAGAGTTCATGGAGAATAGGCAAAAGAGGGAAAAGCGACAGGCAAGGAAAAGAGAGAGTTGAGGAACGAGACGGAAAAGAGAGAGGCGAGAGAAAGTGAGGAAAATGAGACACCGAGTGAAGAGACGTGACAGACACAGGAGAGGGGAAAGAGGGAAAAGAGACAAGCGCGGGGGGGGGAAGAGAGAGTCCAGGGAAAAGAGACAGGACAGGGAAGAGAGACGGAAAAGAGGGAGTGGAGGGAAGGGAGGGAATAGAGGAAGGTGAGTGAAAGTGGGGAAAATCAACGCCGAGAGAACAGAGGTGAGAGAGACAGGCGAGGGGAAACAGGGAAAAGAGACAAGCGAGGGAACAGGTGGAAAAGAGGGAGTTGAGGGAAAGCAGGGGAAAGTGACTGGTGAGGGTAAAGAGGGAAGAGTTCATGGAGAACAGGCAAAAGAGGGAAAAGCGACAGGCAAGGGAAAAGAGAGAGTTGAGGAACGAGACGGAAAAGAGAGAGGCGCGAGAAAGTGGGGAAATTAGACACCGAGTGAAGAGACGTGACAGACACAGCAGAGGGGAAATAGGGGAAAGAGACAAGCAGGGGAAAAGATGGAAAAGAGAAGTTTCAGGGAAGAGACACGACTGGGAAGAGACAGTGAAAAGGGAGGGTTGAGGAATGAGAGGGAAAAGAGAGGGGCGAGTGAAAGTGGGAAATTTACACACCGAGTGAAGATAGGTGACAGACACAGGAGAGGGGAAAGAGACAAGCGGGGGGCGGGAAGAGAGAGTCCAGGGAAAAGAGACAGGACAGGGAAGAGAGACGGAAAAGAGGGAGTGGAGGGAAGGGAGGGAATAGAGGAAGGTGAGTGAAAGTGGGGAAAATCAACGCCGAGAGAACAGAGGTGAGAGAGACAGGCGAGGGGAAACAGGGAAAAGAGACAAGCGAGGGAAAAGGTGGAAAAGAGGGAGGTGAGGGAAAGTGGGAAAATTAGACACCAAGGGAAGAGAGGTGACAGACACAGGAGAGGGGAAAGAGGGGAAAGAGACAAGCGGGGGGAAAGAGAGAGTCCAGGGAAAAGAGATAGGACAGGGAAGAGAGAGGAAAAAGAGAGAGTGGAGGGAAGGGAGGGAATACAGGAAGGCGAGTGAAAGCGGGAAAATGAACGCCGAGGGAACCGAGGTGAGAGAGACAGGCGAGGGGAAACAGGGAAAAGAGACAAGCGAGGGAACAGGTGGGAAAGAGGGAGTTGAGGGAAAGCAGGGGGAAGTGACTAGTGAGGGTAAAGAGGGAAGAGTTCATGGAGAACAGGCAAAAGAGGGAAAAGCGACAGGCAAGGGAAAAGAGAGAGTTGAGGAACGAGACGGAAAAGAGAGAGGCGAGAGAAAGTGGGGAAAATGAGACACCGAGTGAAGAGAGGTGACAGACACAGGACAGGGGAAAGAGGGGAAAGAGACAAGCGGGGGGAAAGAGGGAAAGGAGAGTATCCAGAAAAATGAGACCGGACAGGGAAGAGAGAGTGAAAAGAGGGAGTTGAGGAATGAGAGGGAAAAGAGAGAGGCGAGAGAAAGTGGGGAAATGAGACACCGAGTGAAGAGAGGTGACAGACACAGGAGAGGGGAAAGAGACAAGCGGGGGGGGGAGAGAGAGAGTCCAGGGAAAAGAGACAGGACAGGGAAGAGAGAAGGAAAAGAGGGAGTGGAGGAAAGGGAGGGAATAGAGGAAGGTGAGTGAGAGCGGGGGAAATGAACGCCGAGAGAACAGAGGTGAGAGAGACAGGCGAGGGGAAACAGGGAAAAGAGACAAGCAAGAGAAAAGGTGGGAAAGAGGGAGGAGAGGGAAAGTGGGAAAATTAGACACCAAGGGAAGAGAGGTGACAGACACAGGAGAGGGGAAAGAGGGGAAAGACACAAACAGAGGAAAAGAGGGAAAAGAGAAGTTCCAGAGAAAAGAGACACGACTGGGAAGAGAGAGTGAAAAGAGGGAGTTGATGAATGAGAGGGAAAAGAGAGGGGCGAGTGAAAGTGGGAAATTTACACACCGAGTGAAGAGAGGTGACAGACACAGGAGAGGGGAAATAGGGGAAAGAGACAAGCAGGGGAAAAGAGGGAAAGGAGAGTATCCAAAAAATGAGACAGGACAGGGAAGAGAGAGTGAAAAGAGGGAGTTGAGGAATGAGAGGGAAAAGAGAGAGGCGAGAGAAAGTGGGGAAATGAGACACCGAGTGAAGAGAGGTGACAGACACAGGAGAGGGGAAAGAGGGGAAAGAGACAAGCAGGGGAAAAGATGGAAAAGAGAAGTTTCAGGGAAAAGAGACACGACTGGGAAGAGACAGTTAAAAGAGAGGGTTGAGGAATGAGAGGGAAAAGAGAGGGGCGAGTGAAAGTGGGAAAATTAGACACCGAGTGAAGAGAGGTGACAGACACAGGAGAGGGGAAAGAGACAAGCGGGGCGGCGGAAGAGAGAGTCCAGGGAAAAGAGACAGGACAGGGAAGAGAGAGGGAAAAGAGGGAGTGGAGGAAAGGGAGGGAATAGAGGAAGGTGAGTGAAAGCGGGGAAAATGAACGCCGTGAGAACAGAGGTGAGAGAGACAGGCGAGGGGAAACAGGGAAAAGAGACAAGCGAGAGAAAAGGTGGAAAAGAGGGAGGAGAGGGAAAGTGGGAAAATTAGACACCAAGGGAAGAGAGGTGACAGACACAGGAGAGGGGAAAGAGGGGCAAGAGACAAACATAGGAAAAGAGGGAAAAGAGAAGTTCCAGAGAAAAGAGACACGACTGGGAAGAGAGAGTGAAAAGAGAGAGTTGATGAATGAGAGGGAAAAGAGAGGGGCGAGAGAAAGTGGGAAATTTACACACCGAGTGAAGAGAGGTGACAGACACAGGAGAGGGGAAAGAGGGGAAAGAGACAAGCAGGGGAAAAGAGGGAAAGGAGAGTATCCAGAAAAATGAGACAGGACAGGGAAGAGAGAGTGAAAAGAGGGAGTTGAGGAATGAGAGGGAAAAGAGAGAGGCGAGAGAAAGTGGGAAAATGAGACACCGAGTGAAGAGAGGTGACAGACACAGGAGAGGGGAAAGAGGGGAAAGAGACAAGCAGGGGAAAAGATGGAAAAGAGAAGTTTCAGGGAAAAGAGACACGACTGGGAAGATACAGTTAAAAGGGAGTGTTGAGGAATGAGAGAGGAAAGACAGGGGCGAGTGAAAGTGGGAAATTTACACACCGAGTGAAGAGAGGTGACAGACACAGGAGACGGGAAAGAGACAAGCGGGGGGGGGAAGACAGAGTCCAGGGAAAAGAGACAGGACAGGGAAGAGAGAGGGAAAAGAGGGAGTGGAGGAAAGGGAGGGAATAGAGGAAGGCGAGTGAAACCGGGAAAAATGAACGCCGAGAGAACAGAGGTGAGAGAGACAGGCGAGGGGAAACAGGGAAAAGAGAGAAGCGAGAGAAAAGGTGGAAAAGAGGGAGTTGAGGGAAAGCAGGGGGAAGTGACTGGTGAGGGTAAAGAGGAAAGAGTTCATGGAGAATAGGCAAAAGAGGGAAAAGCGACAGGCAAGGAAAAGAGAGAGTTGAGGAACGAGACGGAAAAGAGAGAGGCGAGAGAAAGTGAGGAAAATGAGACACCGAGTGAAGAGACGTGACAGACACAGGAGAGGGGAAAGAGGGAAAAGAGACAAGCGCGGGGGGGGAAGAGAGAGTCCAGGGAAAAGAGACAGGACAGGGAAGAGAGACGGAAAAGAGGGAGTGGAGGGAAGGGAGGGAATAGAGGAAGGTGAGTGAAAGTGGGGAAAATCAACGCCGAGAGAACAGAGGTGAGAGAGACAGGCGAGGGGAAACAGGGAAAAGAGACAAGCAAGGGAAAAGGTGGAAAAGAGGGAGTTGAGGGAAAGCAGGGGAAAGTGACTGGTGAGGGTAAAGAGGGAAGAGTTCATGGAGAATAGGCAAAAGAGGGAAAAGCGACAGGCAAGGGAAAAGAGAGAGTTGAGGAACGAGAAGGAAAAGAGAGAGGCGCGAGAAAGTGGGGAAATTAGACACCGAGTGAAGAGAGGTGACAGACACAGGAGAGGGGAAAGAGGGGCAAGAGACAAACATAGGAAAAGAGGGAAAAGAGAAGTTCCAGAGAAAAGAGACACGACTGGGAAGAGAGAGTGAAAAGAGAGAGTTGATGAATGAGAGGGAAAAGAGAGGGGCGAGAGAAAGTGGGAAATTTACACACCGAGTGAAGAGAGGTGACAGACACAGGAGAGGGGAAAGAGGGGAAAGAGACAAGCAGGGGAAAAGAGGGAAAGGAGAGTATCCAGAAAAATGAGACAGGACAGGGAAGAGAGAGTGAAAAGAGGGAGTTGAGGAATGAGAGGGAAAAGAGAGAGGCGAGAGAAAGTGGGAAAATGAGACACCGAGTGAAGAGAGGTGACAGACACAGGAGAGGGGAAAGAGGGGAAAGAGACAAGCAGGGGAAAAGATGGAAAAGAGAAGTTTCAGGGAAAAGAGACACGACTGGGAAGATACAGTTAAAAGAGAGTGTTGAGGAATGAGAGAGGAAAGACAGGGGCGAGTGAAAGTGGGAAATTTACACACCGAGTGAAGAGAGGTGACAGACACAGGAGACGGGAAAGAGACAAGCGGGGGGGGGAAGACAGAGTCCAGGGAAAAGAGACAGGACAGGGAAGAGAGAGGGAAAAGAGGGAGTGGAGGAAAGGGAGGGAATAGAGGAAGGCGAGTGAAACCGGGAAAAATGAACGCCGAGAGAACAGAGGTGAGAGAGACAGGCGAGGGGAAACAGGGAAAAGAGAGAAGCGAGAGAAAAGGTGGAAAAGAGGGAGTTGAGGGAAAGCAGGGGGAAGTGACTGGTGAGGGTAAAGAGGAAAGAGTTCATGGAGAATAGGCAAAAGAGGGAAAAGCGACAGGCAAGGAAAAGAGAGGGTTGAGGAACGAGACGGAAAAGAGAGAGGCGAGAGAAAGTGAGGAAAATGAGACACCGAGTGAAGAGACGTGACAGACACAGGAGAGGGGAAAGAGGGGAAAGAGACAAGCAGGGGAAAAGAGGGAAAGGAGAGTGTCCAGGGAAAAGAGACAGGACAGGGAAGAGAGAGTGAAAAGAGGGAGCTGAGGAATGAGAGGGAAAAGAGAGAGGCGCGAGAAAGTGGGGAAATTAGACACCGAGTGAAGAGAGGTGACAGACACAGGAGAGGGGAAAGAGACAAGCCGGGGAAAAGAGAGTGTCCAGGGAAAAGAGACAGGATAGGGAGGAGAGAGTGAAGAGAGAGAGTTGATGAATGAGAGGGAAACGAGAGAGGCGAGTGAAAGTGGGAAAATTAGGCACCGAGTGAAGAGAGGTGACAGACACAGGAGAGGGGAAAGAGGGGAAAGAGACAAGCAGGGGAAAAGATGGAAAAGAGAAGTTTCAGGGAAGAGACACGACTGGGAAGAGACAGTGAAAAGGGAGGGTTGAGGAATGAGAGGGAAAAGAGAGGGGCGAGTGAAAGTGGGAAATTTACACACCGAGTGAAGATAGGTGACAGACACAGGAGAGGGGAAAGAGACAAGCGGGGGGGGGGAAGAGAGAGTCCAGGGAAAAGAGACAGGACAGGGAAGAGAGACGGAAAAGAGGGAGTGGAGGGAAGGGAGGGAATAGAGGAAGGTGAGTGAAAGTGGGGAAAATCAACGCCGAGAGAACAGAGGTGAGAGAGACAGGCGAGGGGAAACAGGGAAAAGAGACAAGCGAGGGAAAAGGTGGAAAAGAGGGAGGTGAGGGAAAGTGGGAAAATTAGACACCAAGGGAAGAGAGGTGACAGACACAGGAGAGGGGAAAGAGGGGAAAGAGACAAGCGGGGGGAAAGAGAGAGTCCAGGGAAAAGAGATAGGACAGGGAAGAGAGAGGAAAAAGAGAGAGTGGAGGGAAGGGAGGGAATACAGGAAGGCGAGTGAAAGCGGGAAAATGAACGCCGAGGGAACCGAGGTGAGAGAGACAGGCGAGGGGAAACAGGGAAAAGAGACAAGCGAGGGAACAGGTGGGAAAGAGGGAGTTGAGGGAAAGCAGGGGGAAGTGACTAGTGAGGGTAAAGAGGGAAGAGTTCATGGAGAACAGGCAAAAGAGGGAAAAGCGACAGGCAAGGGAAAAGAGAGAGTTGAGGAACGAGACGGAAAAGAGAGAGGCGAGAGAAAGTGGGGAAAATGAGACACCGAGTGAAGAGAGGTGACAGACACAGGACAGGGGAAAGAGGGGAAAGAGACAAGCGGGGGGAAAGAGGGAAAGGAGAGTATCCAGAAAAATGAGACCGGACAGGGAAGAGAGAGTGAAAAGAGGGAGTTGAGGAATGAGAGGGAAAAGAGAGAGGCGAGAGAAAGTGGGGAAATGAGACACCGAGTGAAGAGAGGTGACAGACACAGGAGAGGGGAAAGAGACAAGCGGGGGGGGGAGAGAGAGAGTCCAGGGAAAAGAGACAGGACAGGGAAGAGAGAAGGAAAAGAGGGAGTGGAGGAAAGGGAGGGAATAGAGGAAGGTGAGTGAGAGCGGGGGAAATGAACGCCGAGAGAACAGAGGTGAGAGAGACAGGCGAGGGGAAACAGGGAAAAGAGACAAGCGAGAGAAAAGGTGGGAAAGAGGGAGGAGAGGGAAAGTGGGAAAATTAGACACCAAGGGAAGAGAGGTGACAGACACAGGAGAGGGGAAAGAGGGGAAAGAGACAAACAGAGGAAAAGAGGGAAAAGAGAAGTTCCAGGGAAAAGAGACAGGACAGGGAAGAGAGAGTGAAAAGGGAGAGCTGATGAATGAGAGGGAAAAGAGAGGGGCGAGTGAAAGTGGGAAATTTACACACCGAGTGAAGAGAGGTGACAGACACAGGAGAGGGGAAATAGGGGAAAGAGACAAGCAGGGGAAAAGAGGGAAAGGAGAGTATCCAAAAAATGAGACAGGACAGGGAAGAGAGAGTGAAAAGAGGGAGTTGAGGAATGAGAGGGAAAAGAGAGAGGCGAGAGAAAGTGGGGAAATGAGACACCGAGTGAAGAGAGGTGACAGACACAGGAGAGGGGAAAGAGGGGAAAGAGACAAGCAGGGGAAAAGATGGAAAAGAGAAGTTTCAGGGAAAAGAGACACGACTGGGAAGAGACAGTTAAAAGAGAGGGTTGAGGAATGAGAGGGAAAAGAGAGGGGCGAGTGAAAGTGGGAAAATTAGACACCGAGTGAAGAGAGGTGACAGACACAGGAGAGGGGAAAGAGACAAGCGGGGCGGCGGAAGAGAGAGTCCAGGGAAAAGAGACAGGACAGGGAAGAGAGAGGGAAAAGAGGGAGTGGAGGAAAGGGAGGGAATAGAGGAAGGTGAGTGAAAGCGGGGAAAATGAACGCCGTGAGAACAGAGGTGAGAGAGACAGGCGAGGGGAAACAGGGAAAAGAGACAAGCGAGAGAAAAGGTGGAAAAGAGGGAGAAGAGGGAAAGTGGGAAAATTAGACACCGAGTGAAGAGAGGTGACAGACACAGGAGAGGGGAAAGAGGGGCAAGAGACAAACATAGGAAAAGAGGGAAAAGAGAAGTTCCAGAGAAAAGAGACACGACTGGGAAGAGAGAGTGAAAAGAGAGAGTTGATGAATGAGAGGGAAAAGAGAGGGGCGAGAGAAAGTGGGAAATTTACACACCGAGTGAAGAGAGGTGACAGACACAGGAGAGGGGAAAGAGGGGAAAGAGACAAGCAGGGGAAAAGAGGGAAAGGAGAGTATCCAGAAAAATGAGACAGGACAGGGAAGAGAGAGTGAAAAGAGGGAGTTGAGGAATGAGAGGGAAAAGAGAGAGGCGAGAGAAAGTGGGAAAATGAGACACCGAGTGAAGAGAGGTGACAGACACAGGAGAGGGGAAAGAGGGGAAAGAGACAAGCAGGGGAAAAGATGGAAAAGAGAAGTTTCAGGGAAAAGAGACACGACTGGGAAGATACAGTTAAAAGAGAGTGTTGAGGAATGAGAGAGGAAAGAGAGGGGCGAGTGAAAGTGGGAAATTTACACACCGAGTGAAGAGAGGTGACAGACACAGGAGACGGGAAAGAGACAAGCGGGGGGGGGAAGACAGAGTCCAGGGAAAAGAGACAGGACAGGGAAGAGAGAGGGAAAAGAGGGAGTGGAGGAAAGGGAGGGAATAGAGGAAGGCGAGTGAAACCGGGAAAAATGAACGCCGAGAGAACAGAGGTGAGAGAGACAGGCGAGGGGAAACAGGGAAAAGAGAGAAGCGAGAGAAAAGGTGGAAAAGAGGGAGTTGAGGGAAAGCAGGGGGAAGTGACTGGTGAGGGTAAAGAGGAAAGAGTTCATGGAGAATAGGCAAAAGAGGGAAAAGCGACAGGCAAGGAAAAGAGAGGGTTGAGGAACGAGACGGAAAAGAGAGAGGCGAGAGAAAGTGAGGAAAATGAGACACCGAGTGAAGAGACGTGACAGACACAGGAGAGGGGAAAGAGGGGAAAGAGACAAGCAGGGGAAAAGAGGGAAAGGAGAGTGTCCAGGGAAAAGAGACAGGACAGGGAAGAGAGAGTGAAAAGAGGGAGTTGAGGAATGAGAGGGAAAAGAGAGAGGCGAGTGAAAGTGGGAAAATTAGACACCGAGTGAAGAGAGGTGACAGACACAGGAGAGGGGAAAGAGACAAGCCGGGGAAAAGAGAGTGTCCAGGGAAAAGAGACAGGATAGGGAGGAGAGAGTGAAGAGAGAGAGTTGATGAATGAGAGGGAAACGAGAGAGGCGAGTGAAAGTGGGAAAATTAGGCACCGAGTGAAGAGAGGTGACAGACACAGGAGAGGGGAAAGAGGGGAAAGAGACAAGCAGGGGAAAAGATGGAAAAGAGAAGTTTCAGGGAAAAGAGACAGGACTGGGAAGAGACAGTTAAAAGAGAGGGTTGAGGAATGAGAGGGAAAATAGAGGGGCGAGTGAAAGTGGGAAAATTAGACACCGAGTGAAGAGAGGTGACAGACACAGGAGAGGGGAAAGAGACAAGCGGGGCGGCGGAAGAGAGAGTCCAGGGAAAAGAGACAGGACAGGGAAGAGAGAGGGAAAAGAGGGAGTGGAGGAAAGGGAGGGAATAGAGGAAGGTGAGTGAAAGTGGGGAAAATGAACGCCGAGAGAACAGAGGTGAGAGAGACAGGCGAGGGGAAACAGGGAAAAGAGACAAGAGAGAGAAAAGGTGGAAAAGAGGGAGGAGAGGGAAAGTGGGAAAATTAGACACCAAGGGAAGAGAGGTGACAGACACAGGAGAGGGGAAAGACGGGAAAGAGACAAGCGGGGGGAGGGGAGAGGGAGTCCAGGGAAAAGAGACAGGACAGGGAAGAGAGAGGGAAAAGAGGGAGTGGAGGAAAGGGAGGGAATAGAGGAAGGTGAGTGAAAGTGGGGAAAATGAACGCCGAGAGAACAGAGGTGAGAGAGACAGGCGAGGGGAAACAGGGAAAAGAGACAAGAGAGAGAAAAGGTGGAAAAGAGGGAGGAGAGGGAAAGTGGGAAAATTAGACACCAAGGGAAGAGAGGTGACAGACACAGGAGAGGGGAAAGACGGGAAAGAGACAAGCGGGGGGAGGGGAGAGAGAGTCCAGGGAAAAGAGACAGGACAGGAAGAGAGACGGAAAAGAGGGAGTGGAGGAAAGGGAGGTAATAGAGGAAGGCGAGTGAAAGCGGGAAAAATGAACGCCGAGGGAACCGAGGTGAAAGAGACAGGCGAGGGGAAACAGGGAAAAGAGACAAGCAAGGGAAAAGGTGGAAAAGAGGGAGTTGAGGGAAAGCAGGGGAAAGTGACTGGTGAGGGTAAAGAGGGAAGAGTTCATGGAGAATAGGCAAAAGAGGGAAAAGCGACAGGCAAGGGAAAAGAGAGAGTTGAGGAACGAGAAGGAAAAGAGAGAGGCGCGAGAAAGTGGGGAAAATGAGACACCGAGTGAAGAGAGGTGACAGACACAGCAGAGGGGAAATAGGGGAAAGAGACAAGCAGGGGAAAAGATGGAAAAGAGAAGTTTCAGGGAAGAGACACGACTGGGAAGAGACAGTGAAAAGGGAGGGTTGAGGAATGAGAGGGAAAAGAGAGGGGCGAGTGAAAGTGGGAAATTTACACACCGAGTGAAGATAGGTGACAGACACAGGAGAGGGGAAAGAGACAAGCGGGGGGGGGGAAGAGAGAGTCCAGGGAAAAGAGACAGGACAGGGAAGAGAGAGGGAAAAGAGGGAGTGGAGGAAAGGGAGGGAATAGAGGAAGGTGAGTGAAAGCGGGGAAAATGAACGCCGTGAGAACAGAGGTGAGAGAGACAGGCGAGGGGAAACAGGGAAAAGAGACAAGCGAGGGAACAGGTGGAAAAGAGGGAGGTGAGGGAAAGCAGGGGGAAGTGACTGGTGAGGGTAAAGAGGGAAGAGTTCATGGAGAATAGGCAAAAGAGGGAAAAGCGACAGGCAAGGGAAAAGAGAGAGTTGAGGAACGAGACGGAAAAGAGAGAGGCGAGAGAAAGTGGGGAAAATGAGACACCGAGTGGAGAGAGGTGACAGAAACAGGAGAGGGGAAATAGGGGAAAGAGACAAGCAGGGGAAAAGAGGGAAAGGAGAGTGTCCAGGGAAAAGAGACAGGACAGGGAAGAGAGAGTGAAAAGAGGGAGCTGAGGAATGAGAGGGAAAAGAGAGAGGCGAGAGAAAGTGGGGAAATTAGACACCGAGTGAAGAGAGGTGACAGACACAGGAGAGGGGAAAGAGGGGAAAGAGACAAGCAGGGGAAAAGATGGAAAAGAGAAGTTTCAGGGAAAAGAGACACGACTGGGAAGAGACAGTGAAAAGAGAGTGTTGAGGAATGAGAGGGGAAAGACAGGGGCGAGTGAAAGTGGGAAATTTACACACCGAGTGAAGAGAGGTGACAGACACAGGAGAGGGGAAAGAGGGGAAAGAGACAAGCGGGGGGGGGAAGAGAGAGTCCAGGGAAAAGAGACAGGACAGGGAAGAGAGACGGAAAAGAGGGAGTGGAGGGAAGGGAGGGAATAGAGGAAGGTGAGTGAAAGTGGGGAAAATCAACGCCGAGAGAACAGAGGTGAGAGAGACAGGCGAGGGGAAACAGGGAAAAGAGACAAGCGAGGGAAAAGGTGGAAAAGAGGGAGGTGAGGGAAAGTGGGAAAATTAGACACCAAGGGAAGAGAGGTGACAGACACAGGAGAGGGGAAAGAGGGGAAAGAGACAAGCGGGGGGAAAGAGAGAGTCCAGGGAAAAGAGATAGGACAGGGAAGAGAGAGGGAAAAGAGGGAGTGGAGGGAAGGGAGGGAATACAGGAAGGCGAGTGAAAGCGGGAAAATGAACGCCGAGGGAACCGAGGTGAGAGAGACATGCGAGGGGAAACAGGGAAAAGAGACAAGCGAGGGAACAGGTGGGAAAGAGGGAGTTGAGGGAAAGCAGGGGGAAGTGACTGGTGAGGGTAAAGAGGGAAGAGTTCATGGAGAACAGGCAAAAGAGGGAAAAGCGACAGGCAAGGGAAAAGAGAGAGTTGAGGAACGAGACGGAAAAGAGAGAGGCGAGAGAAAGTGGGGAAAATGAGACACCGAGTGAAGAGAGGTGACAGACACAGGAGAGGGGAAAGAGGGGAAAGAGACAAGCGGGGGGAAAGAGAGAGTCCAGGGAAAAGAGACAGGACAGGGAAGAGAGAGGGAAAAGAGGGAGTGGAGGGAAGGGAGGGAATAGAGGAAGGTGAGTGAGAGCGGGGAAAATGAACGCCGAGAGAACAGAGGTGAGAGAGACAGGCGAGGGGAAACAGGGAAAAGAGACAAGCAAGAGAAAAGGTGGGAAAGAGGGAGGAGAGGGAAAGTGGGAAAATTAGACACCAAGGGAAGAGAGGTGACAGACACAGGAGAGGGGAAAGAGGGGAAAGACACAAACAGAGGAAAAGAGGGAAAAGAGAAGTTCCAGAGAAAAGAGACACGACTGGGAAGAGAGAGTGAAAAGAGGGAGTTGATGAATGAGAGGGAAAAGAGAGGGGCGAGTGAAAGTGGGAAATTTACACACCGAGTGAAGAGAGGTGACAGACACAGGAGAGGGGAAAGAGACAAGCGGGGCGGCGGAAGAGAGAGTCCAGGGAAAAGAGACAGGACAGGGAAGAGAGAGGGAAAAGAGGGAGTGGAGGAAAGGGAGGGAATAGAGGAAGGTGAGTGAAAGCGGGGAAAATGAACGCCGTGAGAACAGAGGTGAGAGAGACAGGCGAGGGGAAACAGGGAAAAGAGACAAGCGAGAGAAAAGGTGGAAAAGAGGGAGGAGAGGGAAAGTAGGAAAATTAGACACCAAGGGAAGAGAGGTGACAGACACAGGAGAGGGGAAAGAGGGGCAAGAGACAAACATATTAAAAGAGGGAAAAGAGAAGTTCCAGAGAAAAGAGACACGACTGGGAAGAGAGAGTGAAAAGAGAGAGTTGATGAATGAGAGGGAAAAGAGAGAGGCGAGAGAAAGTGGGAAATTTACACACCGAGTGAAGAGAGGTGACAGACACAGGAGAGGGGAAAGAGGGGAAAGAGACAAGCAGGGGAAAAGATGGAAAAGAGAAGTTTCAGGGAAAAGAGACACGACTGGGAAGATACAGTTAAAAGAGAGTGTTGAGGAATGAGAGGGGAAAGACAGGGGCGAGTGAAAGTGGGAAATTTACACACCGAGTGAAGAGAGGTGACAGACACAGGAGACGGGAAAGAGACAAGCGGGGGGGGGAAGACAGAGTCCAGGGAAAAGAGACAGGACAGGGAAGAGAGAGGGAAAAGAGGGAGTGGAGGAAAGGGAGGGAATAGAGGAAGGCGAGTGAAAGCGGGAAAAATGAACGCCGAGGGAACCGAGGTGAGAGAGACAGGCGAGGGGAAACAGGGAAAAGAGACAAGCAAGGGAAAAGGTGGAAAAGAGGGAGTTGAGGGAAAGCAGGGGAAAGTGACTGGTGAGGGTAAAGAGGGAAGAGTTCATGGAGAATAGGCAAAAGAGGGAAAAGCGACAGGCAAGGGAAAAGAGAGAGTTGAGGAACGAGAAGGAAAAGAGAGAGGCGCGAGAAAGTGGGAAAATTAGACACCGAGTGAAGAGAGGTGACAGACACAGCAGAGGGGAAATAGGGGAAAGAGACAAGCAGGGGAAAAGATGGAAAAGAGAAGTTTCAGGGAAGAGACACGACTGGGAAGAGACAGTGAAAAGGGAGGGTTGAGGAATGAGAGGGAAAAGAGAGGGGCGAGTGAAAGTGGGAAATTTACACACCGAGTGAAGATAGGTGACAGACACAGGAGAGGGGAAAGAGACAAGCGGGGGGGGGGAAGAGAGAGTCCAGGGAAAAGAGACAGGACAGGGAAGAGAGAGGGAAAAGAGGGAGTGGAGGAAAGGGAGGTAATAGAGGAAGGCGAGTGAAAGCGGGAAAAATGAACGCCGAGGGAACCGAGGTGAGAGAGACAGGCGAGGGGAAACAGGGAAAAGAGACAAGCAAGGGAAAAGGTGGAAAAGAGGGAGTTGAGGGAAAGCAGGGGAAAGTGACTGGTGAGGGTAAAGAGGGAAGAGTTCATGGAGAATAGGCAAAAGAGGGAAAAGCGACAGGCAAGGGAAAAGAGAGAGTTGAGGAACGAGAAGGAAAAGAGAGAGGCGCGAGAAAGTGGGAAAAATGAGACACCGAGTGAAGAGAGGTGACAGACACAGCAGAGGGGAAATAGGGGAAAGAGACAAGCAGGGGAAAAGATGGAAAAGAGAAGTTTCAGGGAAGAGACACGACTGGGAAGAGACAGTGAAAAGGGAGGGTTGAGGAATGAGAGGGAAAAGAGAGGGGCGAGTGAAAGTGGGAAATTTACACACCGAGTGAAGATAGGTGACAGACACAGGAGAGGGGAAAGAGACAAGCGGGGGGGGGGAAGAGAGAGTCCAGGGAAAAGAGACAGGACAGGGAAGAGAGAGGGAAAAGAGGGAGTGGAGGAAAGGGAGGGAATAGAGGAAGGTGAGTGAAAGCGGGGAAAATGAACGCCGTGAGAACAGAGGTGAGAGAGACAGGCGAGGGGAAACAGGGAAAAGAGACAAGCGAGGGAACAGGTGGAAAAGAGGGAGGTGAGGGAAAGCAGGGGGAAGTGACTGGTGAGGGTAAAGAGGGAAGAGTTCATGGAGAATAGGCAAAAGAGGGAAAAGCGACAGGCAAGGGAAAAGAGAGAGTTGAGGAACGAGACGGAAAAGAGAGAGGCGAGAGAAAGTGGGGAAAATGAGACACCGAGTGGAGAGAGGTGACAGAAACAGGAGAGGGGAAATAGGGGAAAGAGACAAGCAGGGGAAAAGAGGGAAAGGAGAGTGTCCAGGGAAAAGAGACAGGACAGGGAAGAGAGAGTGAAAAGAGGGAGCTGAGGAATGAGAGGGAAAAGAGAGAGGCGCGAGAAAGTGGGGAAATTAGACACCGAGTGAAGAGAGGTGACAGACACAGGAGAGGGGAAAGAGGGGAAAGAGACAAGCAAGGGAAAAGATGGAAAAGAGAATTTTCAGGGAAAAGAGACACGACTGGGAAGAGACAGTTAAAAGAGAGTGTTGAGGAATGAGAGGGGAAAGACAGGGGCGAGTGAAAGTGGGAAATTTACACACCGAGTGAAGAGAGGTGACAGACACAGGAGAGGGGAAAGAGGGGAAAGAGACAAGCGGGGGGGGGGAAGAGAGAGTCCAGGGAAAAGAGACAGGACAGGGAAGAGAGACGGAAAAGAGGGAGTGGAGGGAAGGGAGGGAATAGAGGAAGGTGAGTGAAAGTGGGGGAAATGAACGCCGAGAGAACAGAGGTGAGAGAGACAGGCGAGGGGAAACAGGGAAAAGAGACAAGCGAGGGAAAAGGTGGAAAAGAGGGAGGTGAGGGAAAGTGGGAAAATTAGACACCAAGGGAAGAGAGGTGACAGACACAGGAGAGGGGAAAGAGGGGAAAGAGACAAGCGGGGGGAAAGAGAGAGTCCAGGGAAAAGAGATAGGACAGGGAAGAGAGAGGAAAAAGAGAGAGTGGAGGGAAGGGAGGGAATACAGGAAGGCGAGTGAAAGCGGGAAAATGAACGCCGAGGGAACCGAGGTGAGAGAGACAGGCGAGGGGAAACAGGGAAAAGAGACAAGCGAGGGAACAGGTGGGAAAGAGGGAGTTGAGGGAAAGCAGGGGGAAGTGACTGGTGAGGGTAAAGAGGGAAGAGTTCATGGAGAACAGGCAAAAGAGGGAAAAGCGACAGGCAAGGGAAAAGAGAGAGTTGAGGAACGAGACGGAAAAGAGAGAGGCGAGAGAAAGTGGGGAAAATGAGACACCGAGTGAAGAGAGGTGACAGACACAGGAGAGGGGAAAGAGGGGAAAGAGACAAGCGGGGGGGAAGAGAGAGTCCAGGGAAAAGAGACAGGACAGGGAAGAGAGAGGGAAAAGAGGGAGTGGAGGGAAGGGAGGGAATAGAGGAAGGTGAGTGAGAGCGGGGAAAATGAACGCCGAGAGAACAGAGGTGAGAGAGACAGGCGAGGGGAAACAGGGAAAAGAGACAAGCAAGAGAAAAGGTGGGAAAGAGGGAGGAGAGGGAAAGTGGGAAAATTAGACACCAAGGGAAGAGAGGTGACAGACACAGGAGAGGGGAAAGAGGGGAAAGACACAAACAGAGGAAAAGAGGGAAAAGAGAAGTTCCAGAGAAAAGAGACACGACTGGGAAGAGAGAGTGAAAAGAGGGAGTTGATGAATGAGAGGGAAAAGAGAGGGGCGAGTGAAAGTGGGAAATTTACACACCGAGTGAAGAGAGGTGACAGACACAGGAGAGGGGAAAGAGACAAGCGGGGCGGCGGAAGAGAGAGTCCAGGGAAAAGAGACAGGACAGGGAAGAGAGAGGGAAAAGAGGGAGTGGAGGAAAGGGAGGGAATAGAGGAAGGTGAGTGAAAGCGGGGAAAATGAACGCCGTGAGAACAGAGGTGAGAGAGACAGGCGAGGGGAAACAGGGAAAAGAGACAAGCGAGAGAAAAGGTGGAAAAGAGGGAGGAGAGGGAAAGTGGGAAAATTAGACACCAAGGGAAGAGAGGTGACAGACACAGGAGAGGGGAAAGAGGGGCAAGAGACAAACATATTAAAAGAGGGAAAAGAGAAGTTCCAGAGAAAAGAGACACGACTGGGAAGAGAGAGTGAAAAGAGAGAGTTGATGAATGAGAGGGAAAAGAGAGGGGCGAGAGAAAGTGGGAAATTTACACACCGAGTGAAGAGAGGTGACAGACACAGGAGAGGGGAAAGAGGGGAAAGAGACAAGCAGGGGAAAAGATGGAAAAGAGAAGTTTCAGGGAAAAGAGACACGACTGGGAAGATACAGTTAAAAGAGAGTGTTGAGGAATGAGAGGGGAAAGACAGGGGCGAGTGAAAGTGGGAAATTTACACACCGAGTGAAGAGAGGTGACAGACACAGGAGACGGGAAAGAGACAAGCGGGGGGGGGAAGACAGAGTCCAGGGAAAAGAGACAGGACAGGGAAGAGAGAGGGAAAAGAGGGAGTGGAGGAAAGGGAGGGAATAGAGGAAGGCGAGTGAAACCGGGAAAAATGAACGCCGAGAGAACAGAGGTGAGAGAGACAGGCGAGGGGAAACAGGGAAAAGAGAGAAGCGAGAGAAAAGGTGGAAAAGAGGGAGTTGAGGGAAAGCAGGGGGAAGTGACTGGTGAGGGTAAAGAGGAAAGAGTTCATGGAGAATAGGCAAAAGAGGGAAAAGCGACAGGCAAGGAAAAGAGAGAGTTGAGGAACGAGACGGAAAAGAGAGAGGCGAGAGAAAGTGAGGAAAATGAGACACCGAGTGAAGAGACGTGACAGACACAGGAGAGGGGAAAGAGGGGAAAGAGACAAGCAGGGGAAAAGAGGGAAAGGAGAGTGTCCAGAAAAATGAGACAGGACAGGGAAGAGAGAGTGAAAAGAGGGAGTTGAGGAATGAGAGGGAAAAGAGAGAGGCGAGAGAAAGTGGGGAAATGAGACACCGAGTGAAGAGAGGTGACAGACACAGGAGAGGGGAAAGAGACAAGCGGGGGGGGAGAGAGAGAGTCCAGGGAAAAGAGACAGGACAGGGAAGAGAGAAGGAAAAGAGGGAGTGGAGGAAAGGGAGGGAATAGAGGAAGGTGAGTGAGAGCGGGGGAAATGAACGCCGAGAGAACAGAGGTGAGAGAGACAGGCGAGGGGAAACAGGGAAAAGAGACAAGCAAGAGAAAAGGTGGGAAAGAGGGAGGAGAGGGAAAGTGGGAAAATTAGACACCAAGGGAAGAGAGGTGACAGACACAGGAGAGGGGAAAGAGGGGAAAGACACAAACAGAGGAAAAGAGGGAAAAGAGAAGTTCCAGAGAAAAGAGACACGACTGGGAAGAGAGAGTGAAAAGAGGGAGTTGATGAATGAGAGGGAAAAGAGAGGGGCGAGTGAAAGTGGGAAATTTACACACCGAGTGAAGAGAGGTGACAGACACAGGAGAGGGGAAATAGGGGAAAGAGACAAGCAGGGGAAAAGAGGGAAAGGAGAGTATCCAAAAAATGAGACAGGACAGGGAAGAGAGAGTGAAAAGAGGGAGTTGAGGAATGAGAGGGAAAAGAGAGAGGCGAGAGAAAGTGGGGAAATGAGACACCGAGTGAAGAGAGGTGACAGACACAGGAGAGGGGAAAGAGGGGAAAGAGACAAGCAGGGGAAAAGATGGAAAAGAGAAGTTTCAGGGAAAAGAGACACGACTGGGAAGAGACAGTTAAAAGAGAGGGTTGAGGAATGAGAGGGAAAAGAGAGGGGCGAGTGAAAGTGGGAAAATTAGACACCGAGTGAAGAGAGGTGACAGACACAGGAGAGGGGAAAGAGACAAGCGGGGCGGCGGAAGAGAGAGTCCAGGGAAAAGAGACAGGACAGGGAAGAGAGAGGGAAAAGAGGGAGTGGAGGAAAGGGAGGGAATAGAGGAAGGTGAGTGAAAGCGGGGAAAATGAACGCCGTGAGAACAGAGGTGAGAGAGACAGGCGAGGGGAAACAGGGAAAAGAGACAAGCGAGAGAAAAGGTGGAAAAGAGGGAGGAGAGGGAAAGTGGGAAAATTAGACACCAAGGGAAGAGAGGTGACAGACACAGGAGAGGGGAAAGAGGGGCAAGAGACAAACATAGGAAAAGAGGGAAAAGAGAAGTTCCAGAGAAAAGAGACACGACTGGGAAGAGAGAGTGAAAAGAGAGAGTTGATGAATGAGAGGGAAAAGAGAGGGGCGAGAGAAAGTGGGAAATTTACACACCGAGTGAAGAGAGGTGACAGACACAGGAGAGGGGAAAGAGGGGAAAGAGACAAGCAGGGGAAAAGAGGGAAAGGAGAGTATCCAGAAAAATGAGACAGGACAGGGAAGAGAGAGTGAAAAGAGGGAGTTGAGGAATGAGAGGGAAAAGAGAGAGGCGAGAGAAAGTGGGAAAATGAGACACCGAGTGAAGAGAGGTGACAGACACAGGAGAGGGGAAAGAGGGGAAAGAGACAAGCAGGGGAAAAGATGGAAAAGAGAAGTTTCAGGGAAAAGAGACACGACTGGGAAGATACAGTTAAAAGAGAGTGTTGAGGAATGAGAGAGGAAAGACAGGGGCGAGTGAAAGTGGGAAATTTACACACCGAGTGAAGAGAGGTGACAGACACAGGAGACGGGAAAGAGACAAGCGGGGGGGGGAAGACAGAGTCCAGGGAAAAGAGACAGGACAGGGAAGAGAGAGGGAAAAGAGGGAGTGGAGGAAAGGGAGGGAATAGAGGAAGGCGAGTGAAACCGGGAAAAATGAACGCCGAGAGAACAGAGGTGAGAGAGACAGGCGAGGGGAAACAGGGAAAAGAGAGAAGCGAGAGAAAAGGTGGAAAAGAGGGAGTTGAGGGAAAGCAGGGGGAAGTGACTGGTGAGGGTAAAGAGGAAAGAGTTCATGGAGAATAGGCAAAAGAGGGAAAAGCGACAGGCAAGGAAAAGAGAGGGTTGAGGAACGAGACGGAAAAGAGAGAGGCGAGAGAAAGTGAGGAAAATGAGACACCGAGTGAAGAGACGTGACAGACACAGGAGAGGGGAAAGAGGGGAAAGAGACAAGCAGGGGAAAAGAGGGAAAGGAGAGTGTCCAGGGAAAAGAGACAGGACAGGGAAGAGAGAGTGAAAAGAGGGAGTTGAGGAATGAGAGGGAAAAGAGAGAGGCGAGTGAAAGTGGGAAAATTAGACACCGAGTGAAGAGAGGTGACAGACACAGGAGAGGGGAAAGAGACAAGCCGGGGAAAAGAGAGTGTCCAGGGAAAAGAGACAGGATAGGGAGGAGAGAGTGAAGAGAGAGAGTTGATGAATGAGAGGGAAACGAGAGAGGCGAGTGAAAGTGGGAAAATTAGTCACCGAGTGAAGAGAGGTGACAGACACAGGAGAGGGGAAAGAGGGGAAAGAGACAAGCAGGGGAAAAGATGGAAAAGAGAAGTTTCAGGGAAAAGAGACAGGACTGGGAAGAGACAGTTAAAAGAGAGGGTTGAGGAATGAGAGGGAAAATAGAGGGGCGAGTGAAAGTGGGAAAATTAGACACCGAGTGAAGAGAGGTGACAGACACAGGAGAGGGGAAAGAGACAAGCGGGGCGGCGGAAGAGAGAGTCCAGGGAAAAGAGACAGGACAGGGAAGAGAGAGGGAAAAGAGGGAGTGGAGGAAAGGGAGGGAATAGAGGAAGGTGAGTGAAAGTGGGGAAAATGAACGCCGAGAGAACAGAGGTGAGAGAGACAGGCGAGGGGAAACAGGGAAAAGAGACAAGAGAGAGAAAAGGTGGAAAAGAGGGAGGAGAGGGAAAGTGGGAAAATTAGACACCAAGGGAAGAGAGGTGACAGACACAGGAGAGGGGAAAGACGGGAAAGAGACAAGCGGGGGGAGGGGAGAGGGAGTCCAGGGAAAAGAGACAGGACAGGGAAGAGAGAGGGAAAAGAGGGAGTGGAGGAAAGGGAGGGAATAGAGGAAGGTGAGTGAAAGTGGGGAGAATGAACGCCGAGAGAACAGAGGTGAGAGAGACAGGCGAGGGGAAACAGGGAAAAGAGACAAGAGAGAGAAAAGGTGGAAAAGAGGGAGGAGAGGGAAAGTGGGAAAATTAGACACCAAGGGAAGAGAGGTGACAGACACAGGAGAGGGGAAAGACGGGAAAGAGACAAGCGGGGGGAGGGGAGAGAGAGTCCAGGGAAAAGAGACAGGACAGGAAGAGAGACGGAAAAGAGGGAGTGGAGGAAAGGGAGGTAATAGAGGAAGGCGAGTGAAAGCGGGAAAAATGAACGCCGAGGGAACCGAGGTGAAAGAGACAGGCGAGGGGAAACAGGGAAAAGAGACAAGCAAGGGAAAAGGTGGAAAAGAGGGAGTTGAGGGAAAGCAGGGGAAAGTGACTGGTGAGGGTAAAGAGGGAAGAGTTCATGGAGAATAGGCAAAAGAGGGAAAAGCGACAGGCAAGGGAAAAGAGAGAGTTGAGGAACGAGAAGGAAAAGAGAGAGGCGCGAGAAAGTGGGGAAAATGAGACACCGAGTGAAGAGAGGTGACAGACACAGCAGAGGGGAAATAGGGGAAAGAGACAAGCAGGGGAAAAGATGGAAAAGAGAAGTTTCAGGGAAGAGACACGACTGGGAAGAGACAGTGAAAAGGGAGGGTTGAGGAATGAGAGGGAAAAGAGAGGGGCGAGTGAAAGTGGGAAATTTACACACCGAGTGAAGATAGGTGACAGACACAGGAGAGGGGAAAGAGACAAGCGGGGGGGGGGAAGAGAGAGTCCAGGGAAAAGAGACAGGACAGGGAAGAGAGAGGGAAAAGAGGGAGTGGAGGAAAGGGAGGGAATAGAGGAAGGTGAGTGAAAGCGGGGAAAATGAACGCCGTGAGAACAGAGGTGAGAGAGACAGGCGAGGGGAAACAGGGAAAAGAGACAAGCGAGGGAACAGGTGGAAAAGAGGGAGGTGAGGGAAAGCAGGGGGAAGTGACTGGTGAGGGTAAAGAGGGAAGAGTTCATGGAGAATAGGCAAAAGAGGGAAAAGCGACAGGCAAGGGAAAAGAGAGAGTTGAGGAACGAGACGGAAAAGAGAGAGGCAAGAGAAAGTGGGGAAAATGAGACACCGAGTGGAGAGAGGTGACAGAAACAGGAGAGGGGAAATAGGGGAAAGAGACAAGCAGGGGAAAAGAGGGAAAGGAGAGTGTCCAGGGAAAAGAGACAGGACAGGGAAGAGAGAGTGAAAAGAGGGAGCTGAGGAATGAGAGGGAAAAGAGAGAGGCGCGAGAAAGTGGGGAAATTAGACACCGAGTGAAGAGAGGTGACAGACACAGGAGAGGGGAAAGAGGGGAAAGAGACAAGCAAGGGAAAAGATGGAAAAGAGAATTTTCAGGGAAAAGAGACACGACTGGGAAGAGACAGTTAAAAGAGAGTGTTGAGGAATGAGAGGGGAAAGACAGGGGCGAGTGAAAGTGGGAAATTTACACACCGAGTGAAGAGAGGTGACAGACACAGGAGAGGGGAAAGAGGGGAAAGAGACAAGCGGGGGGGGGGAAGAGAGAGTCCAGGGAAAAGAGACAGGACAGGGAAGAGAGACGGAAAAGAGGGAGTGGAGGGAAGGGAGGGAATAGAGGAAGGTGAGTGAAAGTGGGGGAAATGAACGCCGAGAGAACAGAGGTGAGAGAGACAGGCGAGGGGAAACAGGGAAAAGAGACAAGCGAGGGAAAAGGTGGAAAAGAGGGAGGTGAGGGAAAGTGGGAAAATTAGACACCAAGGGAAGAGAGGTGACAGACACAGGAGAGGGGAAAGAGGGGAAAGAGACAAGCGGGGGGAAAGAGAGAGTCCAGGGAAAAGAGATAGGACAGGGAAGAGAGAGGAAAAAGAGAGAGTGGAGGGAAGGGAGGGAATACAGGAAGGCGAGTGAAAGCGGGAAAATGAACGCCGAGGGAACCGAGGTGAGAGAGACAGGCGAGGGGAAACAGGGAAAAGAGACAAGCGAGGGAACAGGTGGGAAAGAGGGAGTTGAGGGAAAGCAGGGGGAAGTGACTGGTGAGGGTAAAGAGGGAAGAGTTCATGGAGAACAGGCAAAAGAGGGAAAAGCGACAGGCAAGGGAAAAGAGAGAGTTGAGGAACGAGACGGAAAAGAGAGAGGCGAGAGAAAGTGGGGAAAATGAGACACCGAGTGAAGAGAGGTGACAGACACAGGAGAGGGGAAAGAGGGGAAAGAGACAAGCGGGGGGGAAGAGAGAGTCCAGGGAAAAGAGACAGGACAGGGAAGAGAGAGGGAAAAGAGGGAGTGGAGGGAAGGGAGGGAATAGAGGAAGGTGAGTGAGAGCGGGGAAAATGAACGCCGAGAGAACAGAGGTGAGAGAGACAGGCGAGGGGAAACAGGGAAAAGAGACAAGCAAGAGAAAAGGTGGGAAAGAGGGAGGAGAGGGAAAGTGGGAAAATTAGACACCAAGGGAAGAGAGGTGACAGACACAGGAGAGGGGAAAGAGGGGAAAGACACAAACAGAGGAAAAGAGGGAAAAGAGAAGTTCCAGAGAAAAGAGACACGACTGGGAAGAGAGAGTGAAAAGAGGGAGTTGATGAATGAGAGGGAAAAGAGAGGGGCGAGTGAAAGTGGGAAATTTACACACCGAGTGAAGAGAGGTGACAGACACAGGAGAGGGGAAAGAGACAAGCGGGGCGGCGGAAGAGAGAGTCCAGGGAAAAGAGACAGGACAGGGAAGAGAGAGGGAAAAGAGGGAGTGGAGGAAAGGGAGGGAATAGAGGAAGGTGAGTGAAAGCGGGGAAAATGAACGCCGTGAGAACAGAGGTGAGAGAGACAGGCGAGGGGAAACAGGGAAAAGAGACAAGCGAGAGAAAAGGTGGAAAAGAGGGAGGAGAGGGAAAGTGGGAAAATTAGACACCAAGGGAAGAGAGGTGACAGACACAGGAGAGGGGAAAGAGGGGCAAGAGACAAACATATTAAAAGAGGGAAAAGAGAAGTTCCAGAGAAAAGAGACACGACTGGGAAGAGAGAGTGAAAAGAGAGAGTTGATGAATGAGAGGGAAAAGAGAGGGGCGAGAGAAAGTGGGAAATTTACACACCGAGTGAAGAGAGGTGACAGACACAGGAGAGGGGAAAGAGGGGAAAGAGACAAGCAGGGGAAAAGATGGAAAAGAGAAGTTTCAGGGAAAAGAGACACGACTGGGAAGATACAGTTAAAAGAGAGTGTTGAGGAATGAGAGGGGAAAGACAGGGGCGAGTGAAAGTGGGAAATTTACACACCGAGTGAAGAGAGGTGACAGACACAGGAGACGGGAAAGAGACAAGCGGGGGGGGGAAGACAGAGTCCAGGGAAAAGAGACAGGACAGGGAAGAGAGAGGGAAAAGAGGGAGTGGAGGAAAGGGAGGGAATAGAGGAAGGCGAGTGAAAGCGGGAAAAATGAACGCCGAGAGAACAGAGGTGAGAGAGACAGGCGAGGGGAAACAGGGAAAAGAGAGAAGCGAGAGAAAAGGTGGAAAAGAGGGAGTTGAGGGAAAGCAGGGGGAAGTGACTGGTGAGGGTAAAGAGGAAAGAGTTCATGGAGAATAGGCAAAAGAGGGAAAAGCGACAGGCAAGGAAAAGAGAGAGTTGAGGAACGAGACGGAAAAGAGAGAGGCGAGAGAAAGTGAGGAAAATGAGACACCGAGTGAAGAGACGTGACAGACACAGGAGAGGGGAAAGAGGGGAAAGAGACAAGCAGGGGAAAAGAGGGAAAGGAGAGTGTCCAGAAAAATGAGACAGGACAGGGAAGAGAGAGTGAAAAGAGGGAGTTGAGGAATGAGAGGGAAAAGAGAGAGGCGAGAGAAAGTGGGGAAATGAGACACCGAGTGAAGAGAGGTGACAGACACAGGAGAGGGGAAAGAGACAAGCGGGGGGGGAGAGAGAGAGTCCAGGGAAAAGAGACAGGACAGGGAAGAGAGAAGGAAAAGAGGGAGTGGAGGAAAGGGAGGGAATAGAGGAAGGTGAGTGAGAGCGGGGGAAATGAACGCCGAGAGAACAGAGGTGAGAGAGACAGGCGAGGGGAAACAGGGAAAAGAGACAAGCAAGAGAAAAGGTGGGAAAGAGGGAGGAGAGGGAAAGTGGGAAAATTAGACACCAAGGGAAGAGAGGTGACAGACACAGGAGAGGGGAAAGAGGGGAAAGACACAAACAGAGGAAAAGAGGGAAAAGAGAAGTTCCAGAGAAAAGAGACACGACTGGGAAGAGAGAGTGAAAAGAGGGAGTTGATGAATGAGAGGGAAAAGAGAGGGGCGAGTGAAAGTGGGAAATTTACACACCGAGTGAAGAGAGGTGACAGACACAGGAGAGGGGAAATAGGGGAAAGAGACAAGCAGGGGAAAAGAGGGAAAGGAGAGTATCCAAAAAATGAGACAGGACAGGGAAGAGAGAGTGAAAAGAGGGAGTTGAGGAATGAGAGGGAAAAGAGAGAGGCGAGAGAAAGTGGGGAAATGAGACACCGAGTGAAGAGAGGTGACAGACACAGGAGAGGGGAAAGAGGGGAAAGAGACAAGCAGGGGAAAAGATGGAAAAGAGAAGTTTCAGGGAAAAGAGACACGACTGGGAAGAGACAGTTAAAAGAGAGGGTTGAGGAATGAGAGGGAAAAGAGAGGGGCGAGTGAAAGTGGGAAAATTAGACACCGAGTGAAGAGAGGTGACAGACACAGGAGAGGGGAAAGAGACAAGCGGGGCGGCGGAAGAGAGAGTCCAGGGAAAAGAGACAGGACAGGGAAGAGAGAGGGAAAAGAGGGAGTGGAGGAAAGGGAGGGAATAGAGGAAGGTGAGTGAAAGCGGGGAAAATGAACGCCGTGAGAACAGAGGTGAGAGAGACAGGCGAGGGGAAACAGGGAAAAGAGACAAGCGAGAGAAAAGGTGGAAAAGAGGGAGGAGAGGGAAAGTGGGAAAATTAGACACCAAGGGAAGAGAGGTGACAGACACAGGAGAGGGGAAAGAGGGGCAAGAGACAAACATAGGAAAAGAGGGAAAAGAGAAGTTCCAGAGAAAAGAGACACGACTGGGAAGAGAGAGTGAAAAGAGAGAGTTGATGAATGAGAGGGAAAAGAGAGGGGCGAGAGAAAGTGGGAAATTTACACACCGAGTGAAGAGAGGTGACAGACACAGGAGAGGGGAAAGAGGGGAAAGAGACAAGCAGGGGAAAAGAGGGAAAGGAGAGTATCCAGAAAAATGAGACAGGACAGGGAAGAGAGAGTGAAAAGAGGGAGTTGAGGAATGAGAGGGAAAAGAGAGAGGCGAGAGAAAGTGGGAAAATGAGACACCGAGTGAAGAGAGGTGACAGACACAGGAGAGGGGAAAGAGGGGAAAGAGACAAGCAGGGGAAAAGATGGAAAAGAGAAGTTTCAGGGAAAAGAGACACGACTGGGAAGATACAGTTAAAAGAGAGTGTTGAGGAATGAGAGAGGAAAGACAGGGGCGAGTGAAAGTGGGAAATTTACACACCGAGTGAAGAGAGGTGACAGACACAGGAGACGGGAAAGAGACAAGCGGGGGGGGGAAGACAGAGTCCAGGGAAAAGAGACAGGACAGGGAAGAGAGAGGGAAAAGAGGGAGTGGAGGAAAGGGAGGGAATAGAGGAAGGCGAGTGAAAGCGGGAAAAATGAACGCCGAGAGAACAGAGGTGAGAGAGACAGGCGAGGGGAAACAGGGAAAAGAGAGAAGCGAGAGAAAAGGTGGAAAAGAGGGAGTTGAGGGAAAGCAGGGGGAAGTGACTGGTGAGGGTAAAGAGGAAAGAGTTCATGGAGAATAGGCAAAAGAGGGAAAAGCGACAGGCAAGGAAAAGAGAGAGTTGAGGAACGAGACGGAAAAGAGAGAGGCGAGAGAAAGTGAGGAAAATGAGACACCGAGTGAAGAGACGTGACAGACACAGGAGAGGGGAAAGAGGGAAAAGAGACAAGCGCGGGGGGGGAAGAGAGAGTCCAGGGAAAAGAGACAGGACAGGGAAGAGAGACGGAAAAGAGGGAGTGGAGGGAAGGGAGGGAATAGAGGAAGGTGAGTGAAAGTGGGGAAAATCAACGCCGAGAGAACAGAGGTGAGAGAGACAGGCGAGGGGAAACAGGGAAAAGAGACAAGCAAGGGAAAAGGTGGAAAAGAGGGAGTTGAGGGAAAGCAGGGGAAAGTGACTGGTGAGGGTAAAGAGGGAAGAGTTCATGGAGAATAGGCAAAAGAGGGAAAAGCGACAGGCAAGGGAAAAGAGAGAGTTGAGGAACGAGAAGGAAAAGAGAGAGGCGCGAGAAAGTGGGGAAATTAGACACCGAGTGAAGAGAGGTGACAGACACAGCAGAGGGGAAATAGGGGAAAGAGACAAGCAGGGGAAAAGATGGAAAAGAGAAGTTTCAGGGAAGAGACACGACTGGGAAGAGACAGTGAAAAGGGAGGGTTGAGGAATGAGAGGGAAAAGAGAGGGGCGAGTGAAAGTGGGAAATTTACACACCGAGTGAAGATAGGTGACAGACACAGGAGAGGGGAAAGAGACAAGCGGGGGGGGGGAAGAGAGAGTCCAGGGAAAAGAGACAGGACAGGGAAGAGAGACGGAAAAGAGGGAGTGGAGGGAAGGGAGGGAATAGAGGAAGGTGAGTGAAAGTGGGGAAAATCAACGCCGAGAGAACAGAGGTGAGAGAGACAGGCGAGGGGAAACAGGGAAAAGAGACAAGCGAGGGAAAAGGTGGAAAAGAGGGAGGTGAGGGAAAGTGGGAAAATTAGACACCAAGGGAAGAGAGGTGACAGACACAGGAGAGGGGAAAGAGGGGAAAGAGACAAGCGGGGGGAAAGAGAGAGTCCAGGGAAAAGAGATAGGACAGGGAAGAGAGAGGAAAAAGAGAGAGTGGAGGGAAGGGAGGGAATACAGGAAGGCGAGTGAAAGCGGGAAAATGAACGCCGAGGGAACCGAGGTGAGAGAGACAGGCGAGGGGAAACAGGGAAAAGAGACAAGCGAGGGAACAGGTGGGAAAGAGGGAGTTGAGGGAAAGCAGGGGGAAGTGACTAGTGAGGGTAAAGAGGGAAGAGTTCATGGAGAACAGGCAAAAGAGGGAAAAGCGACAGGCAAGGGAAAAGAGAGAGTTGAGGAACGAGACGGAAAAGAGAGAGGCGAGAGAAAGTGGGGAAAATGAGACACCGAGTGAAGAGAGGTGACAGACACAGGACAGGGGAAAGAGGGGAAAGAGACAAGCGGGGGGAAAGAGGGAAAGGAGAGTATCCAGAAAAATGAGACCGGACAGGGAAGAGAGAGTGAAAAGAGGGAGTTGAGGAATGAGAGGGAAAAGAGAGAGGCGAGAGAAAGTGGGGAAATGAGACACCGAGTGAAGAGAGGTGACAGACACAGGAGAGGGGAAAGAGACAAGCGGGGGGGGGAGAGAGAGAGTCCAGGGAAAAGAGACAGGACAGGGAAGAGAGAAGGAAAAGAGGGAGTGGAGGAAAGGGAGGGAATAGAGGAAGGTGAGTGAGAGCGGGGGAAATGAACGCCGAGAGAACAGAGGTGAGAGAGACAGGCGAGGGGAAACAGGGAAAAGAGAAAAGCAAGAGAAAAGGTGGGAAAGAGGGAGGAGAGGGAAAGTGGGAAAATTAGACACCAAGGGAAGAGAGGTGACAGACACAGGAGAGGGGAAAGAGGGGAAAGACACAAACAGAGGAAAAGAGGAAAAAGAGAAGTTCCAGAGAAAAGAGACACGACTGGGAAGAGAGAGTGAAAAGAGGGAGTTGATGAATGAGAGGGAAAAGAGAGGGGCGAGTGAAAGTGGGAAATTTACACACCGAGTGAAGAGAGGTGACAGACACAGGAGAGGGGAAATAGGGGAAAGAGACAAGCAGGGGAAAAGAGGGAAAGGAGAGTATCCAAAAAATGAGACAGGACAGGGAAGAGAGAGTGAAAAGAGGGAGTTGAGGAATGAGAGGGAAAAGAGAGAGGCGAGAGAAAGTGGGGAAATGAGACACCGAGTGAAGAGAGGTGACAGACACAGGAGAGGGGAAAGAGGGGAAAGAGACAAGCAGGGGAAAAGATGGAAAAGAGAAGTTTCAGGGAAAAGAGACACGACTGGGAAGAGACAGTTAAAAGAGAGGGTTGAGGAATGAGAGGGAAAAGAGAGGGGCGAGTGAAAGTGGGAAAATTAGACACCGAGTGAAGAGAGGTGACAGATACAGGAGAGGGGAAAGAGACAAGCGGGGCGGCGGAAGAGAGAGTCCAGGGAAAAGAGACAGGACAGGGAAGAGAGAGGGAAAAGAGGGAGTGGAGGAAAGGGAGGGAATAGAGGAAGGTGAGTGAAAGCGGGGAAAATGAACGCCGTAAGAACAGAGGTGAGAGAGACAGGCGAGGGGAAACAGGGAAAAGAGACAAGCGAGAGAAAAGGTGGAAAAGAGGGAGGAGAGGGAAAGTGGGAAAATTAGACACCAAGGGAAGAGAGGTGACAGACACAGGAGAGGGGAAAGAGGGGCAAGAGACAAACATAGGAAAAGAGGGAAAAGAGAAGTTCCAGAGAAAAGAGACACGACTGGGAAGAGAGAGTGAAAAGAGAGAGTTGATGAATGAGAGGGAAAAGAGAGGGGCGAGAGAAAGTGGGAAATTTACACACCGAGTGAAGAGAGGTGACAGACACAGGAGAGGGGAAAGAGGGGAAAGAGACAAGCAGGGGAAAAGAGGGAAAGGAGAGTATCCAGAAAAATGAGACAGGACAGGGAAGAGAGAGTGAAAAGAGGGAGTTGAGGAATGAGAGGGAAAAGAGAGAGGCGAGAGAAAGTGGGAAAATGAGACACCGAGTGAAGAGAGGTGACAGACACAGGAGAGGGGAAAGAGGGGAAAGAGACAAGCAGGGGAAAAGATGGAAAAGAGAAGTTTCAGGGAAAAGAGACACGACTGGGAAGATACAGTTAAAAGAGAGTGTTGAGGAATGAGAGAGGAAAGACAGGGGCGAGTGAAAGTGGGAAATTTACACACCGAGTGAAGAGAGGTGACAGACACAGGAGACGGGAAAGAGACAAGCGGGGGGGGGAAGACAGAGTCCAGGGAAAAGAGACAGGACAGGGAAGAGAGAGGGAAAAGAGGGAGTGGAGGAAAGGGAGGGAATAGAGGAAGGCGAGTGAAACCGGGAAAAATGAACGCCGAGAGAACAGAGGTGAGAGAGACAGGCGAGGGGAAACAGGGAAAAGAGAGAAGCGAGAGAAAAGGTGGAAAAGAGGGAGTTGAGGGAAAGCAGGGGGAAGTGACTGGTGAGGGTAAAGAGGAAAGAGTTCATGGAGAATAGGCAAAAGAGGGAAAAGCGACAGGCAAGGAAAAGAGAGGGTTGAGGAACGAGACGGAAAAGAGAGAGGCGAGAGAAAGTGAGGAAAATGAGACACCGAGTGAAGAGACGTGACAGACACAGGAGAGGGGAAAGAGGGGAAAGAGACAAGCAGGGGAAAAGAGGGAAAGGAGAGTGTCCAGGGAAAAGAGACAGGACAGGGAAGAGAGAGTGAAAAGAGGGAGTTGAGGAATGAGAGGGAAAAGAGAGAGGCGAGTGAAAGTGGGAAAATTAGACACCGAGTGAAGAGAGGTGACAGACACAGGAGAGGGGAAAGAGACAAGCCGGGGAAAAGAGAGTGTCCAGGGAAAAGAGACAGGATAGGGAGGAGAGAGTGAAGAGAGAGAGTTGATGAATGAGAGGGAAACGAGAGAGGCGAGTGAAAGTGGGAAAATTAGGCACCGAGTGAAGAGAGGTGACAGACACAGGAGAGGGGAAAGAGGGGACAGAGACAAGCAGGGGAAAAGATGGAAAAGAGAAGTTTCAGGGAAAAGAGACAGGACTGGGAAGAGACAGTTAAAAGAGAGGGTTGAGGAATGAGAGGGAAAATAGAGGGGCGAGTGAAAGTGGGAAAATTAGACACCGAGTGAAGAGAGGTGACAGACACAGGAGAGGGGAAAGAGACAAGCGGGGCGGCGGAAGAGAGAGTCCAGGGAAAAGAGACAGGACAGGGAAGAGAGAGGGAAAAGAGGGAGTGGAGGAAAGGGAGGGAATAGAGGAAGGTGAGTGAAAGTGGGGAAAATGAACGCCGAGAGAACAGAGGTGAGAGAGACAGGCGAGGGGAAACAGGGAAAAGAGACAAGCAAGGGAAAAGGTGGAAAAGAGGGAGTTGAGGGAAAGCAGGGGAAAGTGACTGGTGAGGGTAAAGAGGGAAGAGTTCATGGAGAATAGGCAAAAGAGGGAAAAGCCACAGGCAAGGGAAAAGAGAGAGTTGAGGAACGAGAAGGAAAAGAGAGAGGCGCGAGAAAGTGGGGAAAATGAGACACCGAGTGAAGAGAGGTGACAGACACAGCAGAGGGGAAATAGGGGAAAGAGACAAGCAGGGGAAAAGATGGAAAAGAGAAGTTTCAGGGAAGAGACACGACTGGGAAGAGACAGTGAAAAGGGAGGGTTGAGGAACGAGACGGAAAAGAGAGAGGCGAGAGAAAGTGGGGAAAATGAGACACCGAGTGGAGAGAGGTGACAGAAACAGGAGAGGGGAAATAGGGGAAAGAGACAAGCAGGGGAAAAGAGGGAAAGGAGAGTGTCCAGGGAAAAGAGACAGGACAGGGAAGAGAGAGTGAAAAGAGGGAGCTGAGGAATGAGAGGGAAAAGAGAGAGGCGAGAGAAAGTGGGGAAATTAGACACCGAGTGAAGAGAGGTGACAGACACAGGAGAGGGGAAAGAGGGGAAAGAGACAAGCAGGGGAAAAGATGGAAAAGAGAAGTTTCAGGGAAAAGAGACACGACTGGGAAGAGACAGTGAAAAGAGAGTGTTGAGGAATGAGAGGGGAAAGACAGGGGCGAGTGAAAGTGGGAAATTTACACACCGAGTGAAGAGAGGTGACAGACACAGGAGAGGGGAAAGAGGGGAAAGAGACAAGCGGGGGGGGGAAGAGAGAGTCCAGGGAAAAGAGACAGGACAGGGAAGAGAGACGGAAAAGAGGGAGTGGAGGGAAGGGAGGGAATAGAGGAAGGTGAGTGAAAGTGGGGAAAATCAACGCCGAGAGAACAGAGGTGAGAGAGACAGGCGAGGGGAAACAGGGAAAAGAGACAAGCGAGGGAACAGGTGGGAAAGAGGGAGTTGAGGGAAAGCAGGGGGAAGTGACTGGTGAGGGTAAAGAGGGAAGAGTTCATGGAGAACAGGCAAAAGATGGAAAAGCGACAGGCAAGGGAAAAGAGAGAGTTGAGGAACGAGACGGAAAAGAGAGAGGCGAGAGAAAGTGGGGAAAATGAGACACCGAGTGAAGAGAGGTGACAGACACAGGACAGGGGAAAGAGGGGAAAGAGACAAGCGGGGGGAAAGAGAGAGTCCAGGGAAAAGAGACAGGACAGGGAAGAGAGAGGGAAAAGAGGGAGTGGAGGGAAGGGAGGGAATAGAGGAAGGTGAGTGAGAGCGGGGAAAATGAACGCCGAGAGAACAGAGGTGAGAGAGACAGGCGAGGGGAAACAGGGAAAAGAGACAAGCAAGAGAAAAGGTGGGAAAGAGGGAGGAGAGGGAAAGTGGGAAAATTAGACACCAAGGGAAGAGAGGTGACAGACACAGGAGAGGGGAAAGAGGGGAAAGACACAAACAGAGGAAAAGAGGGAAAAGAGAAGTTCCAGAGAAAAGAGACACGACTGGGAAGAGAGAGTGAAAAGAGGGAGTTGATGAATGAGAGGGAAAAGAGAGGGGCGAGTGAAAGTGGGAAATTTACACACCGAGTGAAGAGAGGTGACAGACACAGGAGAGGGGAAATAGGGGAAAGAGACAAGCAGGGGAAAAGAGGGAAAGGAGATTATCCAAAAAATGAGACAGGACAGGGAAGAGAGAGTGAAAAGAGGGAGTTGAGGAATGAGAGGGAAAAGAGAGAGGCGAGAGAAAGTGGGGAAATGAGACACCGAGTGAAGAGAGGTGACAGACACAGGAGAGGGGAAAGAGGGGAAAGAGACAAGCAGGGGAAAAGATGGAAAAGAGAAGTTTCAGGGAAAAGAGACACGACTGGGAAGAGACAGTGAAAAGAGAGGGTTGAGGAATGAGAGGGAAAAGAGAGGGGCGAGTCAAAGTGGGAAAATTAGACACCGAGTGAAGAGAGGTGACAGACACAGGAGAGGGGAAAGAGACAAGCGGGGCGGCGGAAGAGAGAGTCCAGGGAAAAGAGACAGGACAGGGAAGAGAGAGGGAAAAGAGGGAGTGGAGGAAAGGGAGGGAATAGAGGAAGGTGAGTGAAAGCGGGGAAAATGAACGCCGTGAGAACAGAGGTGAGAGAGACAGGCGAGGGGAAACAGGGAAAAGAGACAAGCGAGAGAAAAGGTGGAAAAGAGGGAGGAGAGGGAAAGTGGGAAAATTAGACACCAAGGGAAGAGAGGTGACAGACACAGGAGAGGGGAAAGAGGGGCAAGAGACAAACATAGGAAAAGAGGGAAAAGAGAAGTTCCAGAGAAAAGAGACACGACTGGGAAGAGAGAGTGAAAAGAGAGAGTTGATGAATGAGAGGGAAAAGAGAGGGGCGAGAGAAAGTGGGAAATTTACACACCGAGTGAAGAGAGGTGACAGACACAGGAGAGGGGAAAGAGGGGAAAGAGACAAGCAGGGGAAAAGAGGGAAAGGAGAGTATCCAGAAAAATGAGACAGGACAGGGAAGAGAGAGTGAAAAGAGGGAGTTGAGGAATGAGAGGGAAAAGAGAGAGGCGAGAGAAAGTGGGAAAATGAGACACCGAGTGAAGAGAGGTGACAGACACAGGAGAGGGGAAAGAGGGGAAAGAGACAAGCAGGGGAAAAGATGGAAAAGAGAAGTTTCAGGGAAAAGAGACACGACTGGGAAGATACAGTTAAAAGAGAGTGTTGAGGAATGAGAGAGGAAAGACAGGGGCGAGTGAAAGTGGGAAATTTACACACCGAGTGAAGAGAGGTGACAGACACAGGAGACGGGAAAGAGACAAGCGGGGGGGGGAAGACAGAGTCCAGGGAAAAGAGACAGGACAGGGAAGAGAGAGGGAAAAGAGGGAGTGGAGGAAAGGGAGGGAATAGAGGAAGGCGAGTGAAACCGGGAAAAATGAACGTCGAGAGAACAGATGTGAGAGAGACAGGCGAGGGGAAACAGAGAAAAGAGACAAGCGAGGGAAAAGGTGGAAAAGAGGGAGTTGAGGGAAAGCAGGGGAAAGTGACTGGTGAGGGTAAAGAGGGAAGAGTTCATGGAGAATAGGCAAAAGAGGGAAAAGCGACAGGCAAGGGAAAAGAGAGAGCTGAGGAACGAGAAGGAAAAGAGAGAGGCGCGAGAAAGTGGGAATATTAGACACCGAGTGAAGAGAGGTGACAGACACAGCAGAGGGGAAATAGGAGAAAGAGACAAGCAGGGGAAAAGATGGAAAAGAGAAGTTTCAGGGAAGAGACACGACTGGGAAGAGACAGTGAAAAGAGAGGGTTGAGGAATGAGAGGGAAAAGAGAGAGGCGAGAGAAAGTGGGGAAAATGAGACACCGAGTGAAGAGAGGTGACAGACACAGGAGAGGGGAAAGAGGGGAAAGAGACAAGCAGGGGAAAAGAGGGAAAGGAGAGTGTCCAGGGAAAAGAGACAGGACAGGGAAGAGAGAGTGAAAAGAGGGAGCTGAGGAATGAGAGGGAAAAGAGAGGGGCGAGTGAAAGTGGGAAATTGACACACCGAGTGAAGAGAGGTGACAGACACAGGAGAGGGGAAAGAGACAAGCGAGAGAAAAGGTGGAAAAGAGGGAGTTGAGGGAAAGCAGTGGGAAGTGACTGGTGAGGGTAAAGAGGAAAGAGTTCATGGAGAATAGGCAAAAGAGGGAAAAGCGACAGGCAAGGAAAAGAGAGAGTTGAGGAACGAGACGGAAAAGAGAGAGGCGAGAGAAAGTGAGGAAAATGAGACACCGAGTGAAGAGAGGTGACAGACACAGCAGAGGGGAAAGAGGGGAAAGAGACAAGCAGGGGAAAAGAGGGAAAGGAGAGTGTCCAGGGAAAAGAGACAGGACAGGGAAGAGAGAGGGAAAAGAGGGAGTGGAGGGAAGGGAGGGAATAGAGGAAGGTGAGTGAAAGTGGGGGAAATGAACGCCGAGAGAACAGAGGTGAGAGAGACAGGCGAGGGGAAACAGGGAAAAGAGACAAGCGAGGGAAAAGGTGGAAAAGAGGGAGGTGAGGGAAAGTGGGAAAATTAGACACCAAGGGAAGAGAGGTGACAGACACAGGAGAGGGGAAAGAGGGGAAAGAGACAAGCGGGGGGAAAGAGAGAGTCCAGGGAAAAGAGATAGGACAGGGAAGAGAGAGGAAAAAGAGAGAGTGGAGGGAAGGGAGGGAATACAGGAAGGCGAGTGAAAGCGGGAAAATGAACGCCGAGGGAACCGAGGTGAGAGAGACAGGCGAGGGGAAACAGGGAAAAGAGACAAGCGAGGGAACAGGTGGGAAAGAGGGAGTTCAGGGAAAGCAGGGGGAAGTGACTGGTGAGGGTAAAGAGGGAAGAGTTCATGGAGAACAGGCAAAAGAGGGAAAAGCGACAGGCAAGGGAAAAGAGAGAGTTGAGGAACGAGACGGAAAAGAGAGAGGCGAGAGAAAGTGGGGAAAATGAGACACCGAGTGAAGAGAGGTGACAGACACAGGAGAGGGGAAAGAGGGGAAAGAGACAAGCAGGGGAAAAGATGGAAAAGAGAAGTTTCAGGGAAGAGACACGACTGGGAAGAGACAGTGAAAAGAGAGGGTTGAGGAATGAGAGGGAAAAGAGAGGGGCGAGTGAAAGTGGGAAATTTACACACCGAGTGAAGAGAGGTGACAGACACAGGAGAGGGGAAAGAGACAAGCGGGGCGGCGGAAGAGAGAGTCCAGGGAAAAGAGACAGGACAGGGAAGAGAGAGGGAAAAGAGGGAGTGGAGGAAAGGGAGGGAATAGAGGAAGGTGAGTGAGAGCGGGGAAAATGAACGCCGTGAGAACAGAGGTGAGAGAGACAGGCGAGGGGAAACAGGGAAAAGAGACAAGCGAGAGAAAAGGTGGAAAAGAGGGAGGAGAGGGAAAGTGGGAAAATTAGACACCAAGGGAAGAGAGGTGACAGACACAGGAGAGGGGAAAGAGGGGCAAGAGACAAACAGAGGAAAAGAGGGAAAAGAGAAGTTCCAGAGAAAAGAGACACGACTGGGAAGAGAGAGTGAAAAGAGGGAGTTGATGAATGAGAGGGAAAAGAGAGGGGCGAGTCAAAGTGGGAAATTTACACACCGAGTGAAGAGAGGTGACAGACACAGGAGAGGGGAAATAGGGGAAAGAGACAAGCAGGGGAAAAGAGAGTGTCCAGGGAAAAGAGACAGGACAGGGAAGAGAGAGTGAAAAGAGGGAGTTGAGGACTGAGAGGGAAAAGAGAGGGGCGAGAGAAACTGGGGAAAATTAGACACCGAGTGAAGAGAGGTGACAGGCACAGGAGAGGGGAAAGAGGGGAAAGAGACAAGCAGGGGAAAAGAGGGAAAGGAGAGTGTCCAGGGAAAAGAGACAGGACAGGGAAGAGAGAGTGAAAAGAGGGAGCTGAGGAATGAGAGGGAAAAGAGAGAGGCGAGAGAAAGTGGGGAAAAGTAGACACCGAGTGAAGAGAGGTGACAGACACAGGAGACGGGAAAGAGACAAGCGGGGGGGGGAAGACAGAGTCCAGGGAAAAGAGACAGGACAGGGAAGAGAGAGTGAAAAGAGGGAGTTGAGGAACGAGACGGAAAAGAGAGAGGCGAGAGAAAGTGAGGAAAATGAGACACCGAGTGAAGAGACGTGACAGACACAGGAGAGGGGAAAGAGGGGAAAGAGACAAGCAGGGGGAAAGAGGGAAAGGAGAGAGTCCAGGGAAAAGAGACATGATAGGGAAGAGAGAGGGAAAAGAGAGAGTGGAGGTAAGGGAGGGAATAGAGGAAGGCGAGTGAAAGCGGGGAAAATGAACGCCGTGAGAACAGAGGTGAGAGAGACAGGCGAGGGGAATCAGGGAAAAGAGACAAGCGGGGGGGGGAAGAGAGAGTCCAGGGAAAAGAGACAGGACAGGGAAGAGAGAGGGAAAAGAGGGAGTGGAGGAAAGGGAGGGAATAGAGGAAGGTGAGTGAAAGCGGGGAAAATGAACGCCGTGAGAACAGAGGTGAGAGAGACAGGCGAGGGGAAACAGGGAAAAGAGACAAGCGAGAGAAAAGGTGGAAAAGAGGGAGGTGAGGGAAAGCAGGGGGAAGTGACTGTTGAGGGTAAAGAGGGAAGAGTTCATGGAGAATAGGCAAAAGAGGGAAAAGCGACAGGCAAGGGAAAAGAGAGAGTTGAGGAACGAGACGGAAAAGAGAGAGGCGAGAGAAAGTGGGGAAAATGAGACACCGAGTGGAGAGAGGTGACAGAAACAGGAGAGGGGAAATAGGGGAAAGAGACAAGCAGGGGAAAAGAGGGAAAGGAGAGTGTCCAGGGAAAAGAGACAGGACAGGGAAGAGAGAGTGAAAAGAGGGAGCTGAGGAATGAGAGGGAAAAGAGAGAGGCGAGAGAAAGTGGGGAAATTAGACACCGAGTGAAGAGAGGTGACAGACACAGGAGAGGGGAAAGAGGGGAAAGAGACAAGCAGGGGAAAAGATGGAAAAGAGAAGTTTCAGGGAAAAGAGACACGACTGGGAAGAGACAGTTAAAAGAGAGTGTTGAGGAATGAGAGGGGAAAGACAGGGGCGAGTGAAAGTGGGAAATTTACACACCGAGTGAAGAGAGGTGACAGACACAGGAGACGGGAAAGAGACAAGCCGGGGAAAAGAGAGTGTCCAGGGAAAAGAGACAGGATAGGGAGGAGAGAGTGAAGAGAGAGAGTTGATGAATGAGAGGGAAACGAAAGAGGCGAGTGAAAGTGGGGAAAATGAGACACCGAGTGAAGAGAGGTGACAGACACAGGAGAGGGGAAAGAGGGGAAAGAGACAAGCGGGGGGGGAAGAGAGAGTCCAGGGAAAAGAGACAGGACAGGGAAGAGAGACGGAAAAGAGGGAGTGGAGGGAAGGGAGGGAATAGAGGAAGGTGAGTGAAAGTGGGGAAAATGAACGCCGAGAGAACAGAGGTGAGAGAGACAGGCGAGGGGAAACAGGGAAGAGACAAGCGAGAGAAAAGGTGGAAAAGTGGGAAAATTAGACACCAAGGGAAGAGAGGTGACAGACACAGGAGAGGGGAAAGAGGGGAAAGACACAAACAGAGGAAAAGAGGGAAAAGAGAATTTCCAGAGAAAAGAGACACGTCTGGGAAGAGAGAGTGAAAAGAGGGAGTTGATGAATGAGAGGGAAAAGAGAGGGGCGACTGAAAGTGGGAAATTTACACACCGAGTGAAGAGAGGTGACAGACACAGGAGAGGGGAAAGAGGGGAAAGAGACAAGCAGGGGAAAAGAGGGAAAGGAGAGTATCCAGAAAAATGAGACAGGACAGGGAAGAGAGAGTGAAAAGAGGGAGTTGAGGAATGAGAGGGAAAAGAGAGAGGCGAGAGAAAGTGGGAAAATGAGACACCGAGTGAAGAGAGGTGACAGACACAGGAGAGGGGAAAGAGGGGAAAGAGACAAGCAGGGGAAAAGATGGAAAAGAGAAGTTTCACGGAAAAGAGACACGACTGGGAAGAGACAGTTAAAAGAGAGGGTTGAGGAATGAGAGGGAAAAGAGAGGGGCGAGTGAAAGTGGGAAAATTAGACACCGAGTGAAGAGAGGTGACAGACACGGGAGAGGGGAAAGAGACAAGCGGGGCGGCGGAAGAGAGAGTCCAGGGAAAAGAGACAGGACAGGGAAGAGAGAGGGAAAAGAGGGAGTGGAGGAAAGGGAGGGAATAGAGGAAGGTGAGTGAAAGCGGGGAAAATGAACGCCGTGAGAACCGAGGTGAGAGAGACAGGCGAGGGGAATCAGGGAAAAGAGACAAGCGAGAGAAAAGGTGGAAAAGAGGGAGGAGAGGGAAAGTGGGAAAATTAGACACCAAGGGAAGAGAGGTGACAGACACAGGAGAGGGGAAAGAGGGGCAAGAGACAAACAGAGGAAAAGAGGGAAAAGAGAAGTTCCAGAGAAAAGAGACACTACTGGGAAGAGAGAGTGAAAAGAGAGAGTTGATGAATGAGAGGGAAAGGAGAGGGGCGAGTGAAAGTGGGAAAATTAGACACCGAGTGAAGAGAGGTGACAGACACAGGAGAGGGGAAAGAGGGGAAAGAGACAAGCCGGGGAAAAGAGAGTGTCCAGGGAAAAGTGACAGGATAGGGAGGAGAGAGTGAAGAGAGAGAGTTGATGAATGAGAGGGAAACGAGAGAGGCGAGTGAAAGTGGGAAAATTAGACACCGAGTGAAGAGAGGTGACAGACACAGGAGAGGGGAAAGAGGGGAAAGAGACAAGCGGGGGGGGAAGAGAGAGTCCAGGGAAAAGAGACAGGACAGGGAAGAGAGACGGAAAAGAGGGAGTGGAGGGAAGGGAGGGAATAGAGGAAGGTGAGTGAAAGTGGGGAAAATGAACGCCGAGAGAACAGAGGTGAGAGAGACAGGCGAGGGGAAACAGGGAAAAGAGACAAGCGAGAGAAAAGGTGGGAAAGAGGGAGGAGAGGGAAAGTGGGAAAATTAGACACCAAGGGAAGAGAGGTGACAGACACAGGAGAGGGGAAAGAGGGGCAAGAGACAAACAGAGGAAAAGAGGGAAAAGAGAAGTTCCAGAGAGAAGAGATACGACTGGGAAGAGAGAGTGAAAAGAGGGAGTTGATGAATGAGAGGGAAAAGAGAGGGGCGAGTGAAAGTGGTAAATTTACACACCGAGTGAAGAGAGGTGACAGACACAGGAGAGGGGAAAGAGACAAGCGGGGGGGGGAAGAGAGAGTCCAGGGAAAAGAGACAGGACAGGGAAGAGAGAGGGAAAAGAGGGAGTGGAGGAAAGGGAGGGAATAGAGGAAGGTGAGTGAGAGCGGGGAAAATGAACGCCGAGAGAACAGAGGTGAGAGAGACAGGCGAGGGGAAACAGGGAAAAGAGACAAGCGAGAGAAAAGGTGGGAAAGAGGGAGGAGAGGGAAAGTGGGAAAATTAGACACCAAGGGAAGAGAGGTGACAGACACAGGAGAGGGGAAAGAGGGGAAAGACACAAACAGAGGAAAAGAGGGAAAAGAGAATTTCCAGAGAAAAGAGATACGACTGGGAAGAGAGAGTGAAAAGAGGGAGTTGATGAATGAGAGGGAAAAGAGAGAGGCGAGAGAAAGTGGGAAAATGAGACACCGAGTGAAGAGACGTGACAGACACAGGAGAGGGGAAAGAGGAGAAAGAGACAAGCAGGGGAAAAGATGGAAAAGAGAAGTTCCAGGGAAAAGAGACACGACTGGGAAGAGACAGTGAAAAGAGAGGGTTGAGGAATGAGAGGGAAAAGAGAGGGGCGAGTGAAAGTGGGAAAATTAGACACCGAGTGAAGAGAGGTGACAGACACAGGAGAGGGGAAAGAGGGGAAAGAGACAAGCGGGGGGGGGAAGACAGAGTCCAGGGAAAAGAGACAGGACAGGGAAGAGAGAGGGAAAAGAGGGAGTGGAGGAAAGGGAGGTAATAGAGGAAGGCGAGTGAAAGCGGGAAAAATGAATGCCGAGGGAACCGAGGTGAGAGAGACAGGCGAGGGGAAACAGGGAAAAGAGACAAGCAAGGGAAAAGGTGGAAAAGAGGGAGTTGAGGGAAAGCAGGGGAAAGTGACTGGTGAGGGTAAAGAGGGAAGAGTTCATGGAGAATAGGCAAAAGAGGGAAAAGCGACAGGCAAGGGAAAAGAGAGAGCTGAGGAACGAGAAGGAAAAGAGAGAGGCACGAGAAAGTGGGAAAATTAGACACCGAGTGAAGAGAGGTGACAGACACAGGAGAGGGGAAAGAGGGGAAAGAGACAAGCGGGGGGGGAAGAGAGAGTCCAGGGAAAAGAGACAGGACAGGGAAGAGAGACGGAAAAGAGGGAGTGGAGGGAAGGGAGGGAATAGAGGAAGGCGAGTGAAAGCGGGGAAAATGAATGCCGAGGGAACCGAGGTGAGAGAGACAGGCGAGGGGAAACAGGGGAAAGAGACAAGCGAGGGAAAAGGTGGAAAAGAGGGAGTTGAGGGAAAGCAGGGGAAAGTGACTGGGGAGGGTAAAGAGGGAAGAGTTCATGGAGAATAGGCAAAAGAGGGAAAAGCGACAGGCAAGGGAAAAGAGAGAGTTGAAGAACGAGAAGGAAAAGAGAGAGGCGCGAGAAAGTGGGAAAATTAGACACCGAGTGAAGAGAGGTGACAGACACAGCAGAGGGGAAATAGGGGAAAGAGACAAGCAGGGGAAAAGATGGAAAAGAGAAGTTTCAGGGAAGAGACACGACTGGGAAGAGACAGTGAAAAGAGAGGGTTGAGGAATGAGAGGGAAAAGAGAGGGGCGAGTGAAAGTGGGAAATTTACACACCGAGTGAAGAGAGGTGACAGACACAGGAGAGGGGAAAGAGACAAGCGGGGGGGGGAAGAGAGAGTCCAGGGAAAAGAGACAGGACAGGGAAGAGAGAGGGAAAAGAGGGAGTGGAGGAAAGGGAGGGAATAGAGGAAGGTGAGTGAGAGCGGGGAAAATGAACGCCGAGAGAACAGAGGTGAGAGAGACAGGCGAGGGGAAACAGGGAAAAGAGACAAGCGAGAGAAAAGGTGGGAAAGAGGGAGGAGAGGGAAAGCAGGGGAAAGTGACTGGTGAGGGTAAAGAGGGAAGAGTTCATGGAGAATAGGCAAAAGAGGGAAAAGCGACAGGCAAGGGAAAAGAGAGAGTTGAGGAACGAGAAGGAAAAGAGAGAGGCGCGAGGAAGTGGGAAAATTAGACACCGAGTGAAGAGAGGTGACAGACACAGCAGAGGGGAAATAAGGGAAAGAGACAAACAGAGGAAAAGAGGGAAAAGAGAAGTTCCAGAGAAAAGAGACACGACTGGGAAGAGAGAGTGAAAAGAGAGAGTTGATGAATGAGAGGGAAAAGAGAGGGGCGAGTGAAAGTGGGAAATTTACACACCGAGTGAAGAGAGGTGACAGACACAGGAGAGGGGAAATAGGGGAAAGAGACAAGCAGGGGAAAAGAGAGTGTCCAGGGAAATGAGACAGGACAGGGAAGAGAGAGTGAAAAGAGGGAGTTGAGGACTGAGAGGGAAAAGAGAGAGGCGAGAGAAAGTGGGGAAAATTAGACACCGAGTGAAGAGAGGTGATAGACACAGGAGAGGGGAAAGAGGGGAAAGAGACAAGCGGGGGGGGTGGAGAGAGTCCAGGGAAAAGAGACAGGACAGGGAAGAGAGAGGGAAAAGAGGGAGTGGAGGGAAGGGAGGGAATAGAGGAAGGCGAGTGAAAGCGGGGAAAATGAACGCCGAGGGAACCGAGGTGAGAGAGACAGGCGAGGGGAAACAGGGGAAAGAGACAAGCAAGGGAAAAGGTGGAAAAGAGGGAGTTGAGGGAAAGCAGGGGGAACTGACTGGTGAGGGTAAAGAGGGAAGAGTTCATGGAGAATAGGCAAAAGAGGGAAAAGCGACAGGCAAGGGAAAAGAGAGAGTTGAAGAACGAGAAGGAAAAGAGAGAGGCGCGAGAAAGTGGGAAAATTAGACACCGAGTGAAGAGAGGTGACAGACACAGGAGAGGGGAAATAGGGGAAAGAGACAAGCGGGGGAAAAGAGAGTGTCCAGGGAAAAGAGACAGGATAGGGAGGAGAGAGTGAAGAGAGAGAGTTGATGAATGAGAGGGAAACGAAAGAGGCGAGTGAAAGTGGGAAAATTAGACACCGAGTGAAGAGAGGTGACAGACACAGCAGAGGGGAAATAAGGGAAAGAGACAAGCAGGGGAAAAGATGGAAAAGAGAAGTTTCAGGGAAAAGAGACTCGACTGGGAAGAGACAGTTAAAAGAGAGGGTTGAGGAATGAGAGGGAAAAGAGAGAGGCGAGTGAAAGTGGGAAAATTAGACACCGAGTGAAGAGAGGTGACAGACACAGGAGAGGGGAAAGAGACAAGCCGGGGAAAAGAGAGTGTCCAGGGAAAAGAGACAGGATAGGGAGGAGAGAGTGAAGAGAGAGAGTTGATGAATGAGAGGGAAACGAAAGAGGCGAGTGAAAGTGGGGAAAATGAGACACCGAGTGAAGAGAGGTGACAGACACAGGAGAGGGGAAAGAGGGGAAAGAGACAAGCGGGGGGGGAAGAGAGAGTCCAGGGAAAAGAGACAGGACAGGGAAGAGAGACGGAAAAGAGGGAGTGGAGGGAAGGGAGGGAATAGAGGAAGGTGAGTGAAAGTGGGGAAAATGAACGCCGAGAGAACAGAGGTGAGAGAGACAGGCGAGGGGAAACAGGGAAGAGACAAGCGAGAGAAAAGGTGGAAAAGTGGGAAAATTAGACACCAAGGGAAGAGAGGTGACAGACACAGGAGAGGGGAAAGAGGGGAAAGACACAAACAGAGGAAAAGAGGGAAAAGAGAAGTTCCAGAGAAAAGAGACACGACTGGGAAGAGAGAGTGAAAAGAGGGAGTTGATGAATGAGAGGGAAAAGAGAGGGGCGAGTGAAAGTGGGAAAATTAGACACCGAGTGAAGAGAGGTGACAGACACAGGAGAGGGGAAAGAGGGGAAAGAGACAAGCAGGGGAAAAGAGGGCAAGGAGAGTATCCAGAAAAATGAGACAGGACAGGGAAGAGAGAGTGAAAAGAGGGAGTTGAGGAATGAGAGGGAAAAGAGAGAGGCGAGAGAAAGTGGGAAAATGAGACACCGAGTGAAGAGAGGTGACAGACACAGGAGAGGGGAAAGAGGGGAAAGAGACAAGCAGGGGAAAAGATGGAAAAGAGAAGTTTCACGGAAAAGAGACACGACTGGGAAGAGACAGTGAAAAGAGAGGGTTGAGGAATGAGAGGGAAAAGAGAGGGGCGAGTGAAAGTGGGAAAATTAGACACCGAGTGAAGAGAGGTGACAGACACAGGAGAGGGGAAAGAGACAAGCGGGGCGGCGGAAGAGAGAGTCCAGGGAAAAGAGACAGGACAGGGAAGAGAGAGGGAAAAGAGGGAGTGGAGGAAAGGGAGGGAATAGAGGAAGGTGAGTGAAAGCGGGGAAAATGAACGCCGTGAGAACCGAGGTGAGAGAGACAGGCGAGGGGAAACAGGGAAAAGAGACAAGCGAGAGAAAAGGTGGAAAAGAGGGAGGAGAGGGAAAGTGGGAAAATTAGACACCAAGGGAAGAGAGGTGACAGACACAGGAGAGGGGAAAGAGGGGCAAGAGACAAACAGAGGAAAAGAGGGAAAAGAGAAGTTCCAGAGAAAAGAGACACTACTGGGAAGAGAGAGTGAAAAGAGAGAGTTGATGAATGAGAGGGAAAGGAGAGGGGCGAGTGAAAGTGGGAAAATTAGACACCGAGTGAAGAGAGGTGACAGACACAGGAGAGGGGAAAGAGGGGAAAGAGACAAGCCGGGGAAAAGAGAGTGTCCAGGGAAAAGTGACAGGATAGGGAGGAGAGAGTGAAGAGAGAGAGTTGATGAATGAGAGGGAAACGAGAGAGGCGAGTGAAAGTGGGAAAATTAGACACCGAGTGAAGAGAGGTGACAGACACAGGAGAGGGGAAAGAGGGGAAAGAGACAAGCGGGGGGGGAAGAGAGAGTCCAGGGAAAAGAGACAGGACAGGGAAGAGAGACGGAAAAGAGGGAGTGGAGGGAAGGGAGGGAATAGAGGAAGGTGAGTGAAAGTGGGGAAAATGAACGCCGAGAGAACAGAGGTGAGAGAGACAGGCGAGGGGAAACAGGGAAAAGAGACAAGCGAGAGAAAAGGTGGGAAAGAGGGAGGAGAGGGAAAGTGGGAAAATTAGACACCAAGGGAAGAGAGGTGACAGACACAGGAGAGGGGAAAGAGGGGCAAGAGACAAACAGAGGAAAAGAGGGAAAAGAGAAGTTCCAGAGAATAGAGATACGACTGGGAAGAGAGAGTGAAAAGAGGGAGTTGATGAATGAGAGGGAAAAGAGAGGGGCGAGTGAAAGTGGGAAATTTACACACCGAGTGAAGAGAGGTGACAGACACAGGAGAGGGGAAAGAGGGGAAAGAGACAAGCAGGGGAAAAGAGGGAAAGGAGAGTATCCAGAAAAATGAGACAGGACAGGGAAGAGAGAGTGAAAAGAGGGAGTTGAGGAATGAGAGGGAAAAGAGAGAGGCGAGAGAAAGTGGGAAAATGAGACACCGAGTGAAGAGACGTGACAGACACAGGAGAGGGGAAAGAGGAGAAAGAGACAAGCAGGGGAAAAGATGGAAAAGAGAAGTTCCAGGGAAAAGAGACACGACTGGGAAGAGACAGTGAAAAGAGAGGGTTGAGGAATGAGAGGGAAAAGAGAGGGGCGAGTGAAAGTGGGAAAATTAGACACCGAGTGAAGAGAGGTGACAGACACAGGAGAGGGGAAAGAGGGGAAAGAGACAAGCGGGGGGGGGAAGACAGAGTCCAGGGAAAAGAGACAGGACAGGGAAGGGAGAGGGAAAAGAGGGAGTGGAGGAAAGGGAGGTAATAGAGGAAGGCGAGTGAAAGCGGGAAAAATGAATGCCGAGGGAACCGAGGTGAGAGAGACAGGCGAGGGGAAACAGGGAAAAGAGACAAGCAAGGGAAAAGGTGGAAAAGAGGGAGTTGAGGGAAAGCAGGGGAAAGTGACTGGTGAGGGTAAAGAGGGAAGAGTTCATGGAGAATAGGCAAAAGAGGGAAAAGCGACAGGCAAGGGAAAAGAGAGAGCTGAGGAACGAGAAGGAAAAGAGAGAGGCACGAGAAAGTGGGAAAATTAGACACCGAGTGAAGAGAGGTGACAGACACAGGAGAGGGGAAAGAGGGGAAAGAGACAAGCGGGGGGGGAAGAGAGAGTCCAGGGAAAAGAGACAGGACAGGGAAGAGAGACGGAAAAGAGGGAGTGGAGGGAAGGGAGGGAATAGAGGAAGGTGAGTGAAAGTGGGGGAAATGAACGCCGAGAGAACAGAGGTGAGAGAGACAGGCGAGGGGAAACAGGGAAAAGAGACAAGCGAGGGAAAAGGTGGAAAAGAGGGAGGTGAGGGAAAGCGGGAAAATTAGACACCAAGGGAAGAGAGGTGACGGACACAGGAGAGGGGAAAGAGGGGAAAGAGACGAGCGGGGGGAAAGAGAGAGTCCAGGGAAAGGAGAAAGGACAGGGAAGAGAGAGGGAAAAGAGAGAGTGGAGGTAAGGGAGGGAATAGAGGAAGGCGAGTGAAAGCGGGGAAAATGAATGCCGAGGGAACCGAGGTGAGAGAGACAGGCGAGGGGAAACAGGGGAAAGAGACAAGCGAGGGAAAAGGTGGAAAAGAGGGAGTTGAGGGAAAGCAGGGGAAAGTGACTGGGGAGGGTAAAGAGGGAAGAGTTCATGGAGAATAGGCAAAAGAGGGAAAAGCGACAGGCAAGGGAAAAGAGAGAGTTGAAGAACGAGAAGGAAAAGAGAGAGGCGCGAGAAAGTGGGAAAATTAGACACCGAGTGAAGAGAGGTGACAGACACAGCAGAGGGGAAATAGGGGAAAGAGACAAGCAGGGGAAAAGATGGAAAAGAGAAGTTTCAGGGAAGAGACACGACTGGGAAGAGACAGTGAAAAGAGAGGGTTGAGGAATGAGAGGGAAAAGAGAGGGGCGAGTGAAAGTGGGAAATTTACACACCGAGTGAAGAGAGGTGACAGACACAGGAGAGGGGAAAGAGACAAGCGGGGGGGGGAAGAGAGAGTCCAGGGAAAAGAGACAGGACAGGGAAGAGAGAGGGAAAAGAGGGAGTGGAGGAAAGGGAGGGAATAGAGGAAGGTGAGTGAGAGCGGGGAAAATGAACGCCGAGAGAACAGAGGTGAGAGAGACAGGCGAGGGGAAACAGGGAAAAGAGACAAGCGAGAGAAAAGGTGGGAAAGAGGGAGGAGAGGGAAAGCAGGGGAAAGTGACTGGTGAGGGTAAAGAGGGAAGAGTTCATGGAGAATAGGCAAAAGAGGGAAAAGCGACAGGCAAGGGAAAAGAGAGAGTTGAGGAACGAGAAGGAAAAGAGAGAGGCGCGAGGAAGTGGGAAAATTAGACACCGAGTGAAGAGAGGTGACAGACACAGCAGAGGGGAAATAAGGGAAAGAGACAAACAGAGGAAAAGAGGGAAAAGAAAAGTTCCAGAGAAAAGAGACACGACTGGGAAGAGAGAGTGAAAAGAGAGAGTTGATGAATGAGAGGGAAAAGAGAGGGGCGAGTGAAAGTGGGAAATTTACACACCGAGTGAAGAGAGGTGACAGACACAGGAGAGGGGAAAGAGACAAGCGGGGGGGGAAGAGAGAGTCCAGGGAAAAGAGACAGGACAGGGAAGAGAGAAGGAAAAGAGGGAGTGGAGGAAAGGGAGGGAATAGAGGAAGGTGAGTGAGAGCGGGGAAAATGAACGCCGAGAGAACAGAGGTGACAGAGACAGGCGAGGGGAAACAGGGAAAAGAGACAAGCAAGAGAAAAGGTGGGAAAGAGGGAGGAGAGGGAAAGTGGGAAAATTAGACACCAAGGGAAGAGAGGTGACAGACACAGGAGAGGGGAAAGAGGGGAAAGACACAAACAGAGGAAAAGAGGGAAAAGAGAAGTTCCAGAGAAAAGAGATACGACTGGGAAGAGAGAGTGAAAAGAGGGAGTTGATGAATGAGAGGGAAAAGAGAGGGGCGACTGAAAGTGGGAAATTTACACACCGAGTGAAGAGAGGTGACAGACACAGGAGAGGGGAAAGAGGGGAAAGAGACAAGCAGGGGAAAAGAGGGAACGGAGAGTATCCAGAAAAATGAGACAGGACAGGGAAGAGAGAGTGAAAAGAGGGAGTTGAGGAATGAGAGGGAAAAGAGAGAGGCGAGAGAAAGTGGGAAAATGAGACACCGAGTGAAGAGAGGTGACAGACACAGGAGACGGGAAAGAGCCAAGCGGGGGGGGGAAGACAGAGTCCAGGGAAAAGAGACAGGACAGGGAAGAGAGAGGGAAAAGAGGGAGTGGAGGAAAGGGAGGGAATAGAGGAAGGCGCGTGAAAGCGGGAAAAAAGAACGTCGAGAGAACAGATGTGAGAGAGAAGGCGAGGGGAAACAGAGAAAAGAGACAAGCGAGGGAACAGGTGGAAAAGAGGGAGTTGAGTGAAAGCAGGGGGAACTGACTGGTGAGGGTAAAGAGGGAAGAGTTCATGGAGAATAGGCAAAAGAGGGAAAAGCGACAGGCAAGGGAAAAAAGAGAGTTGAGGAATGAGAAGGAACAGAGAGAGGCGAGAGAAAGTGGGGAAAATGAGACACCGAGTGAAGAGAGGTGACAGACACAGGAGAGGGGAAAGAGGGGAAAGAGACAAGCAGGGGAAAAGATGGAAAAGAGAAGTTCCAGGGAAAAGAGACACGACTGGGAAGAGACAGTGAAAAGAGAGGGTTGAGGAATGAGAGGGAAAAGAGAGGGGCGAGTGAAAGTGGGAAAATTAGACACCGAGTGAAGAGAGGTGACAGACACAGGAGAGGGGAAAGAGGGGAAAGAGACAAGCCGGGGACAAGAGAGTGTCCAGGGAAAAGAGACAGGACAGGGAGGAGAGACTGAAGAGAGAGAGTTGATGAATGAGAGGGAAAAGAGAGAGGCGAGTGAAAGTGGGAAAATTAGACACCGAGTGAAGAGAGGTGACAGACACAGGAGAGGGGAAAGAGGGGAAAGAGACAAGCGGGGGGGGAGAGAGAGAGAGTCCAGGGAAAAGAGACAGGACAGGGAAGAGAGACGGAAAAGAGGGAGTGGAGGTAAGGGAGGTAATAGAGGAAGGTGAGTGAAAGCGGGGAAAATGAACGCCGAGAGAACAGAGGTGAGAGAGACAGGCGAGGGGAAACAGGGAAAAGAGACAAGCAAGGGAAAAGGTGGAAAAGAGGGAGTTGAGGGAAAGCAGGGGAAAGTGACTGGTGAGGGTAAAGAGGGAAGAGTTCATGGAGAATAGGCAAAAAAAGGAAAAGCGACAGGCAAGGGAAAAGAGAGAGTTGAGGAACGAGAAGGAAAAGAGAGAGGCGCGAGGAAGTGGGAAAATTAGACACCGAGTGAAGAGAGGTGACAGACACAGCAGAGGGGAAATAAGGGAAATAGACAAGCAGGGGAAAAGATGGAAAAGAGAAGTTTCAGGGAAGAGACACGACTGGGAAGAGACAGTTAAAAGAGAGGGTTGAGGAATGAGAGGGAAAAGAGAGGGGCGAGTGAAAGTGGGAAATTTACACACCGAGTGAAGAGAGGTGACAGACACAGCAGAGGGGAAAGAGACAAGCGGGGGCGGGGGAAGAGAGAGTCCAGGGAAAAGAGACAGGACAGGGAAGAGAGAGGGAAAAGAGGGAGTGGAGGAAAGGGAGGGAATAGAGGAAGGTGAGTGAAAGCGGGGAAAATGAACGCCGTGAGAACAGAGGTGAGAGAGACAGGCGAGGGGAAACAGGGAAAAGAGACAAGCGAGAGAAAAGGTGGAAAAGAGGGAGGAGAGGGAAAGTGGGAAAATTAGACACCAAGGGAAGAGAGGTGACAGACACAGGAGAGGGGAAAGAGGGGAAAGAGACAAACAGAGGAAAAGAGGGAAAAGAGAAGTTCCAGAGAAAAGAGACACGACTGGGAAGAGAGAGTGAAAAGAGAGAGTTGATGAATGAGAGGGAAAAGAGAGGGGCGAGAGAAAGTGGGAAATTTACACACCGAGTGAAGAGAGGTGACAGACACAGGAGAGGGGAAAGAGGGGAAAGAGACAAGCAGGGGAAAAGATGGAAAAGAGAAGTTTCAGGGAAAAGAGACACGACTGGGAAGAGACAGTTAAAAGAGAGGGTTGAGGAATGAGAGGGAAAAGAGAGGGGCGAGTGAAAGTGGGAAAATTAGACACCGAGTGAAGAGAGGTGACAGACACAGGAGAGGGGAAAGAGGGGAAAGAGACAAGCGGGGGGGGGAAGACAGAGTCCAGGGAAAAGAGACAGGACAGGGAAGGGAGAGGGAAAAGAGGGAGTGGAGGAAAGGGAGGTAATAGAGGAAGGCGAGTGAAAGCGGGAAAAATGAATGCCGAGGGAACCGAGGTGAGAGAGACAGGCGAGGGGAAACAGGGAAAAGAGACAAGCAAGGGAAAAGGTGGAAAAGAGGGAGTTGAGGGAAAGCAGGGGAAAGTGACTGGTGAGGGTAAAGAGGGAAGAGTTCATGGAGAATAGGCAAAAGAGGGAAAAGCGACAGGCAAGGGAAAAGAGAGAGTTGAGGAACGAGAAGGAAAAGAGAGAGGCGCGAGGAAGTGGGAAAATTAGACACCGAGTGAAGAGAGGTGACAGACACAGCAGAGGGGAAATAAGGGAAAGAGACAAACAGAGGAAAAGAGGGAAAAGAGAAGTTCCAGAGAAAAGAGACACGACTGGGAAGAGAGAGTGAAAAGAGAGAGTTGATGAATGAGAGGGAAAAGAGAGGGGCGAGTGAAAGTGGGAAATTTACACACCGAGTGAAGAGAGGTGACAGACACAGGAGAGGGGAAATAGGGGAAAGAGACAAGCAGGGGAAAAGAGAGTGTCCAGGGAAATGAGACAGGACAGGGAAGAGAGAGTGAAAAGAGGGAGTTGAGGACTGAGAGGGAAAAGAGAGAGGCGAGAGAAAGTGGGGAAAATTAGACACCGAGTGAAGAGAGGTGATAGACACAGGAGAGGGGAAAGAGGGGAAAGAGACAAGCGGGGGGGTTGGAGAGAGTCCAGGGAAAAGAGACAGGACAGGGAAGAGAGAGGGAAAAGAGGGAGTGGAGGGAAGGGAGGGAATAGAGGAAGGCGAGTGAAAGCGGGGAAAATGAACGCCGAGAGAACAGATGTGAGAGAGACAGGCGAGGGGAAACAGGGAAAAGAGACAAGCGAGGGAACAGGTGGAAAAGAGGGAGTTGAGGGAAAGCAGGGGGAAGTGACTGGTGAGGGTAAAGAGGGAAGAGTTCATGGAGAATAGGCAAAAGAGGGAAAAGCGACAGGCAAGGGAAAAGAGAGAGATGAGGAACGAGAAGGAAAAGAGAGAGGCGCGAGAAAGTGGGAAAATTAGACACCGAGTGAAGAGAGGTGACAGACACAGCAGAGGGGAAATAGGGGAAAGAGACAAGCAGGGGAAAAGACGGAAAAGAGAAGTTTCAGGGAAGAGACACGACTGGGAAGAGACAGTGAAAAGAGAGGGTTGAGGAATGAGAGGGAAAAGAGAGGGGCGAGTGAAAGTGGGAAATTTACACACCGAGTGAAGAGAGGTGACAGACACAGGAGAGGGGAAAGAGACAAGCGGGGGGGGAAGAGAGAGTCCAGGGAAAAGAGACAGGACAGGGAAGAGAGAAGGAAAAGAGGGAGTGGAGGAAAGGGAGGGAATAGAGGAAGGTGAGTGAGAGCGGGGAAAATGAACGCCGAGAGAACAGAGGTGAGAGAGACAGGCGAGGGGAAACAGGGAAAAGAGACAAGCAAGAGAAAAGGTGGGAAAGAGGGAGGAGAGGGAAAGTGGGAAAATTAGACACCAAGGGAAGAGAGGTGACAGACACAGGAGAGGGGAAAGAGGGGAAAGACACAAACAGAGGAAAAGAGGGAAAAGAGAAGTTCCAGAGAAAAGAGATACGACTGGGAAGAGAGAGTGAAAAGAGGGAGTTGATGAATGAGAGGGAAAAGAGAGGGGCGACTGAAAGTGGGAAATTTACACACCGAGTGAAGAGAGGTGACAGACACAGGAGAGGGGAAAGAGGGGAAAGAGACAAGCAGGGGAAAAGAGGGAACGGAGAGTATCCAGAAAAATGAGACAGGACAGGGAAGAGAGAGTGAAAAGAGGGAGTTGAGGAATGAGAGGGAAAAGAGAGAGGCGAGAGAAAGTGGGAAAATGAGACACCGAGTGAAGAGAGGTGACAGACACAGGAGACGGGAAAGAGCCAAGCGGGGGGGGGAAGACAGAGTCCAGGGAAAAGAGACAGGACAGGGAAGAGAGAGGGAAAAGAGGGAGTGGAGGAAAGGGAGGGAATAGAGGAAGGCGAGTGAAAGCGGGAAAAAAGAACGTCGAGAGAACAGATGTGAGAGAGAAGGCGAGGGGAAACAGAGAAAAGAGACAAGCGAGGGAACAGGTGGAAAAGAGGGAGTTGAGTGAAAGCAGGGGGAACTGACTGGTGAGGGTAAAGAGGGAAGAGTTCATGGAGAATAGGCAAAAGAGGGAAAAGCGACAGGCAAGGGAAAAAAGAGAGTTGAGGAATGAGAAGGAACAGAGAGAGGCGAGAGAAAGTGGGGAAAATGAGACACCGAGTGAAGAGAGGTGACAAACACAGGAGAGGGGAAAGAGGGGAAAGAGACAAGCCGGGGACAAGAGAGTGTCCAGGGAAAAGAGACAGGACAGGGAGGAGAGACTGAAGAGAGAGAGTTGATGAATGAGAGGGAAAAGAGAGAGGCGAGTGAAAGTGGGAAAATTAGGCACCGAGTGAAGAGAGGTGACAGACACAGGAGAGGGGAAAGAGGGGAAAGAGACAAGCGGGGGGGGAAGAGAGAGTCCAGGGAAAAGAGACAGGACAGGGAAGAGAGACGGAAAAGAGGGAGTGGAGGGAAGGGAGGGAATAGAGGAAGGTGAGTGAAAGTGTGGGAAATGAACGCCGAGAGAACAGAGGTGAGAGAGCAGGCGAGGGGAAACAGGGAAAAGAGACAAGCGAGGGAAAAGGTGGAAAAGAGGGAGTTGAGGGAAAGCAGGGGAAAGTGACTGGGGAGGGTAAAGAGGGAAGAGTTCATGGAGAATAGGCAAAAGAGGGAAAAGCGACAGGCAAGGGAAAAGAGAGAGTTGAAGAACGAGAAGGAAAAGAGAGAGGCGTGAGAAAGTGGGAAAATTAGACACCGAGTGAAGAGAGGTGACAGACACAGCAGAGGGGAAATAGGGGAAAGAGACAAGCAGGGGAAAAGATGGAAAAGAGAAGTTTCAGGGAAGAGACACGACTGGGAAGAGACAGTGAAAAGAGAGGGTTGAGGAATGAGAGGGAAAAGAGAGGGGCGAGTGAAAGTGGGAAATTTACACACCGAGTGAAGATAGGTGACAGACACAGGAGAGGGGAAAGAGACAAGCGGGGGGGGGAAGAGAGAGTCCAGGGAAAAGAGACAGGACAGGGAAGAGAGAGGGAAAAGAGGGAGTGGAGGAAAGGGAGGGAATAGAGGAAGGTGAGTGAGAGCGGGGAAAATGAACGCCGAGAGAACAGAGGTGAGAGAGACAGGCGAGGGGAAACAGGGAAAAGAGACAAGCGAGAGAAAAGGTGGGAAAGAGGGAGGAGAGGGAAAGCAGGGGAAAGTGACTGGTGAGGGTAAAGAGGGAAGAGTTCATGGAGAATAGGCAAAAGAGGGAAAAGCGACAGGCAAGGGAAAAGAGAGAGTTGAGGAACGAGAAGGAAAAGAGAGAGGCGCGAGGAAGTGGGAAAATTAGACACCGAGTGAAGAGAGGTGACAGACACAGCAGAGGGGAAATAAGGGAAAGAGACAAACAGAGGAAAAGAGGGAAAAGAGAAGTTCCAGAGAAAAGAGACACGACTGGGAAGAGAGAGTGAAAAGAGAGAGTTGATGAATGAGAGGGAAAAGAGAGGGGCGAGTGAAAGTGGGAAATTTACACACCGAGTGAAGAGAGGTGACAGACACAGGAGAGGGGAAATAGGGGAAAGAGACAAGCAGGGGAAAAGAGAGTGTCCAGGGAAATGAGACAGGACAGGGAAGAGAGAGTGAAAAGAGGGAGTTGAGGACTGAGAGGGAAAAGAGAGAGGCGAGAGAAAGTGGGGAAAATTAGACACCGAGTGAAGAGAGGTGATAGACACAGGAGAGGGGAAAGAGGGGAAAGAGACAAGCGGGGGGGTTGGAGAGAGTCCAGGGAAAAGAGACAGGACAGGGAAGAGAGAGGGAAAAGAGGGAGTGGAGGGAAGGGAGGGAATAGAGGAAGGCGAGTGAAAGCGGGGAAAATGAACGCCGAGAGAACAGATGTGAGAGAGACAGGCGAGGGGAAACAGGGAAAAGAGACAAGCGAGGGAACAGGTGGAAAAGAGGGAGTTGAGGGAAAGCAGGGGGAAGTGACTGGTGAGGGTAAAGAGGGAAGAGTTCATGGAGAATAGGCAAAAGAGGGAAAAGCGACAGGCAAGGGAAAAGAGAGAGATGAGGAACGAGAAGGAAAAGAGAGAGGCGCGAGAAAGTGGGAAAATTAGACACCGAGTGAAGAGAGGTGACAGACACAGCAGAGGGGAAATAGGGGAAAGAGACAAGCAGGGGAAAAGACGGAAAAGAGAAGTTTCAGGGAAGAGACACGACTGGGAAGAGACAGTGAAAAGAGAGGGTTGAGGAATGAGAGGGAAAAGAGAGGGGCGAGTGAAAGTGGGAAATTTACACACCGAGTGAAGAGAGGTGACAGACACAGGAGAGGGGAAAGAGACAAGCGGGGGGGGAAGAGAGAGTCCAGGGAAAAGAGACAGGACAGGGAAGAGAGAAGGAAAAGAGGGAGTGGAGGAAAGGGAGGGAATAGAGGAAGGTGAGTGAGAGCGGGGAAAATGAACGCCGAGAGAACAGAGGTGAGAGAGACAGGCGAGGGGAAACAGGGAAAAGAGACAAGCAAGAGAAAAGGTGGGAAAGAGGGAGGAGAGGGAAAGTGGGAAAATTAGACACCAAGGGAAGAGAGGTGACAGACACAGGAGAGGGGAAAGAGGGGAAAGACACAAACAGAGGAAAAGAGGGAAAAGAGAAGTTCCAGAGAAAAGAGACACGACTGGGAAGAGAGAGTGAAAAGAGGGAGTTGATGAATGAGAGGGAAAAGAGAGGGGCGAGTGAAAGTGGGAAATTTACACACCGAGTGAAGAGAGGTGACAGACACAGGAGAGGGGAAAGAGGGGAAAGAGACAAGCAGGGGAAAAGAGGGAACGGAGAGTATCCAGAAAAATGAGACAGGACAGGGAAGAGAGAGTGAAAAGAGGGAGTTGAGGAATGAGAGGGAAAAGAGAGAGGCGAGAGAAAGTGGGAAAATGAGACACCGAGTGAAGAGAGGTGACAGACACAGGAGACGGGAAAGAGCCAAGCGGGGGGGGGAAGACAGAGTCCAGGGAAAAGAGACAGGACAGGGAAGAGAGAGGGAAAAGAGGGAGTGGAGGAAAGGGAGGGAATAGAGGAAGGCGAGTGAAAGCGGGAAAAAAGAACGTCGAGAGAACAGATGTGAGAGAGAAGGCGAGGGGAAACAGAGAAAAGAGACAAGCGAGGGAACAGGTGGAAAAGAGGGAGTTGAGTGAAAGCAGGGGGAACTGACTGGTGAGGGTAAAGAGGGAAGAGTTCATGGAGAATAGGCAAAAGAGGGAAAAGCGACAGGCAAGGGAAAAAAGAGAGTTGAGGAATGAGAAGGAACAGAGAGAGGCGAGAGAAAGTGGGGAAAATGAGACACCGAGTGAAGAGAGGTGACAGACACAGGAGAGGGGAAAGATGGGAAAGAGACAAGCAGGGGAAAAGATGGAAAAGAGAAGTTCCAGGGAAAAGAGACACGACTGGGAAGAGACAGTGAAAAGAGAGGGTTGAGGAATGAGAGGGAAAAGAGAGGGGCGAGTGAAAGTGGGAAAATTAGACACCGAGTGAAGAGAGGTGACAAACACAGGAGAGGGGAAAGAGGGGAAAGAGACAAGCCGGGGACAAGAGAGTGTCCAGGGAAAAGAGACAGGACAGGGAGGAGAGACTGAAGAGAGAGAGTTGATGAATGAGAGGGAAAAGAGAGAGGCGAGTGAAAGTGGGAAAATTAGACACCGAGTGAAGAGAGGTGACAGACACAGGAGAGGGGAAAGAGGGGAAAGAGACAAGCGGGGGGGGAGAGAGAGAGAGTCCAGGGAAAAGAGACAGGACAGGGAAGAGAGACGGAAAAGAGGGAGTGGAGGTAAGGGAGGTAATAGAGGAAGGTGAGTGAAAGCGGGGAAAATGAACGCCGAGAGAACAGAGGTGAGAGAGACAGGCGAGGGGAAACAGGGGAAAGAGACAAGCAAGGGAAAAGGTGGAAAAGAGGGAGTTGAGGGAAAGCAGGGGAAAGTGACTGGTGAGGGTAAAGAGGGAAGAGTTCATGGAGAATAGGCAAAAAAAGGAAAAGCGACAGGCAAGGGAAAAGAGAGAGTTGAGGAACGAGAAGGAAAAGAGAGAGGCGCGAGGAAGTGGGAAAATTAGACACCGAGTGAAGAGAGGTGACAGACACAGCAGAGGGGAAATAAGGGAAAGAGACAAGCAGGGGAAAAGATGGAAAAGAGAAGTTTCAGGAAAGAGACACGACTGGGAAGAGACAGTGAAAAGAGAGGGTTGAGGAATGAGAGGGAAAAGAGAGGGGCGAGTGAAAGTGGGAAATTTACACACCGAGTGAAGACAGGTGACAGACACAGGAGAGGGGAAAGAGACAAGCGGGGGCGGGGGAAGAGAGAGTCCAGGGAAAAGAGACAGGACAGGGAAGAGAGAGGGAAAAGAGGGAGTGGAGGAAAGGGAGGGAATAGAGGAAGGTGAGTGAAAGCGGGGAAAATGAACGCCGTGAGAACAGAGGTGAGAGAGACAGGCGAGGGGAAACAGGGAAAAGAGACAAGCGAGAGAAAAGGTGGAAAAGAGGGAGGTGAGGGAAAGTGGGAAAATTAGACACCAAGGGAAGAGAGGTGACAGACACAGGAGAGGGGAAAGAGGGGCAAGAGACAAACAGAGGAAAAGAGGGAAAAGAGAAGTTCCAGAGAAAAGAGACACGACTGGGAAGAGAGAGTGAAAAGAGAGAGTTGATGAATGAGAGGGAAAAGAGAGGGGCGAGTCAAAGTGGGAAATTTACACACCGAGTGAAGAGAGGTGACAGACACAGGAGAGGGGAAATAGGGGAAAGAGACAAGCAGGGGAAAAGAGAGTGTCCAGGGAAATGAGACAGGACAGGGAAGAGAGAGTGAAAAGAGGGAGTTGAGGACTGAGAGGGAAAAGAGAGAGGCGAGAGAAAGTGGGGAAAATTAGACACCGAGTGAAGAGAGCTGATAGACACAGGAGAGGGGAAAGAGAGGAAAGAGACAAGCGGGGGGGTTGGAGAGAGTCCAGGGAAAAGAGACAGGACAGGGAAGAGAGAGGGAAAAGAGGGAGTGGAGGGAAGGGAGGGAATAGAGGAAGGCGAGTGAAAGCGGGGAAAATGAACGCCGAGAGAACAGATGTGAGAGAGACAGGCGAGGGGAAACAGGGAAAAGAGACAAGCGAGGGAACACGTGGAAAAGAGGGAGTTGAGGGAAAGCAGGGGGGAAGTGACTGGGGAGGGTAAAGAGGGAAGAGTTCATGGAGAATAGGCAAAAGAGGGAAAAGCGACAGGCAAGGGAAAAGAGAGAGTTGAGGAACGAGACGGAAAAGAGAGAGGCGCGAGAAAGTGGGAAAATTAGACACCGAGTGAAGAGAGGTGACAGACACAGGAGAGGGGAAAGAGGGGAAAGAGACAAGCAGGGGAAAAGATGGAAAAGAGAAGTTTCAGGGAAAAGAGACACGACTGGGAAGAGACAGTTAAAAGAGAGGGTTGAGGAATGAGAGGGAAAAGAGAGGGGCGAGTGAAAGTGGGAAAATTAGACACCGAGTGAAGAGAGGTGACAGACACAGGAGAGGGGAAAGAGGGGAAAGAGACAAGCGGGGGGGGGAAGACAGAGTCCAGGGAAAAGAGACAGGACAGGGAAGAGAGAGGGAAAAGAGGGAGTGGAGGAAAGGGAGGGAATAGAGGAAGGTGAGTGAAAGTGGGGGAAATGAACGCCGAGAGAACAGAGGTGAGAGAGACAGGCGAGGGGAAACAGGGAAAAGAGACAAGCGAGGGAAAAGGTGGAAAAGAGGGAGGTGAGGGAAAGCGGGAAAATTAGACACCAAGGGAAGAGAGGTGACGGACACAGGAGAGGGGAAAGAGGGGAAAGAGACGAGCGGGGGGAAAGAGAGAGTCCAGGGAAAGGAGAAAGGACAGGGAAGAGAGAGGGAAAAGAGAGAGTGGAGGTAAGGGAGGGAATAGAGGAAGGCGAGTGAAAGCGGGGAAAATGAATGCCGAGGGAACCGAGGTGAGAGAGACAGGCGAGGGGAAACAGGGGAAAGAGACAAGCAAGGGAAAAGGTGGAAAAGAGGGAGTTGAGGGAAAGCAGGGGAAAGTGACTGGGGACGGTAAAGAGGGAAGAGTTCATGGAGAATAGGCAAAAGAGGGAAAAGCGACAGGCAAGGGAAAAGAGAGAGTTGAGGAACGAGAAGGAAAAGAGAGAGGCGCGAGAAAGTGGGAAAATTAGACACCGAGTGAAGAGAGGTGACAGACACAGCAGAGGGGAAATAGGGGAAAGAGACAAGCAGGGGAAAAGATGGAAAAGAGAAGTTTCAGGGAAGAGACACGACTGGGAAGAGACAGTGAAAAGAGAGGGTTGAGGAATGAGAGGGAAAAGAGAGGGGCGAGTGAAAGTGGGAAATTTACACACCGAGTGAAGAGAGGTGACAGACACAGGAGAGGGGAAAGAGACAAGCGGGGGGGGAAGAGAGAGTCCAGGGAAAAGAGACAGGACAGGGAAGAGAGAGGGAAAAGAGGGAGTGGAGGAAAGGGAGGGAATAGAGGAAGGTGAGTGAGAGCGGGGAAAATGAACGCCGAGAGAACAGAGGTGAGAGAGACAGGCGAGGGGAAACAGGGAAAAGAGACAAGCGAGAGAAAAGGTGGGAAAGAGGGAGGAGAGGGAAAGCAGGGGAAAGTGACTGGTGAGGGTAAAGAGGGAAGAGTTCATGGAGAATAGGCAAAAGAGGGAAAAGCGACAGGCAAGGGAAAAGAGAGAGTTGAGGAACGAGAAGGAAAAGAGAGAGGCGCGAGGAAGTGGGGAAATTAGACACCGAGTGAAGAGAGGTGACAGACACAGCAGAGGGGAAATAAGGGAAAGAGACAAACAGAGGAAAAGAGGGAAAAGAGAAGTTCCAGAGAAAAGAGACACGACTGGGAAGAGAGAGTGAAAAGAGAGAGTTGATGAATGAGAGGGAAAAGAGAGGGGCGAGTGAAAGTGGGAAATTTACACACCGAGTGAAGAGAGGTGACAGACACAGGAGAGGGGAAATAGGGGAAAGAGACAAGCAGGGGAAAAGAGAGTGTCCAGGGAAATGAGACAGGACAGGGAAGAGAGAGTGAAAAGAGGGAGTTGAGGACTGAGAGGGAAAAGAGAGAGGCGAGAGAAAGTGGGGAAAATTAGACACCGAGTGAAGAGAGGTGATAGACACAGGAGAGGGGAAAGAGGGGAAAGAGACAAGCGGGGGGGTTGGAGAGAGTCCAGGGAAAAGAGACAGGACAGGGAAGAGAGAGGGAAAAGAGGGAGTGGAGGGAAGGGAGGGAATAGAGGAAGGCGAGTGAAAGCGGGGAAAATGAACGCCGAGAGAGCAGATGTGAGAGAGACAGGCGAGGGGAAACAGGGAAAAGAGACAAGCGAGGGAACAGGTGGAAAAGAGGGAGTTGAGGGAAAGCAGGGGGAAGTGACTGGTGAGGGTAAAGAGGGAAGAGTTCATGGAGAATAGGCAAAAGAGGGAAAAGCGACGGGCAAGGGAAAAGAGAGAGATGAGGAACGAGAAGGAAAAGAGAGAGGCGCGAGAAAGTGGGAAAATTAGACACCGAGTGAAGAGAGGTGACAGACACAGCAGAGGGGAAATAGGGGAAAGAGACAAGCAGGGGAAAAGATGGAAAAGAGAAGTTTCAGGGAAGAGACACGACTGGGAAGAGACAGTGAAAAGAGAGGGTTGAGGAATGAGAGGGAAAAGAGAGGGGCGAGTGAAAGTGGGAAATTTACACACCGAGTGAAGAGAGGTAACAGACACAGGAGAGGGGAAAGAGACAAGCGGGGGGGGGAAGAGAGAGTCCAGGGAAAAGAGACAGGACAGGGAAGAGAGGAGGAAAAGAGGGAGTGGAGGAAAGGGAGGGAATAGAGGAAGGTGAGTGAGAGCGGGGAAAATGAACGCCGAGAGAACAGAGGTGAGAGAGACAGGCGAGGGGAAACAGGGAAAAGAGACAAGCAAGAGAAAAGGTGGGAAAGAGGGAGGAGAGGGAAAGTGGGAAAATTAGACACCAAGGGAAGAGAGGTGACAGACACAGGAGAGGGGAAAGAGGGGAAAGACACAAACAGAGGAAAAGAGGGAAAAGAGAATTTCCAGAGAAAAGAGATACGACTGGGAAGAGAGAGTGAAAAGAGGGAGTTGATGAATGAGAGGGAAAAGAGAGGGGCGACTGAAAGTGGGAAATTTACACACCGAGTGAAGAGAGGTGACAGACACAGGAGAGGGGAAAGAGGGGAAAGAGACAAGCAGGGGAAAAGAGGGAAAGGAGAGTATCCAGAAAAATGAGACAGGACAGGGAAGAGAGAGTGAAAAGAGGGAGTTGAGGAATGAGAGGGAAAAGAGAGAGGCGAGAGAAAGTGGGAAAATGAGACACCGAGTGAAGAGAGGTGACAGACACAGGAGACGGGAAAGAGACAAGCGGGGGGGGGAAGACAGAGTCCAGGGAAAAGAGACAGGACAGGGAAGAGAGAGGGAAAAGAGGGAGTGGAGGAAAGGGAGGGAATAGAGGAAGGCGAGTGAAAGCGGGAAAAATGAACGTCGAGAGAACAGATGTGAGAGAGACAGGCGAGGGGAAACAGAGAAAAGAGACAAGCGAGGGAACAGGTGGAAAAGAGGGAGTTGAGTGAAAGCAGGGGGAACTGACTGGTGAGGGTAAAGAGGGAAGAGTTCATGGAGAATAGGCAAAAGAGGGAAAAGCGACAGCCAAGGGAAAAAAGAGAGTTGAGGAATGAGAAGGAACAGAGAGAGGCGAGAGAAAGTGGGGAAAATGAGACACCGAGTGAAGAGACGTGACAGACACAGGAGAGGGGAAAGAGGGGAAAGAGACAAGCGGGGGGGGGAAAGAGAGAGTCCAGGGAGAAGAGACAGGACAGGGAAGAGAGAGTGAAAAGAGGGAGCTGAGGAATGAGAGGGAAAAGAGAGGGGCGAGTGAAAGTGGGAAAATTAGACACCGAGTGAAGAGAGGTGACAGACACAGGAGAGGGGAAAGAGGGGAAAGAGACAAGCCGGGGAAAAGAGAGTGTCCAGGGAAAAGAGACAGGATAGGGAGGAAAGAGTGAAGAGAGAGAGTTGATGAATGAGAGTGAAACGAGAGAGGCGAGTGAAAGTGGGAAAATTAGACACCGAGTGAAGAGAGGTGACAGACACAGGAGAGGGGAAAGAGGGGAAAGAGACAAGCGGGGGGGGAAGAGAGAGTCCAGGGAAAAGAGACAGGACAGGGAAGAGAGACGGAAAAGAGGGAGTGGAGGGAAGGGAGGGAATAGAGGAAGGTGAGTGAAAGTGGGGGAAATGAACGCCGAGAGAACAGAGGTGAGAGAGACAGGCGAGGGGAAACAGGGAAAAGAGACAAGCGAGGGAAAAGGTGGAAAAGAGGGAGGTGAGGGAAAGTGGGAAAATTAGACACCAAGGGAAGAGAGGTGACGGACACAGGAGAGGGGAAAGAGGGGAAAGAGACGAGCGGGGGGAAAGAGAGAGTCCAGGGAAAGGAGAAAGGACAGGGAAGAGAGAGGGAAAAGAGAGAGTGGAGGTAAGGGAGGGAATAGAGGAAGGCGAGTGAAAGCGGGGAAAATGAATGCCGAGGGAACCGAGGTGAGAGAGACAGGCGAGGGGAAACAGGGGAAAGAGACAAGCAAGGGAAAAGGTGGAAAAGAGGGAGTTGAGGGAAAGCAGGGGAAAGTGACTGGGGAGGGTAAAGAGGGAAGAGTTCATGGAGAATAGGCAAAAGAGGGAAAAGCGACAGGCAAGGGAAAAGAGAGAGTTGAAGAACGAGAAGGAAAAGAGAGAGGCGCGAGAAAGTGGGAAAATTAGACACCGAGTGAAGAGAGGTGACAGACACAGCAGAGGGGAAATAGGGGAAAGAGACAAGCAGGGGAAAAGATGGAAAAGAGAAGTTTCAGGGAAGAGACACGACTGGGAAGAGACAGTGAAAAGAGAGGGTTGAGGAATGAGAGGGAAAAGAGAGGGGCGAGTGAAAGTGGGAAATTTACACACCGAGTGAAGAGAGGTGACAGACACAGGAGAGGGGAAAGAGACAAGCGGGGGGGGGAAGAGAGAGTCCAGGGAAAAGAGACAGGACAGGGAAGAGAGAGGGAAAAGAGGGAGTGGAGGAAAGGGAGGGAATAGAGGAAGGTGAATGAGAGCGGGGAAAATGAACGCCGAGAGAACAGAGGTGAGAGAGACAGGCGAGGGGAAACAGGGAAAAGAGACAAGCGAGAGAAAAGGTGGGAAAGAGGGAGGAGAGGGAAAGCAGGGGAAAGTGACTGGTGAGGGTAAAGAGGGAAGAGTTCATGGAGAATAGGCAAAAGAGGGAAAAGCGACAGGCAAGGGAAAAGAGAGAGTTGAGGAACGAGAAGGAAAAGAGAGAGGCGCGAGGAAGTGGGAAAATTAGACACCGAGTGAAGAGAGGTGACAGACACAGCAGAGGGGAAATAGGGGAAAGAGACAAACAGAGGAAAAGAGGGAAAAGAGAAGTTCCAGGGAAAAGAGACACGACTGGGAAGAGAGAGTGAAAAGAGAGAGTTGAGGAATGAGAGGGAAAAGAGAGGGGCGAGTGAAAGTGGGAAATTTACACACCGAGTGAAGAGAGGTGACAGACACAGGAGAGGGGAAATAGGGGAAAGAGACAAGCAGGGGAAAAGAGAGTGTCCAGGGAAATGAGACAGGACAGGGAAGAGAGAGTGAAAAGAGGGAGTTGAGGACTGAGAGGGAAAAGAGAGGGGCGAGTGAAAGTGGGAAATTAGACACCGAGTGAAGAGAGGTGACAGACACAGGAGAGGGGAAAGAGGGGAAAGAGACAAGCCGGGGAAAAGAGAGTGTCCAGGGAAAAGAGACAGGATAGGGAGGAAAGAGTGAAGAGAGAGAGTTGATGAATGAGAGTGAAACGAGAGAGGCGAGTGAAAGTGGGAAAATTAGACACCGAGTGAAGAGAGGTGACAGACACAGGAGAGGGGAAAGAGGGGAAAGAGACAAGCGGGGGGGGAAGAGAGATTCCAGGGAAAAGAGACAGGACAGGGAAGAGAGACGGAAAAGAGGGAGTGGAGGGAAGGGAGGGAATAGAGGAAGGTGAGTGAAAGTGGGGGAAATGAACGCCGAGAGAACAGAGGTGAGAGAGACAGGGGAGGGGAAACAGGGAAAACAGACAAGCGAGGGAAAAGGTGGAAAAGAGGGAGGTGAGGGAAAGTGGGGAAAATTAGACACCAAGGGAAGAGAGGTGACAGACACAGGAGAGGGGAAAGAGGGGAAAGGGACAAGCGGGGGGAAAGAGAGAGTCCAGGGAAAAGAGATAGGACAGGGAAGAGAGAGGAAAAAGAGAGAGTGGAGGGAAGGGAGGGAATACAGGAAGGCGACTGAAAGCGGGAAAATGAACGCCGAGGGAACCGAGGTGAGAGAGACAGGCGAGGGGAAACAGGGAAAAGAGACAAGCGAGGGAACAGGTGGGAAAGAGGGAGTTGAGGGAAAGCAGGGGGAAGTGACTGGTGAGGGTAAAGAGGGAAGAGTTCATGGAGAACAGGCAAAAGAGGGAAAAGCGACAGGCAAGGGAAAAGAGAGAGTTGAGGAACGAGACGGAAAAGAGAGAGGCGAGAGAAAGTGGGGAAAATGAGACACCGAGTGAAGAGAGGTGACAGATACAGGACAGGGGAAAGAGGGGAAAGAGACAAGCGGGGGGAAAGAGAGAGTCCAGGGAAAGGAGAAAGGACAGGGAAGAGAGAGGGAAAAGAGAGAGTGGAGGTAAGGGAGGGAATAGAGGAAGGCGAGTGAAAGCGGGAAAAATGAATGCCGAGGGAACCGAGGTGAGAGAGACAGGCGAGGGGAAACAGGGGAAAGAGACAAGCAAGGGAAAAGGTGGAAAAGAGGGAGTTGAGGGAAAGCAGGGGGAACTGACTGGTGAGGGTAAAGAGGGAAGAGTTCATGGAGAATAGGCAAAAGAGGGAAAAGCGACAGGCAAGGGAAAAGAGAGAGTTGAAGAACGAGAAGGAAAAGAGAGAGGCGCGAGAAAGTGGGAAAATTAGACACCGAGTGAAGAGAGGTGACAGACACAGCAGAGGGGAAATAGGGGAAAGAGACAAGCAGGGGAAAAGATGGAAAAGAGAAGTTTCAGGGAAGAGACACGACTGGGAAGAGAGAGTGAAAAGAGAGGGTTGAGGAATGAGAGGGAAAAGAGAGGGGCGAGTGAAAGTGGGAAATTTACACACCGAGTGAAGAGAGGTGACAGACACAGGAGAGGGGAAAGAGACAAGCGGGGGGGGGGAAGAGAGAGTCCAGGGAAAAGAGACAGGACAGGGAAGAGAGAAGGAAAAGAGGGAGTGGAGGAAAGGGAGGGAATAGAGGAAGGTGAGTGAGAGCGGGGAAAATGAACGCCGAGAGAACAGAGGTGAGAGAGACAGGCGAGGGGAAACAGGGAAAAGAGACAAGCGAGAGAAAAGGTGGGAAAGAGGGAGGAGAGGGAAAGTGGGAAAATTAGACACCAAGGGAAGAGAGGTGACAGACACAGGAGAGGGGAAAGAGGGGAAAGACACAAACAGAGGAAAAGAGGGAAAAGAGAAGTTCCAGAGAAAAGAGACACGACTGGGAAGAGAGAGTGAAAAGAGGGAGTTGATGAATGAGAGGGAAAAGAGAGGGGCGAGTGAAAGTGGGAAATTTACACACCGAGTGAAGAGAGGTGACAGACACAGGAGAGGGGAAAGAGGGGAAAGAGACAAGCAGGGGAAAAGAGGGAAAGGAGAGTATCCAGAAAAATGAGACAGGACAGGGAAGAGAGAGTGAAAAGAGGGAGTTGAGGAATGAGAGGGAAAAGAGAGAGGCGAGAGAAAGTGGGAAAATGAGACACCGAGTGAAGAGAGGTGACAGACACAGGAGAGGGGAAAGAGGGGAAAGAGACAAGCAGGGGAAAAGATGGAAAAGAGAAGTTTCAGGGAAAAGAGACACGACTGGGAAGAGACAGTTAAAAGAGAGGGTTGAGGAATGAGAGGGAAAAGAGAGGGGCGAGTGAAAGTGGGAAAATTAGACACCGAGTGAAGAGAGGTGACAGACACAGGAGAGGGGAAAGAGACAAGCGGGGCGGCGGAAGAGAGAGTCCAGGGAAAAGAGACAGGACAGGGAAGAGAGAGGGAAAAGAGGGAGTGGAGGGAAGGGAGGGAATAGTGGACGGTGAGTGAAAGCGGGGAAAATGAACGCCGTGAGAACAGAGGTGAGAGAGACAGGCGAGGGGAAACAGGGAAAAGAGACAAGCGAGAGAAAAGGTGGAAAAGAGGGAGGAGAGGGAAAGTGGGAAAATTAGACACCAAGGGAAGAGAGGTGACAGACACAGGAGAGGGGAAAGAGGGGCAAGAGACAAGCAGGGGAAAAGAGAGTGTCCAGGGAAATGAGACAGGACAGGGAAGAGAGAGTGAAAAGAGGGAGTTGAGGACTGAGAGGGAAAAGAGAGAGGCGAGAGAAAGTGGGGAAAATTAGACACCGAGTGAAGAGAGGTGATAGACACAGGAGAGGGGAAAGAGGGGAAAGAGACAAGCGGGGGGGTTGGAGAGAGTCCAGGGAAAAGAGACAGGACAGGGAAGAGAGAGGGAAAAGAGGGAGTGGAGGGAAGGGAGGGAATAGAGGAAGGCGAGTGAAAGCGGGGAAAATGAACGCCGAGAGAACAGATGTGAGAGAGACAGGCGAGGGGAAACAGGGAAAAGAGACAAGCGAGGGAACAGGTGGAAAAGAGGGAGTTGAGGGAAAGCAGGGGGAAGTGACTGGTGAGGGTAAAGAGGGAAGAGTTCATGGAGAATAGGCAAAAGAGGGAAAAGCGACAGGCAAGGGAAAAGAGAGAGATGAGGAACGAGAAGGAAAAGAGAGAGGCGCGAGAAAGTGGGAAAATTAGACACCGAGTGAAGAGAGGTGACAGACACAGCAGAGGGGAAATAGGGGAAAGAGACAAGCAGGGGAAAAGACGGAAAAGAGAAGTTTCAGGGAAGAGACACGACTGGGAAGAGACAGTGAAAAGAGAGGGTTGAGGAATGAGAGGGAAAAGAGAGGGGCGAGTGAAAGTGGGAAATTTACACACCGAGTGAAGAGAGGTGACAGACACAGGAGAGGGGAAAGAGACAAGCGGGGGGGGAAGAGAGAGTCCAGGGAAAAGAGACAGGACAGGGAAGAGAGAAGGAAAAGAGGGAGTGGAGGAAAGGGAGGGAATAGAGGAAGGTGAGTGAGAGCGGGGAAAATGAACGCCGAGAGAACAGAGGTGAGAGAGACAGGCGAGGGGAAACAGGGAAAAGAGACAAGCAAGAGAAAAGGTGGGAAAGAGGGAGGAGAGGGAAAGTGGGAAAATTAGACACCAAGGGAAGAGAGGTGACAGACACAGGAGAGGGGAAAGAGGGGAAAGACACAAACAGAGGAAAAGAGGGAAAAGAGAAGTTCCAGAGAAAAGAGATACGACTGGGAAGAGAGAGTGAAAAGAGGGAGTTGATGAATGAGAGGGAAAAGAGAGGGGCGACTGAAAGTGGGAAATTTACACACCGAGTGAAGAGAGGTGACAGACACAGGAGAGGGGAAAGAGGGGAAAGAGACAAGCAGGGGAAAAGAGGGAACGGAGAGTATCCAGAAAAATGAGACAGGACAGGGAAGAGAGAGTGAAAAGAGGGAGTTGAGGAATGAGAGGGAAAAGAGAGAGGCGAGAGAAAGTGGGAAAATGAGACACCGAGTGAAGAGAGGTGACAGACACAGGAGACGGGAAAGAGCCAAGCGGGGGGGGGAAGACAGAGTCCAGGGAAAAGAGACAGGACAGGGAAGAGAGAGGGAAAAGAGGGAGTGGAGGAAAGGGAGGGAATAGAGGAAGGCGAGTGAAAGCGGGAAAAAAGAACGTCGAGAGAACAGATGTGAGAGAGAAGGCGAGGGGAAACAGAGAAAAGAGACAAGCGAGGGAACAGGTGGAAAAGAGGGAGTTGAGTGAAAGCAGGGGGAACTGACTGGTGAGGGTAAAGAGGGAAGAGTTCATGGAGAATAGGCAAAAGAGGGAAAAGCGACAGGCAAGGGAAAAAAGAGAGTTGAGGAATGAGAAGGAACAGAGAGAGGCGAGAGAAAGTGGGGAAAATGAGACACCGAGTGAAGAGAGGTGACAGACACAGGAGAGGGGAAAGATGGGAAAGAGACAAGCAGGGGAAAAGATGGAAAAGAGAAGTTCCAGGGAAAAGAGACACGACTGGGAAGAGACAGTGAAAAGAGAGGGTTGAGGAATGAGAGGGAAAAGAGAGGGGCGAGTGAAAGTGGGAAAATTAGACACCGAGTGAAGAGAGGTGACAAACACAGGAGAGGGGAAAGAGGGGAAAGAGACAAGCCGGGGACAAGAGAGTGTCCAGGGAAAAGAGACAGGACAGGGAGGAGAGACTGAAGAGAGAGAGTTGATGAATGAGAGGGAAAAGAGAGAGGCGAGTGAAAGTGGGAAAATTAGACACCGAGTGAAGAGAGGTGACAGACACAGGAGAGGGGAAAGAGGGGAAAGAGACAAGCGGGGGGGGAGAGAGAGAGAGTCCAGGGAAAAGAGACAGGACAGGGAAGAGAGACGGAAAAGAGGGAGTGGAGGTAAGGGAGGTAATAGAGGAAGGTGAGTGAAAGCGGGGAAAATGAACGCCGAGAGAACAGAGGTGAGAGAGACAGGCGAGGGGAAACAGGGGAAAGAGACAAGCAAGGGAAAAGGTGGAAAAGAGGGAGTTGAGGGAAAGCAGGGGAAAGTGACTGGTGAGGGTAAAGAGGGAAGAGTTCATGGAGAATAGGCAAAAAAAGGAAAAGCGACAGGCAAGGGAAAAGAGAGAGTTGAGGAACGAGAAGGAAAAGAGAGAGGCGCGAGGAAGTGGGAAAATTAGACACCGAGTGAAGAGAGGTGACAGACACAGCAGAGGGGAAATAAGGGAAAGAGACAAGCAGGGGAAAAGATGGAAAAGAGAAGTTTCAGGAAAGAGACACGACTGGGAAGAGACAGTGAAAAGAGAGGGTTGAGGAATGAGAGGGAAAAGAGAGGGGCGAGTGAAAGTGGGAAATTTACACACCGAGTGAAGACAGGTGACAGACACAGGAGAGGGGAAAGAGACAAGCGGGGGCGGGGGAAGAGAGAGTCCAGGGAAAAGAGACAGGACAGGGAAGAGAGAGGGAAAAGAGGGAGTGGAGGAAAGGGAGGGAATAGAGGAAGGTGAGTGAAAGCGGGGAAAATGAACGCCGTGAGAACAGAGGTGAGAGAGACAGGCGAGGGGAAACAGGGAAAAGAGACAAGCGAGAGAAAAGGTGGAAAAGAGGGAGGTGAGGGAAAGTGGGAAAATTAGACACCAAGGGAAGAGAGGTGACAGACACAGGAGAGGGGAAAGAGGGGCAAGAGACAAACAGAGGAAAAGAGGGAAAAGAGAAGTTCCAGAGAAAAGAGACACGACTGGGAAGAGAGAGTGAAAAGAGAGAGTTGATGAATGAGAGGGAAAAGAGAGGGGCGAGTCAAAGTGGGAAATTTACACACCGAGTGAAGAGAGGTGACAGACACAGGAGAGGGGAAATAGGGGAAAGAGACAAGCAGGGGAAAAGAGAGTGTCCAGGGAAATGAGACAGGACAGGGAAGAGAGAGTGAAAAGAGGGAGTTGAGGACTGAGAGGGAAAAGAGAGAGGCGAGAGAAAGTGGGGAAAATTAGACACCGAGTGAAGAGAGCTGATAGACACAGGAGAGGGGAAAGAGAGGAAAGAGACAAGCGGGGGGGTTGGAGAGAGTCCAGGGAAAAGAGACAGGACAGGGAAGAGAGAGGGAAAAGAGGGAGTGGAGGGAAGGGAGGGAATAGAGGAAGGCGAGTGAAAGCGGGGAAAATGAACGCCGAGAGAACAGATGTGAGAGAGACAGGCGAGGGGAAACAGGGAAAAGAGACAAGCGAGGGAACACGTGGAAAAGAGGGAGTTGAGGGAAAGCAGGGGGGAAGTGACTGGGGAGGGTAAAGAGGGAAGAGTTCATGGAGAATAGGCAAAAGAGGGAAAAGCGACAGGCAAGGGAAAAGAGAGAGTTGAGGAACGAGACGGAAAAGAGAGAGGCGCGAGAAAGTGGGAAAATTAGACACCGAGTGAAGAGAGGTGACAGACACAGGAGAGGGGAAAGAGGGGAAAGAGACAAGCAGGGGAAAAGATGGAAAAGAGAAGTTTCAGGGAAAAGAGACACGACTGGGAAGAGACAGTTAAAAGAGAGGGTTGAGGAATGAGAGGGAAAAGAGAGGGGCGAGTGAAAGTGGGAAAATTAGACACCGAGTGAAGAGAGGTGACAGACACAGGAGAGGGGAAAGAGGGGAAAGAGACAAGCGGGGGGGGGAAGACAGAGTCCAGGGAAAAGAGACAGGACAGGGAAGAGAGAGGGAAAAGAGGGAGTGGAGGAAAGGGAGGGAATAGAGGAAGGTGAGTGAAAGTGGGGGAAATGAACGCCGAGAGAACAGAGGTGAGAGAGACAGGCGAGGGGAAACAGGGAAAAGAGACAAGCGAGGGAAAAGGTGGAAAAGAGGGAGGTGAGGGAAAGCGGGAAAATTAGACACCAAGGGAAGAGAGGTGACGGACACAGGAGAGGGGAAAGAGGGGAAAGAGACGAGCGGGGGGAAAGAGAGAGTCCAGGGAAAGGAGAAAGGACAGGGAAGAGAGAGGGAAAAGAGAGAGTGGAGGTAAGGGAGGGAATAGAGGAAGGCGAGTGAAAGCGGGGAAAATGAATGCCGAGGGAACCGAGGTGAGAGAGACAGGCGAGGGGAAACAGGGGAAAGAGACAAGCAAGGGAAAAGGTGGAAAAGAGGGAGTTGAGGGAAAGCAGGGGAAAGTGACTGGGGACGGTAAAGAGGGAAGAGTTCATGGAGAATAGGCAAAAGAGGGAAAAGCGACAGGCAAGGGAAAAGAGAGAGTTGAAGAACGAGAAGGAAAAGAGAGAGGCGCGAGAAAGTGGGAAAATTAGACACCGAGTGAAGAGAGGTGACAGACACAGCAGAGGGGAAATAGGGGAAAGAGACAAGCAGGGGAAAAGATGGAAAAGAGAAGTTTCAGGGAAGAGACACGACTGGGAAGAGACAGTGAAAAGAGAGGGTTGAGGAATGAGAGGGAAAAGAGAGGGGCGAGTGAAAGTGGGAAATTTACACACCGAGTGAAGAGAGGTGACAGACACAGGAGAGGGGAAAGAGACAAGCGGGGGGGGAAGAGAGAGTCCAGGGAAAAGAGACAGGACAGGGAAGAGAGAGGGAAAAGAGGGAGTGGAGGAAAGGGAGGGAATAGAGGAAGGTGAGTGAGAGCGGGGAAAATGAACGCCGAGAGAACAGAGGTGAGAGAGACAGGCGAGGGGAAACAGGGAAAAGAGACAAGCGAGAGAAAAGGTGGGAAAGAGGGAGGAGAGGGAAAGCAGGGGAAAGTGACTGGTGAGGGTAAAGAGGGAAGAGTTCATGGAGAATAGGCAAAAGAGGGAAAAGCGACAGGCAAGGGAAAAGAGAGAGTTGAGGAACGAGAAGGAAAAGAGAGAGGCGCGAGGAAGTGGGGAAATTAGACACCGAGTGAAGAGAGGTGACAGACACAGCAGAGGGGAAATAAGGGAAAGAGACAAACAGAGGAAAAGAGGGAAAAGAGAAGTTCCAGAGAAAAGAGACACGACTGGGAAGAGAGAGTGAAAAGAGAGAGTTGATGAATGAGAGGGAAAAGAGAGGGGCGAGTGAAAGTGGGAAATTTACACACCGAGTGAAGAGAGGTGACAGACACAGGAGAGGGGAAATAGGGGAAAGAGACAAGCAGGGGAAAAGAGAGTGTCCAGGGAAATGAGACAGGACAGGGAAGAGAGAGTGAAAAGAGGGAGTTGAGGACTGAGAGGGAAAAGAGAGAGGCGAGAGAAAGTGGGGAAAATTAGACACCGAGTGAAGAGAGGTGATAGACACAGGAGAGGGGAAAGAGGGGAAAGAGACAAGCGGGGGGGTTGGAGAGAGTCCAGGGAAAAGAGACAGGACAGGGAAGAGAGAGGGAAAAGAGGGAGTGGAGGGAAGGGAGGGAATAGAGGAAGGCGAGTGAAAGCGGGGAAAATGAACGCCGAGAGAGCAGATGTGAGAGAGACAGGCGAGGGGAAACAGGGAAAAGAGACAAGCGAGGGAACAGGTGGAAAAGAGGGAGTTGAGGGAAAGCAGGGGGAAGTGACTGGTGAGGGTAAAGAGGGAAGAGTTCATGGAGAATAGGCAAAAGAGGGAAAAGCGACGGGCAAGGGAAAAGAGAGAGATGAGGAACGAGAAGGAAAAGAGAGAGGCGCGAGAAAGTGGGAAAATTAGACACCGAGTGAAGAGAGGTGACAGACACAGCAGAGGGGAAATAGGGGAAAGAGACAAGCAGGGGAAAAGATGGAAAAGAGAAGTTTCAGGGAAGAGACACGACTGGGAAGAGACAGTGAAAAGAGAGGGTTGAGGAATGAGAGGGAAAAGAGAGGGGCGAGTGAAAGTGGGAAATTTACACACCGAGTGAAGAGAGGTAACAGACACAGGAGAGGGGAAAGAGACAAGCGGGGGGGGGAAGAGAGAGTCCAGGGAAAAGAGACAGGACAGGGAAGAGAGGAGGAAAAGAGGGAGTGGAGGAAAGGGAGGGAATAGAGGAAGGTGAGTGAGAGCGGGGAAAATGAACGCCGAGAGAACAGAGGTGAGAGAGACAGGCGAGGGGAAACAGGGAAAAGAGACAAGCAAGAGAAAAGGTGGGAAAGAGGGAGGAGAGGGAAAGTGGGAAAATTAGACACCAAGGGAAGAGAGGTGACAGACACAGGAGAGGGGAAAGAGGGGAAAGACACAAACAGAGGAAAAGAGGGAAAAGAGAATTTCCAGAGAAAAGAGATACGACTGGGAAGAGAGAGTGAAAAGAGGGAGTTGATGAATGACAGGGAAAAGAGAGGGGCGACTGAAAGTGGGAAATTTACACACCGAGTGAAGAGAGGTGACAGACACAGGAGAGGGGAAAGAGGGGAAAGAGACAAGCAGGGGAAAAGAGGGAAAGGAGAGTATCCAGAAAAATGAGACAGGACAGGGAAGAGAGAGTGAAAAGAGGGAGTTGAGGAATGAGAGGGAAAAGAGAGAGGCGAGAGAAAGTGGGAAAATGAGACACCGAGTGAAGAGAGGTGACAGACACAGGAGACGGGAAAGAGACAAGCGGGGGGGGGAAGACAGAGTCCAGGGAAAAGAGACAGGACAGGGAAGAGAGAGGGAAAAGAGGGAGTGGAGGAAAGGGAGGGAATAGAGGAAGGCGAGTGAAAGCGGGAAAAATGAACGTCGAGAGAACAGATGTGAGAGAGACAGGCGAGGGGAAACAGAGAAAAGAGACAAGCGAGGGAACAGGTGGAAAAGAGGGAGTTGAGTGAAAGCAGGGGGAACTGACTGGTGAGGGTAAAGAGGGAAGAGTTCATGGAGAATAGGCAAAAGAGGGAAAAGCGACAGCCAAGGGAAAAAAGAGAGTTGAGGAATGAGAAGGAACAGAGAGAGGCGAGAGAAAGTGGGGAAAATGAGACACCGAGTGAAGAGACGTGACAGACACAGGAGAGGGGAAAGAGGGGAAAGAGACAAGCGGGGGGGGGAAAGAGAGAGTCCAGGGAGAAGAGACAGGACAGGGAAGAGAGAGTGAAAAGAGGGAGCTGAGGAATGAGAGGGAAAAGAGAGGGGCGAGTGAAAGTGGGAAAATTAGACACCGAGTGAAGAGAGGTGACAGACACAGGAGAGGGGAAAGAGGGGAAAGAGACAAGCCGGGGAAAAGAGAGTGTCCAGGGAAAAGAGACAGGATAGGGAGGAAAGAGTGAAGAGAGAGAGTTGATGAATGAGAGTGAAACGAGAGAGGCGAGTGAAAGTGGGAAAATTAGACACCGAGTGAAGAGAGGTGACAGACACAGGAGAGGGGAAAGAGGGGAAAGAGACAAGCGGGGGGGGAAGAGAGAGTCCAGGGAAAAGAGACAGGACAGGGAAGAGAGACGGAAAAGAGGGAGTGGAGGGAAGGGAGGGAATAGAGGAAGGTGAGTGAAAGTGGGGGAAATGAACGCCGAGAGAACAGAGGTGAGAGAGACAGGCGAGGGGAAACAGGGAAAAGAGACAAGCGAGGGAAAAGGTGGAAAAGAGGGAGGTGAGGGAAAGTGGGAAAATTAGACACCAAGGGAAGAGAGGTGACGGACACAGGAGAGGGGAAAGAGGGGAAAGAGACGAGCGGGGGGAAAGAGAGAGTCCAGGGAAAGGAGAAAGGACAGGGAAGAGAGAGGGAAAAGAGAGAGTGGAGGTAAGGGAGGGAATAGAGGAAGGCGAGTGAAAGCGGGGAAAATGAATGCCGAGGGAACCGAGGTGAGAGAGACAGGCGAGGGGAAACAGGGGAAAGAGACAAGCAAGGGAAAAGGTGGAAAAGAGGGAGTTGAGGGAAAGCAGGGGAAAGTGACTGGGGAGGGTAAAGAGGGAAGAGTTCATGGAGAATAGGCAAAAGAGGGAAAAGCGACAGGCAAGGGAAAAGAGAGAGTTGAAGAACGAGAAGGAAAAGAGAGAGGCGCGAGAAAGTGGGAAAATTAGACACCGAGTGAAGAGAGGTGACAGACACAGCAGAGGGGAAATAGGGGAAAGAGACAAGCAGGGGAAAAGATGGAAAAGAGAAGTTTCAGGGAAGAGACACGACTGGGAAGAGACAGTGAAAAGAGAGGGTTGAGGAATGAGAGGGAAAAGAGAGGGGCGAGTGAAAGTGGGAAATTTACACACCGAGTGAAGAGAGGTGACAGACACAGGAGAGGGGAAAGAGACAAGCGGGGGGGGGAAGAGAGAGTCCAGGGAAAAGAGACAGGACAGGGAAGAGAGAGGGAAAAGAGGGAGTGGAGGAAAGGGAGGGAATAGAGGAAGGTGAATGAGAGCGGGGAAAATGAACGCCGAGAGAACAGAGGTGAGAGAGACAGGCGAGGGGAAACAGGGAAAAGAGACAAGCGAGAGAAAAGGTGGGAAAGAGGGAGGAGAGGGAAAGCAGGGGAAAGTGACTGGTGAGGGTAAAGAGGGAAGAGTTCATGGAGAATAGGCAAAAGAGGGAAAAGCGACAGGCAAGGGAAAAGAGAGAGTTGAGGAACGAGAAGGAAAAGAGAGAGGCGCGAGGAAGTGGGAAAATTAGACACCGAGTGAAGAGAGGTGACAGACACAGCAGAGGGGAAATAGGGGAAAGAGACAAACAGAGGAAAAGAGGGAAAAGAGAAGTTCCAGGGAAAAGAGACACGACTGGGAAGAGAGAGTGAAAAGAGAGAGTTGAGGAATGAGAGGGAAAAGAGAGGGGCGAGTGAAAGTGGGAAATTTACACACCGAGTGAAGAGAGGTGACAGACACAGGAGAGGGGAAATAGGGGAAAGAGACAAGCAGGGGAAAAGAGAGTGTCCAGGGAAATGAGACAGGACAGGGAAGAGAGAGTGAAAAGAGGGAGTTGAGGACTGAGAGGGAAAAGAGAGGGGCGAGTGAAAGTGGGAAATTAGACACCGAGTGAAGAGAGGTGACAGACACAGGAGAGGGGAAAGAGGGGAAAGAGACAAGCCGGGGAAAAGAGAGTGTCCAGGGAAAAGAGACAGGATAGGGAGGAAAGAGTGAAGAGAGAGAGTTGATGAATGAGAGTGAAACGAGAGAGGCGAGTGAAAGTGGGAAAATTAGACACCGAGTGAAGAGAGGTGACAGACACAGGAGAGGGGAAAGAGGGGAAAGAGACAAGCGGGGGGGGAAGAGAGATTCCAGGGAAAAGAGACAGGACAGGGAAGAGAGACGGAAAAGAGGGAGTGGAGGGAAGGGAGGGAATAGAGGAAGGTGAGTGAAAGTGGGGGAAATGAACGCCGAGAGAACAGAGGTGAGAGAGACAGGGGAGGGGAAACAGGGAAAACAGACAAGCGAGGGAAAAGGTGGAAAAGAGGGAGGTGAGGGAAAGTGGGGAAAATTAGACACCAAGGGAAGAGAGGTGACAGACACAGGAGAGGGGAAAGAGGGGAAAGGGACAAGCGGGGGGAAAGAGAGAGTCCAGGGAAAAGAGATAGGACAGGGAAGAGAGAGGAAAAAGAGAGAGTGGAGGGAAGGGAGGGAATACAGGAAGGCGACTGAAAGCGGGAAAATGAACGCCGAGGGAACCGAGGTGAGAGAGACAGGCGAGGGGAAACAGGGAAAAGAGACAAGCGAGGGAACAGGTGGGAAAGAGGGAGTTGAGGGAAAGCAGGGGGAAGTGACTGGTGAGGGTAAAGAGGGAAGAGTTCATGGAGAACAGGCAAAAGAGGGAAAAGCGACAGGCAAGGGAAAAGAGAGAGTTGAGGAACGAGACGGAAAAGAGAGAGGCGAGAGAAAGTGGGGAAAATGAGACACCGAGTGAAGAGAGGTGACAGATACAGGACAGGGGAAAGAGGGGAAAGAGACAAGCGGGGGGAAAGAGAGAGTCCAGGGAAAGGAGAAAGGACAGGGAAGAGAGAGGGAAAAGAGAGAGTGGAGGTAAGGGAGGGAATAGAGGAAGGCGAGTGAAAGCGGGAAAAATGAATGCCGAGGGAACCGAGGTGAGAGAGACAGGCGAGGGGAAACAGGGGAAAGAGACAAGCAAGGGAAAAGGTGGAAAAGAGGGAGTTGAGGGAAAGCAGGGGGAACTGACTGGTGAGGGTAAAGAGGGAAGAGTTCATGGAGAATAGGCAAAAGAGGGAAAAGCGACAGGCAAGGGAAAAGAGAGAGTTGAAGAACGAGAAGGAAAAGAGAGAGGCGCGAGAAAGTGGGAAAATTAGACACCGAGTGAAGAGAGGTGACAGACACAGCAGAGGGGAAATAGGGGAAAGAGACAAGCAGGGGAAAAGATGGAAAAGAGAAGTTTCAGGGAAGAGACACGACTGGGAAGAGAGAGTGAAAAGAGAGGGTTGAGGAATGAGAGGGAAAAGAGAGGGGCGAGTGAAAGTGGGAAATTTACACACCGAGTGAAGAGAGGTGACAGACACAGGAGAGGGGAAAGAGACAAGCGGGGGGGGGGAAGAGAGAGTCCAGGGAAAAGAGACAGGACAGGGAAGAGAGAAGGAAAAGAGGGAGTGGAGGAAAGGGAGGGAATAGAGGAAGGTGAGTGAGAGCGGGGAAAATGAACGCCGAGAGAACAGAGGTGAGAGAGACAGGCGAGGGGAAACAGGGAAAAGAGACAAGCGAGAGAAAAGGTGGGAAAGAGGGAGGAGAGGGAAAGTGGGAAAATTAGACACCAAGGGAAGAGAGGTGACAGACACAGGAGAGGGGAAAGAGGGGAAAGACACAAACAGAGGAAAAGAGGGAAAAGAGAAGTTCCAGAGAAAAGAGACACGACTGGGAAGAGAGAGTGAAAAGAGGGAGTTGATGAATGAGAGGGAAAAGAGAGGGGCGAGTGAAAGTGGGAAATTTACACACCGAGTGAAGAGAGGTGACAGACACAGGAGAGGGGAAAGAGGGGAAAGAGACAAGCAGGGGAAAAGAGGGAAAGGAGAGTATCCAGAAAAATGAGACAGGACAGGGAAGAGAGAGTGAAAAGAGGGAGTTGAGGAATGAGAGGGAAAAGAGAGAGGCGAGAGAAAGTGGGAAAATGAGACACCGAGTGAAGAGAGGTGACAGACACAGGAGAGGGGAAAGAGGGGAAAGAGACAAGCAGGGGAAAAGATGGAAAAGAGAAGTTTCAGGGAAAAGAGACACGACTGGGAAGAGACAGTTAAAAGAGAGGGTTGAGGAATGAGAGGGAAAAGAGAGGGGCGAGTGAAAGTGGGAAAATTAGACACCGAGTGAAGAGAGGTGACAGACACAGGAGAGGGGAAAGAGACAAGCGGGGCGGCGGAAGAGAGAGTCCAGGGAAAAGAGACAGGACAGGGAAGAGAGAGGGAAAAGAGGGAGTGGAGGGAAGGGAGGGAATAGTGGACGGTGAGTGAAAGCGGGGAAAATGAACGCCGTGAGAACAGAGGTGAGAGAGACAGGCGAGGGGAAACAGGGAAAAGAGACAAGCGAGAGAAAAGGTGGAAAAGAGGGAGGAGAGGGAAAGTGGGAAAATTAGACACCAAGGGAAGAGAGGTGACAGACACAGGAGAGGGGAAAGAGGGGCAAGAGACAAACAGAGGAAAAGAGGGAAAAGAGAAGTTCCAGAGAAAAGAGACACGACTGGGAAGAGAGAGTGAAAAGAGAGAGTTGATGAATGAGAGGGAAAAGAGAGGGGCGAGTGAAAGTGGGAAATTTACACACCGAGTGAAGAGAGGTGACAGACACAGGAGAGGGGAAATAGGGGAAAGAGACAAGCGGGGGAAAAGAGAGTGTCCAGGGAAATGAGACAGGACAGGGAAGAGAGAGTGAAAAGAGGGAGTTGAGGACTGAGAGGGAAAAGAGAGAGGCGAGAGAAAGTGGGGAAAATTAGACACCGAGTGAAGAGAGGTGATAGACACAGGAGAGGGGAAAGAGGGGAAAGAGACAAGCGGGGGGGTTGGAGAGAGTCCAGGGAAAAGAGACAGGACAGGGAAGAGAGAGGGAAAAGAGGGAGTGGAGGGAAGGGAGGGAATAGAGGAAGGCGAGTGAAAGCGGGGAAAATGAACGCCGAGAGAACAGATGTGAGAGAGACAGGCGAGGGGAAACAGGGAAAAGAGACAAGCGAGGGAACAGGTGGAAAAGAGGGAGTTGAGGGAAAGCAGGGGGAAGTGACTGGTGAGGGTAAAGAGGGAAGAGTTCATGGAGAATAGGCAAAAGAGGGAAAAGCGACAGGCAAGGGAAAAGAGAGAGTTGAGGAACGAGAAGGAAAAGAGAGAGGCGCGAGAAAGTGGGAAAATTAGACACCGAGTGAAGAGAGGTGACAGACACAGCAGAGGGGAAATAGGGGAAAGAGACAAGCAGGGGAAAAGATGGAAAAGAGAAGTTTCAGGGAAGAGACACGACTGGGAAGAGACAGTGAAAAGAGAGGGTTGAGGAATGAGAGGGAAAAGAGAGGGGCGAGTGAAAGTGGGAAATTTACACACCGAGTGAAGAGAGGTGACAGACACAGGAGAGGGGAAAGAGACAAGCGGGGGGGGGAAGAGAGAGTCCAGGGAAAAGAGACAGGACAGGGAAGAGAGAAGGAAAAGAGGGAGTGGAGGAAAGGGAGGGAATAGAGGAAGGTGAGTGAGAGCGGGGAAAATGAACGCCGAGAGAACAGAGGTGAGAGAGACAGGCGAGGGGAAACAGGGAAAAGAGACAAGCAAGAGAAAAGGTGGGCAAGAGGGAGGAGAGGGAAAGTGGGAAAATTAGACACCAAGGGAAGAGAGGTGACAGACACAGGAGAGGGGAAAGAGGGGAAAGACACAAACAGAGGAAAAGAGGGAAAAGAGAAGTTCCAGAGAAAAGAGATACGACTGGGAAGAGAGAGTGAAAAGAGGGAGTTGATGAATGAGAGGGAAAAGAGAGGGGCGACTGAAAGTGGGAAATTTACACACCGAGTGAAGAGAGGTGACAGACACAGGAGAGGGGAAAGAGGGGAAAGAGACAAGCAGGGGAAAAGAGGGAAAGGAGAGTATCCAGAAAAATGAGACAGGACAGGGAAGAGAGAGTGAAAAGAGGGAGTTGAGGAATGAGAGGGAAAAGAGAGAGGCGAGAGAAAGTGGGAAAATGAGACACCGAGTGAAGAGAGGTGACAGACACAGCAGAGGGGAAATAAGGGAAAGAGACAAGCAGGGGAAAAGATGGAAAAGAGAAGTTTCAGGGAAAAGAGACACGACTGGGAAGAGACAGTTAAAAGAGAGGGTTGAGGAATGAGAGGGAAAAGAGAGGGGCGAGTGAAAGTGGGAAAATTAGACACCGAGTGAAGAGAGGTGACAGACACAGGAGAGGGGAAAGAGACAAGCGGGGCGGCGGAAGAGAGAGTCCAGGGAAAAGAGACAGGACAGGGAAGAGAGAGGGAAAAGAGGGAGTGGAGGAAAGGGAGGGAATAGAGGAAGGTGAGTGAAAGCGGGGAAAATGAACGCCGTGAGAACAGAGGTGAGAGAGACAGGCGAGGGGAAACAGGGAAAAGAGACAAGCGAGAGAAAAGGTGGAAAAGAGGGAGGAGAGGGAAAGTGGGAAAATTAGACACCAAGGGAAGAGAGGTGACAGACACAGGAGAGGGGAAAGAGGGGCAAGAGACAAACAGAGGAAAAGAGGGAAAAGAGAAGTTCCAGAGAAAAGAGACACGACTGGGAAGAGAGAGTGAAAAGAGAGAGTTGATGAATGAGAGGGAAAAGAGAGGGGCGAGTCAAAGTGGGAAATTTACACACCGAGTGAAGAGAGGTGACAGACACAGGAGAGGGGAAATAGGGGAAAGAGACAAGCAGGGGAAAAGAGAGTGTCCAGGGAAATGAGACAGGACAGGGAAGAGAGAGTGAAAAGAGGGAGTTGAGGACTGAGAGGGAAAAGAGAGAGGCGAGAGAAAGTGGGGAAAATTAGACACCGAGTGAAGAGAGGTGATAGACACAGGAGAGGGGAAAGAGGGGAAAGAGACAAGCGGGGGGGTTGTAGAGAGTCCAGGGAAAAGAGACAGGACAGGGAAGAGAGAGGGAAAAGAGGGAGTGGAGGGAAGGGAGGGAATAGAGGAAGGCGAGTGAAAGCGGGGAAAATGAACGCCGAGAGAACAGATGTGAGAGAGACAGGCGAGGGGAAACAGGGAAAAGAGACAAGCGAGGGAACAGGTGGAAAAGAGGGAGTTGAGGGAAAGCAGGGGGAAGTGACTGGTGAGGGTAAAGAGGGAAGAGTTCATGGAGAATAGGCAAAAGAGGGAAAAGCGACAGGCAAGGGAAAAGAGAGAGTTGAGGAACGAGAAGGAAAAGAGAGAGGCGCGAGAAAGTGGGAAAATTAGACACCAAGGGAAGAGAGGTGACAGACACAGGAGAGGGGAAAGAGGGGAAAGAGACAAGCAGGGGAAAAGAGGGAAAGGAGAGTGTCCAGGGAAAAGAGACAGGACAGGGAAGAGAGAGTGAAAAGAGGGAGCTGAGGAATGAGAGGGAAAAGAGAGAGGCGAGAGAAAGTGGGGAAATTAGACACCGAGTGAAGAGAGGTGACAGACACAGGAGAGGGGAAAGAGGGGAAAGAGACAAGCAGGGGAAAGGAGAGTGTCCAGGGAAAAGAGACACGACTGGGAAGAGAGAGTGAAAAGAGGGAGTTGAGGACTGAGAGGGAAAATTAGACACCGAGTGAAGAGAGGTGACAGACACAGGAGAGGGGAAAGAGGGGAAAGAGACAAGCAGGGGAAAAGAGGGAAAGGAGAGTGTCCAGGGAAAAGAGACAGGACAGGGAAGAGAGAGTGAAAAGAGGGAGCTGAGGAATGAGAGGGAAAAGAGAGAGGCGAGAGAAAGTGGGGAAATTAGACACCGAGTGAAGAGAGGTGACAGACACAGGAGAGGGGAAAGAGGGGAAAGAGACAAGCAGGGGAAAAGATGGAAAAGAGAAGTTTCAGGGAAAAGAGACACGACTGGGAAGAGACAGTTAAAAGAGAGTGTTGAGGAATGAGAGGGGAAAGACAGGGGCGAGTGAAAGTGGGAAATTTACACACCGAGTGAAAAGAGGTGACAGACACAGGAGAGGGGAAAGAGACAAGCGGGGGGGGGAAGACAGAGTCCAGGGAAAAGAGACAGGACAGGGAAGAGAGAGGGAAAAGAGGGAGTGGAGGAAAGGGAGGGAATAGAGGAAGGCGAGTGAAAGCGGGAAAAACGAACGCCGAGAGAACAGATCTGAGAGAGACAGGCGAGGGGAAACAGAGAAAAGAGACAAGCGAGGGAACAGGTGGAAAAGAGGGAGTTGAGGGAAAGCAGGGGGAAGTGACTGGTGAGGGTAAAGAGGGAAGAGTTCATGGAGAATAGGCAAAAGAGGGAAAAGCGACAGGCAAGGGAAAAAAGAGAGTTGAGGAATGAGAAGGAACAGAGAGAGGCGAGAGAAAGTGGGGAAAATGAGACACCGAGTGAAGAGAGGTGACAGACACAGGAGAGGGGAAAGAGGGGAAAGAGACAAGCGGGGGGGGGGGAAGAGAGAGTCCAGGGAAAAGAGACAGGACAGGGAAGAGAGACGGAAAAGAGGGAGTGGAGGAAAGGGAGGTAATAGAGGAAGCCGAGTGAAAGCGCGAAAAATGAACGCCGAGGGAACCGAGGTGAGAGAGACAGGCGAGGGGAAACAGGGAAAAGAGACAAGCAAGGGAAAAGGTGGAAAAGAGGGAGTTGAGGGAAAGCAGGGGAAAGTGACTGGTGAGGGTAAAGAGGGAAGAGTTCATGGAGAATAGGCAAAAGAGGGAAAAGCGACAGGCAAGGGAAAAGAGAGAGTTGAGGAACGAGAAGGAAAAGAGAGAGGCGCGAGAAAGTGGGAAAATTAGACACCGAGTGAAGAGAGGTGACAGACACAGCAGAGGGGAAATAGGAGAAAGAGACAAGCAGGGGAAAAGATGGAAAAGAGAAGTTTCAGGGAAGAGACACGACTGGGAAGAGACAGTGAAAAGAGAGGGTTGAGGAATGAGAGGGAAAAGAGAGAGGCGAGAGAAAGTGGGGAAAATGAGACACCGAGTGAAGAGAGGTGACAGACACAGGAGAGGGGAAAGAGGGGACAGAGACAAGCAGGGGAAAAGAGGGAAAGGAGAGTGTCCAGGGAAAAGAGACAGGACAGGGAAGAGAGAGTGAAAAGAGGGAGCTGAGGAATGAGAGGGAAAAGAGAGGGGCGAGTGAAAGTGGGAAATTTACACACCGAGTGAAGAGAGGTGACAGACACAGGAGACGGGAAAGAGGGGAAAGAGACAAGCCGGGGAAAAGAGAGTGTCCAGGGAAAAGAGACAGGATAGGGAGGAAAGAGTGAAGAGAGAGAGTTGATGAATGAGAGGGAAACGAGAGAGGCGAGTTAAAGTGGGAAATTTACACACCGAGTGAAGAGAGGTGACAGACACAGGAGAGGGGAAAGAGGGGAAAGAGACAAGCGGGGGGGGGAAGAGAGAGTCCAGGGAAAAGAGACAGGACAGGGAAGAGAGACGGAAAAGAGGGAGTGGAGGGAAGGGAGGGAATAGAGGAAGGTGAGTGAAAGTGGGGGAAATGAACGCCGAGAGAACAGAGGTGAGAGAGACAGGCGGGGGGAAACAGGGAAAACAGACAAGCGAGGGAAAAGGTGGAAAAGAGGGAGGTGAGGGAAAGTGGGAAAATTATACACCAAGGGAAGAGAGGTGACAGACACAGGAGAGGGGAAAGAGGGGAAAGAGACAAGCGGGGGGGGGAAAGAGAGAGTCCAGGGAAAAGAGATAGGACAGGGAAGAGAGAGGAAAAAGAGAGAGTGGAGGGAAGGGAGGGAATACAGGAAGGCGAGTGAAAGCGGGAAAATGAACGCCGAGGGAACCGAGGTGAGAGAGACAGGCGAGGGGAAACAGGGAAAAGAGACAAGCGAGGGAACAGGTGGGAAAGAGGGAGTTGAGGGAAAGCAGGGGGAAGTGACTGGGGAGGGTAAAGAGGGAAGAGTTCATGGAGAATAGGCAAAAGAGGGAAAAGCGACAGGCAAGGGAAAAGAGAGAGTTGAAGAACAGAAGGAAAAGAGAGAGGCGCGAGAAAGTGGGAAAATTAGACACCGAGTGAAGAGAGGTGACAGACACAGCAGAGGGGAAATAGGGGAAAGAGACAAGCAGGGGAAAAGATGGAAAAGAGAAGTTTCAGGGAAGAGACACGACTGGGAAGAGACAGTGAAAAGAGAGGGTTGAGGAATGAGAGGGAAAAGAGAGGGGCGAGTGAAAGTGGGAAATTTACACACCGAGTGAAGAGAGGTGACAGACACAGGAGAGGGGAAAGAGACAAGGGGGGGGGGAAGAGAGAGTCCAGGGAAAAGAGACAGGACAGGGAAGAGAGAAGGAAAAGAGGGAGTGGAGGAAAGGGAGGGAATAGAGGAAGGTGAGTGAGAGCGGGGAAAATGAACGCCGAGAGAACAGAGGTGAGAGAGACAGGCGAGCGGAAACAGGGAAAAGAGACAAGCGAGAGAAAAGGTGGGAAAGAGGGAGGAGAGGGAAAGTGGGAAAATTAGACACCAAGGGAAGAGAGGTGACAGACACAGGAGAGGGTAAAGAGGGGAAAGACGCAAACAGAGGAAAAGAGGGAAAAGAGAAGTTCCAGAGAAAAGAGACACGACTGGGAAGAGAGAGTGAAAAGAGGGAGTTGATGAATGAGAGGGAAAAGAGAGGGGCGAGTGAAAGTGGGAAATTTACACACCGAGTGAAGAGAGGTGACAGACAGGAGAGGGGAAAGAGGGGAAAGAGACAAGCAGGGGAAAAGAGGGAAAGGAGAGTATCCAGAAAAATGAGACAGGACAGGGAAGAGAGAGTGAAAAGAGGGAGTTGAGGAATGAGAGGGAAAAGAGAGAGGCGAGAGAAAGTGGGAAAATGAGACACCGAGTGAAGAGAGGTGACAGACACAGGAGAGGGGAAAGAGGGGAAAGAGACAAGCAGGGGAAAAGATGGAAAAGAGAAGTTTCAGGGAAAAGAGACACGACTGGGAAGAGACAGTGAAAAGAGAGGGTTGAGGAATGAGAGGGAAAAGAGAGGGGCGAGTGAAAGTGGGAAAATTAGACACCGAGTGAAGAGAGGTGACAGACACAGGAGAGGGGAAAGAGACAAGCGGGGCGGCGGAAGAGAGAGTCCAGGGAAAAGAGACAGGACAGGGAAGAGAGAGGGAAAAGAGGGAGTGGAGGGAAGGGAGGGAATAGAGGAAGGTGAGTGAGAGCGGGGAAAATGAACGCCGAGAGAACAGAGGTGAGAGAGACAGGCGAGGGGAAACAGGGAAAAGAGACAAGCGAGAGAAAAGGTGGGAAAGAGGGAGGAGAGGGAAAGTGGGAAAATTAGACACCAAGGGAAGAGAGGTGACAGACACAGGAGAGGGGAAAGAGGGGCAAGAGACAAACAGAGGAAAAGAGGGAAAAGAGAAGTTCCAGAGAAAAGAGACACTACTGGGAAGAGAGAGTGAAAAGAGAGAGTTGATGAATGAGAGGGAAAGGAGAGGGGCGAGTCAAAGTGGGAAATTTACACACCGAGTGAAGAGAGGTGACAGACACAGGAGAGGGGAAATAGGGGAAAGAGACAAGCAGGGGAAAGGAGAGTGTCCAGGGAAAAGAGACAGGACAGGGAAGAGAGAGTGAAAAGAGGGAGTTGAGGACTGAGAGGGAAAATTAGACACCGAGTGAAGAGAGGTGACAGACACAGGAGAGGGGAAAGAGGGGAAAGAGACAAGCAGGGGAAAAGAGGGAAAGGAGAGTGTCCAGGGAAAAGAGACAGGACAGGGAAGAGAGAGTGAAAAGAGGGAGCTGAGGAATGAGAGGGAAAAGAGAGAGGCGAGAGAAAGTGGGGAAATTAGACACCGAGTGAAGAGAGGTGACAGACACAGGAGAGGGGAAAGAGGGGAAAGAGACAAGCAGGGGAAAAGATGGAAAAGAGAAGTTTCAGGGAAAAGAGACACGACTGGGAAGAGACAGTTAAAAGAGAGTGTTGAGGAATGAGAGGGGAAAGACAGGGGCGAGTGAAAGTGGGAAATTTACACACCGAGTGAAGAGAGGTGACAGACACAGGAGACGGGAAAGAGACAAGCGGGGGGGGGAAGACAGAGTCCAGGGAAAAGAGACAGGACAGGGAAGAGAGAGGGAAAAGAGGGAGTGGAGGAAAGGGAGGGAATAGAGGAAGGCGAGTGAAAGCGGGAAAAATGAACGTCGAGAGACCAGATGTGAGAGAGACAGGCGAGGGGAAACAGAGAAAAGAGACAAGCGAGGGAAAAGGTGGAAAAGAGGGAGTTGAGGGAAAGCAGGGGGAACTGACTGGTGAGGGTAAAGAGGGAAGAGTTCATGGAGAATAGGCAAAAGAGGGAAAAGCGACAGGCAAGGGAAAAAAGAGAGTTGAGGAATGAGAAGGAACAGAGAGAGGCGAGAGAAAGTGGGGAAAATGAGACACCGAGTGAAGAGAGGTGATAGACACAGGAGAGGGGAAAGAGGGGAAAGAGACAAGCAGGGGAAAAGAGGGAAAGGAGAGAGTCCAGGGAAAAGAGACAGGATAGGGAAGAGAGAGGGAAAAGAGAGAGTGGAGGTAGGGGAGGGAATAGAGGAAGGCGAGTGAAAGCGGGAAAAATGAACGCCGAGAGAACAGAGGTGAGAGAGACAGGCGAGGGGAAACAGGGAAAAGAGACAAGCGAGAGAAAAGGTGGAAAAGAGTTAGTTGAGGGAAAGCAGGGGGAAGTGACTGGTGAGGGTAAAGAGGGAAGAGTTCATGGAGAATAGGCAAAAGAGGGAAAAGCGACAGGCAAGGAAAAGAGAGAGTTGAGGAATGCGACGGAAAAGAGAGAGGCGAGAGAAAGTGGGGAAAATGAGACACCGAGTGAAGAGAGGTGACAGACACAGGAGAGGGGAAAGAGGGGAAAGAGACAAGCAGGGGAAAAGAGGGAAAGGAGAGTGTCCAGGGAAAAGAGACAGGACAGGGAAGAGAGAGTGAAAAGAGGGAGCTGAGGAATGAGAGAGAAAAGAGAGGGGCGAGTGAAAGTGGGAAATTTACACACCGAGTGAAGAGAGGTGACAGACACAGGAGAGGGGAAAGAGACAAGCGGGGGGGGGGAAGAGAGAGTCCAGGGAAAAGAGACAGGACAGGGAAGAGAGAGGGAAAAGAGGGAGTGGAGGAAAGGGAGGGAATAGAGGAAGGCGAGTGAAAGCGGGAAAAATGAACGTCGAGAGAACAGATGTGAGAGAGACAGGCGAGGGGAAACAGAGAAAAGAGACAAGCGAGGGAAAAGGTGGAAAAGAGGGAGTTGAGGGAAAGCAGGGGAAAGTGACTGGTGAGGGTAAAGAGGGAAGAGTTCATGGAGAATAGGCAAAAGAGGGAAAAGCGACAGGCAAGGGAAAAGAGAGAGTTGAGGAACGAGAAGGAAAAGAGAGAGGCGAGTGAAAGTGGGAGAATTAGACACCGAGTGAAGAGAGGTGACAGACACAGGAGAGGGGAAAGAGGGGAAAGAGACAAGCGGGGGGAAAGAGAGAGTCCAGGGAAAAGAGACAGGACAGGGAAGAGAGAGTGAAAAGAGGGAGTTGAGGACTGAGAGGGAAAAGAGAGAGGCGAGAGAAAGTGGGAAAATGAGACACCGAGTGAAGAGAGGTGACAGACACAGGAGAGGGGAAAGAGGGGAAAGAGACAAGCAGGGGGGTTGGAGAGAGTCCAGGGAAAAGAGACAGGACAGGGAAGAGAGAGGGAAAAGAGGGAGCTGAGGAATGAGAGGGAAAAGAGGAAGGTGAGTGAAAGTGGGGAAATTAGACACCGAGTGAAGAGAGGTGACAGACACAGGAGACGGGAAAGAGACAAGCGGGGGGGGGAAGACAGAGTCCAGGGAAAAGAGACAGGACAGGGAAGAGAGAGGGAAAAGAGGGAGTGGAGGAAAGGGAGGGAATAGAGGAAGGCGAGTGAAAGCGGGAAAAATGAACGTCGAGAGAACAGATGTGAGAGAGACAGGCGAGGGGAAACAGGGAAAAGAGACAAGCGAGGGAACAGGTGGAAAAGAGGGAGTTGAGTGAAAGCAGGGGGAACTGACTGGTGAGGGTAAAGAGGGAAGAGTTCATGGAGAATAGGCAAAAGAGGGAAAAGCGACAGGCAAGGGAAAAAAGAGAGTTGAGGAAAGAGAAGGAACAGAGAGAGGCGAGAGAAAGTGTGGAAAATGAGACACGAGTGAAGAGAGGTGACAGACACAGGAGAGGGGAAAGAGGGGAAAGAGACAAGCAGGGGAAAAGAGGGAAAGGAGAGTGTCCAGGGAAAAGAGACAGGACAGGGAAGAGAGAGTGAAAAGAGGGAGCTGAGGAATGAGAGGGAAAAGAGAGAGGCGAGAGAAAGTGGGGAAATTAGACACCGAGTGAAGAGAGGTGACAGACACAGGAGAGGGGAAAGAGGGGAAAGAGACAAGCAGGGGAAAAGATGGAAAAGAGAAGTTTCAGGGAATAGAGACACGACTGGGAAGAGACAGTTAAAAGAGAGGGTTGAGGACTGAGAGGGGAAAGACAGGGGCGAGCGAAAGTGGGAAATTTACACACCGAGTGAAGAGAGGTGACAGACGCAGGAGAGGGGAAAGAGACAAGCGGGGCGGCGGAAGAGAGAGTCCAGGGAAAAGAGACAGGACAGGGAACAGAGAGGGAAAAGAGGGAGTGGAGGAAAGGGAGGGAATAGAGGAAGGCGAATGAAAGCGGGGAAAATGAACGCCGTGAGAACAGAGGTGAGAGAGACAGGCGAGGGGAAACAGGGAGAAGAGACAAGCGACAGAAAAGGTGGAAAAGAGGGAGGAGAGGGAAAGTGGGAAAATTAGACACCAAGGGAAGAGAGGTGACAGACACAGGAGAGGGGAAAGAGGGGAAAGAGACAAACAGAGGAAAAGAGGGAAAAGAGAAGTTCCAGAGAAAAGAGACACGACTGGGAAGAGAGAGTGAAAAGAGAGAGTTGATGAATGAGAGGGAAAAGAGAGGGGCGAGTCAAAGTGGGAAATTTACACACCGAGTGAAGAGAGGTGACAGACACAGGAGAGGGGAAATAGGGGAAAGAGACAAGCAGGGGAAAAGAGAGTGTCCAGGGAAAAGAGACAGGACAGGGAAGAGAGAGTGAAAAGAGGGAGTTGAGGACTGAGAGGGAAAAGAGAGAGGCGAGAGAAAGTGGGGAAAATGAGACACCGAGTGAAGAGAGGTGACAGACACAGGAGAGGGGAAAGAGGGGAAAGAGACAAGCAGGGGAAAAGATGGAAAAGAGAAGTTTCAGGGAAAAGAGACACGACTGGGAAGAGACAGTGAAAAGAGAGGGTTGAGGAATGAGAGGGAAAAGAGAGGGGCGAGTGAAAGTGGGAAAATTAGACACCGAGTGAAGAGAGGTGACAGACACAGGAGAGGGGAAAGAGACAAGCGGGGCGGCGGAAGAGAGAGTCCAGGGAAAAGAGACAGGACAGGGAAGAGAGAGGGAAAAGAGGGAGTGGAGGAAAGGGAGGGAATAGAGGAAGGCGAATGAAAGCGGGGAAAATGAACGCCGTGAGAACAGAGGTGAGAGAGACAGGCGAGGGGAAACAGGGAAAAGAGACAAGCGAGAGAAAAGGTGGAAAAGAGGGAGGAGAGGGAAAGTGGGAAAATTAGACACCAAGGGAAGAGAGGTGACAGACACAGGAGAGGGGAAAGAGGGGAAAGAGACAAACAGAGGAAAAGAGGGAAAAGAGAAGTTCCAGAGAAAAGAGACACAACTGGGAAGAGAGAGTGAAAAGAGAGAGTTGATGAATGAGAGGGAAAAGAGAGGGGCGAGTCAAAGTGGGAAATTTACACACCGAGTGAAGAGAGGTGACAGACACAGGAGAGGGGAAAGAGGGGAAAGAGACAAGCAGGGGAAAAGAGAGTGTCCAGGGAAAAGAGACAGGACAGGGAAGAGAGAGTGAAAAGAGGGAGTTGAGGAATGAGAGGGAAAAGAGAGAGGCGAGAGAAAGTGGGGAAAATGAGACACCGAGTGAAGAGAGGTGACAGACACAGGAGAGGGGAAAGAGGGGAAAGAGACAAGCAGGGGAAAATATGGAAAAGAGAAGTTTCAGGGAAAAGAGACACGACTGGGAAGAGACAGTGAAAAGAGAGGGTTGAGGAATGAGAGGGAAAAGAGAGGGGCGAGTGAAAGTGGGAAAATTAGACACCGAGTGAAGAGAGGTGACAGACACAGGAGAGGGGAAAGAGGGGAAAGAGACAAACAGAGGAAAAGAGGGAAAAGAGAAGTTCCAGAGAAAAGAGACACGACTGGGAAGAGAGAGCGAAAAGAGAGAGTTGATGAATGAGAGGGAAAAGAGAGGGGCGAGTCAAAGTGGGAAATTTACACACCGAGTGAAGAGAGGTGACAGACACAGGAGAGGGGAAATAGGGGAAAGAGACAAGCAGGGGAAAAGAGAGTGTCCAGGGAAAAGAGACAGGACAGGGAAGAGAGAGTGAAAAGAGGGAGTTGAGGACTGAGAGGGAAAAGAGAGAGGCGAGAGAAAGTGGGGAAAATGAGACACCGAGTGAAGAGAGGTGACAGACACAGGAGAGGGGAAAGAGGGGAAAGAGACAAGCAGGGGAAAAGAGGGAAAGGAGAGTGTCCAGGGAAAAGAGACAGGACAGGGAAGAGAGAGTGAAAAGAGGGAGCTGAGGAATGAGAGGGAAAAGAGAGAGGCGAGAGAAAGTGGGGAAATTAGACACCGAGTGAAGAGAGGTGACAGACACAGGAGAGGGGAAAGAGGGGAAAGAGACAAGCAGGGGAAAAGATGGAAAAGAGAAGTTTCAGGGAAAAGAGACACGACTGGGAAGAGACAGTTAAAAGAGAGTGTTGAGGAATGAGAGGGGAAAGACAGGGGCGAGTGAAAGTGGGAAATTTACACACCGAGTGAAGAGAGGTGACAGACACAGGAGACGGGAAAGAGACAAGCGGGGGGGAAAGACAGAGTCCAGGGAAAAGAGACAGGACAGGGAAGAGAGAGGGAAAAGAGGGAGTGGAGGAAAGGGAGGGAATAGAGGAAGGCGAGTGAAAGCGGGAAAAATGAACGTCGAGAGACCAGATGTGAGAGAGACAGGCGAGGGGAAACAGAGAAAAGAGACAAGCGAGGGAAAAGGTGGAAAAGAGGGAGTTGAGGGAAAGCAGGGGAAAGTGACTGGTGAGGGTAAAGAGGGAAGAGTTCATGGAGAATAGGCAAAAGAGGGAAAAGCGACAGGCAAGGGAAAAAAGAGAGTTGAGGAATGAGAAGGAACAGAGAGAGGCGAGAGAAAGTGGGGAAAATGAGACACCGAGTGAAGAGAGGTGATAGACACAGGAGAGGGGAAAGAGGGGAAAGAGACAAGCAGGGGAAAAGAGGGAAAGGAGAGAGTCCAGGGAAAAGAGACAGGATAGGGAAGAGAGAGGGAAAAGAGAGAGTGGCGGTAAGGGAGGGAATAGAGGAAGGCGAGTGAAAGCGGGAAAAATGAACGCCGAGAGAACAGAGGTGAGAGAGACAGGCGAGGGGAAACAGGGAAAAGAGACAAGCGAGAGAAAAGGTGGAAAAGAGTTAGTTGAGGGAAAGCAGGGGGAAGTGACTGGTGAGGGTAAAGAGGAAAGAGTTCATGGAGAATAGGCAAAAGAGGGAAAAGCGACAGGCAAGGAAAAGAGAGAGTTGAGGAATGCGACGGAAAAGAGAGAGGCGAGAGAAAGTGGGGAAAATGAGACACCGAGTGAAGAGAGGTGACAGACACAGGAGAGGGGAAAGAGGGGAAAGAGACAAGCAGGGGAAAAGAGGGAAAGGAGAGTGTCCAGGGAAAAGAGACAGGACAGGGAAGAGAGAGTGAAAAGAGGGAGCTGAGGAATGAGAGGGAAAAGAGAGGGGCGAGTGAAAGTGGGAAATTTACACACCGAGTGAAGAGAGGCGACAGACACAGGAGAGGGGAAAGAGACAAGCGGGGGGGGGAAGAGAGAGTCCAGGGAAAAGAGACAGGACAGGGAAGAGAGAGGGAAAAGAGGGAGTGGAGGAAAGGGAGGGAATAGAGGAAGGCGAGTGAAAGCGGGAAAAATGAACGTCGAGAGAACAGATGTGAGAGAGACAGGCGAGGGGAAACAGAGAAAAGAGACAAGCGAGTGAAAAGGTGGAAAAGAGGGAGTTGAGGGAAAGCAGGGGAAAGTGACTGGTGAGGGTAAAGAGGGAAGAGTTCATGGAGAATAGGCAAAAGAGGGAAAAGCGACAGGCAAGGGAAAAGAGAGAGTTGAGGAACGAGAAGGAAAAGAGAGAGGCGAGTGAAAGTGGGAAAATTAGACACCGAGTGAAGAGAGGTGACAGACACAGGAGAGGGGAAAGAGGGGAAAGAGACAAGCGGGGGGGGAAGAGAGAGTCCAGGGAAAAGAGACAGGACAGGGAAGAGAGAGGGAAAAGAGGGAGTGGAGGGAAGGGAGGGAATAGAGGAAGGTGAGTGAAAGTGGGGGAAATGAACGCCGAGAGAACAGAGGTGAGAGAGACAGGCGAGGGGAAACAGGGAAAAGAGACAAGCGAGGGAAAAGGTGGAAAAGAGGGAGGTGAGGGAAAGTGGGAAAATTAGACACCAAGGGAAGAGAGGTGACAGACACAGGAGAGGGGAAAGAGGGGAAAGAGACAAGCGGGGGGAAAGAGAGAGTCCAGGGAAAAGAGATAGGACAGGGAAGAGAGAGTGAAAAGAGGGAGTTGAGGACTGAGAGGGAAAAGAGAGAGGCGAGAGAAAGTGGGAAAATGAGACACCGAGTGAAGAGAGGTGACAGACACAGGAGAGGGGAAAGAGGGGAAAGAGACAAGCAGGGGGGTTGGAGAGAGTCCAGGGAAAAGAGACAGGACAGGGAAGAGAGAGGGAAAAGAGGGAGTGGAGGAAAGGGAGGGAATAGAGGAAGGCGAGTGAAAGCGGGAAAAATGAACGTCGAGAGAACAGATGTGAGAGAGACAGGCGAGGGGAAACAGGGAAAAGAGACAAGCGAGGGAACAGGTGGAAAAGAGGGAGTTGAGTGAAAGCAGGGGGAACTGACTGGTGAGGGTAAAGAGGGAAGAGTTCATGGAGAATAGGCAAAAGAGGGAAAAGCGACAGGCAAGGGAAAAAAGAGAGTTGAGGAAAGAGAAGGAACAGAGAGAGGCGAGAGAAAGTGGGGAAAATGAGACACGAGTGAAGAGAGGTGACAGACACAGGAGAGGGGAAATAGGGGAAAGAGACTAGCAGGGGAAAAGAGGGAAAGGAGAGTGTCCAGGGAAAAGAGACAGGACAGGGAAGAGAGAGTGAAAAGAGGGAGCTGAGGAATGAGAGGGAAAAGAGAGAGGCGAGAGAAAGTGGGGAAATTAGACACCGAGTGAAGAGAGGTGACAGACACAGGAGAGGGGAAAGAGGGGAAAGAGACAAGCAGGGGAAAAGATGGAAAAGAGAAGTTTCAGGGAAAAGAGACACGACTGGGAAGAGACAGTTAAAAGAGAGTGTTGAGGACTGAGAGGGGAAAGACAGGGGCGAGCGAAAGTGGGAAATTTACACACCGAGTGAAGAGAGGTGACAGACACAGGAGAGGGGAAAGAGACAAGCGGGGGGGGGAAGAGAGAGTCCAGGGAAAAGAGACAGGACAGGGAAGAGAGAGGGAAAAGAGGGAGTGGAGGAAAGGGAGGGAATAGAGGAAGGTGAGTGAGAGCGGGGAAAATGAACGCCGAGAGAACAGAGGTGAGAGAGACAGGCGAGGGGAAACAGAGAAAAGAGACAAGCGAGGGAACAGGTGGAAAAGAGGGAGTTGAGGGAAAGCAGGGGGAACTGACTGGTGAGGGGAACTGACTGGTGAGGGTAAAGAGGGAAGAGTTCATGGAGAATAGGCAAAAGAGGGAAAAGCGACAGGCAAGGGAAAAAAGAGAGTTGAGGAAAGAGAAGGAACAGAGAGAGGCGAGAGAAAGTGGGGAAAATGAGACACCGAGTGAAGAGAGGTGATAGACACAGGAGAGGGGAAAGAGGGGAAAGAGACAAGCAGGGGAAAAGAGGGAAAGGAGAGAGTCCAGGGAAAAGAGACAGGATAGGGAAGAGAGAGGGAAAAGAGAGAGTGGAGGTAAGGGAGGGAATAGAGGAAGGCGAGTGAAAGCGGGAAAAATGAACGCCGAGAGAACAGAGGTGACAGAGACAGGCGAGGGGAAACAGGGAAAAGAGACAAGCGAGAGAAAAGGTGGAAAAGAGGGAGTTGAGGGAAAGCAGGGGGAAGTGACTGGTGAGGGTAAAGAGGAAAGAGTTCATGGAGAATAGGCAAAAGAGGGAAAAGCGACAGGCAAGGAAAAGAGAGAGTTGAGGAACGAGACGGAAAAGAGAGAGGCGAGAGAAAGTGAGGAAAATGAGACACCGAGTGAAGAGACGTGACAGACACAGGAGAGGGGAAAGAGGGGAAAGAGACAAGCAGGGGAAAAGAGGGAAAGGAGAGTGTCCAGGGAAATGAGACAGGACAGGGAAGAGAGAGTGAAAAGAGGGAGTTGAGGAATGAGAGGGAAGAGAGAGAGGCGAGTGAAAGTGGGAAAATTAGACACCGAGTGAAGAGAGGTGACAGACACAGGATAGGGGAAAGAGGGGAAAGAGACAAGCCGGGGAAAAGAGAGAGTCCAGGGAAAAGAGACAGGATAGGGAGGAGAGAGTGAAGAGAGAGAGTTGATGAATGAGAGGGAAACGAGAGAGGCGAGTGAAAGTGGGAAAATTAGACACCGAGTGAAGAGAGGTGACAGACACAGGAGAGGGGAAAGAGGGGAAAGAGACAAGCGGGGGGGGAAGAGAGAGTCCAGGGAAAAGAGACAGGACAGGGAAGAGAGACGGAAAAGAGGGAGTGGAGGGAAGGGAGGGAATAGAGGAAGGTGAGTGAAAGTGGGGAAAATGAACGCCGAGAGAACAGAGGTGAGAGAGACAGGCGAGGGGAAACAGGGAAAAGAGACAAGCGAGAGAAAAGGTGGAAAAGAGGGAGGAGAGGGAAAGTGGGAAAATTAGACACCAAGGGAAGAGAGGTGACAGACACAGGAGAGGGGAAAGAGGGGAAAGAGACAAGCGGGGGGGGGAGAGAGAGAGTCCAGGGAAAAGAGACAGGACAGGGAAGAGAGACGGAAAAGAGGGAGTGGAGGAAAGGGAGGGAATAGAGGAAGGCGAGTGAAAGCGGGAAAAATGAACGCCGAGGGAACCGAGGTGAGAGAGACAGGCGAGGGGAAACAGGGAAAAGAGACAAGCAAGGGAAAAGGTGGAAAAGAGGGAGTTGAGGGAAAGCAGGGGAAAGTGACTGGTGAGGGTAAAGAGGGAAGAGTTCATGGAGAATAGGCAAAAGAGGGAAAAGCGACAGGCAAGGGAAAAGAGAGAGTTGAGGAACGAGAAGGAAAAGAGAGAGGCGCGAGAAAGTGGGAAAATTAGACACCGAGTGAAGAGAGGTGAGAGACACAGCAGAGGGGTAATAGGGGAAAGAGACAAGCAGGGGAAAAGAGGGAAAGGAGAGTGTCCAGGGAAAAGAGACACGACTGGGAAGAGAGAGTGAAAAGAGGGAGTTGATGAATGAGAGGGAAAAGAGAGGGGCGAGTGAAAGTGGGAAATTTACACACCGAGTGAAGAGAGGTGACAGACACAGGAGAGGGGAAAGAGGGGAAAGAGACAAGCAGGGGAAAAGAGGGAAAGGAGAGTATCCAGAAAAATGAGACAGGACAGGGAAGAGAGAGTGAAAAGAGGGAGTTGAGGAATGAGAGGGAAAAGAGAGAGGCGAGAGAAAGTGGGAAAATGAGACACCGAGTGAAGAGAAGTGACAGACACAGGAGAGGGGAAAGAGGGGAAAGAGACAAGCAGGGGAAAAGATGGAAAAGAGAAGTTTCAGGGAAAAGAGACACGACTGGGAAGAGACAGTGAAAAGAGAGGGTTGAGGAATGAGAGGGAAAAGAGAGGGGCGAGTGAAAGTGGGAAAATTAGACACCGAGTGAAGAGAGGTGACAGACACAGGAGAGGGGAAAGAGACAAGCGGGGCGGCGGAAGAGAGAGTCCAGGGAAAAGAGACAGGACAGGGAAGAGAGAGGGAAAAGAGGGAGTGGAGGAAAGGGAGGGAATAGAGGAAGGCGAATGAAAGCGGGGAAAATGAACGCCGAGAGAACAGAGGTGAGAGAGACAGGCGAGGGGAAACAGGGAAAAGAGACAAGCGAGAGAAAAGGTGGAAAAGAGGGAGGAGAGGGAAAGTGGGAAAATTAGACACCAAGGGAAGAGAGGTGACAGACACAGGAGAGGGGAAAGAGGGGAAAGAGACAAACAGAGGAAAAGAGGGAAAAGAGAAGTTCCAGAGAAAAGAGACACGACTGGGAAGAGAGAGTGAAAAGAGAGAGTTGATGAATGAGAGGGAAAAGAGAGGGGCGAGTGAAAGTGGGAAATTTACACACCGAGTGAAGAGAGGTGACAGACACAGGAGAGGGGACATAGGGGAAAGAGACAAGCAGGGGAAAAGAGAGTGTCCAGGGAAAAGAGACAGGACAGGGAAGAGAGAGTGAAAAGAGGGAGTTGAGGACTGAGAGGGAAAAGAGAGAGGCGAGAGAAAGTGGGGAAAATGAGACACCGAGTGAAGAGAGGTGACAGACACAGGAGAGGGGAAAGAGGGGAAAGAGACAAGCAGGGGAAAAGATGGAAAAGAGAAGTTTCAGGGAAAAGAGACACGACTGGGAGGAGAGAGTGAAAAGAGAGAGTTGATGAATGAGAGGGAAAAGAGAGGGGCGAGTGAAAGTGGGAAATTTACACACCGAGTGAAGAGAGGTGACAGACACAGGAGAGGGGAAATAGGGGAACGAGACAAGCAGGGGAAAAGAGAGTGTCCAGGGAAAAGAGACAGGACAGGGAAGAGAGAGTGAAAAGAGGGAGTTGAGGACTGAGAGGGAAAAGAGAGAGGCGAGAGAAAGTGGGGAAAATGAGACACCGAGTGAAGAGAGGTGACAGACACAGGAGAGGGGAAAGAGGGGAAAGAGACAAGCAGGGGAAAAGATGGAAAAGAGAAGTTTCAGGGAAAAGAGACACGACTGGGAAGAGAGAGTGAAAAGAGAGAGTTGATGAATGAGAGGGAAAAGAGAGGGGCGAGTCAAAGTGGGAAATTTACACACCGAGTGAAGAGAGGTGACAGACACAGGAGAGGGGAAATAGGGGAACGAGACAAGCAGGGGAAAAGAGAGTGTCCAGGGAAAAGAGACAGGACAGGGAAGAGAGAGTGAAAAGAGGGAGTTGAGGACTGAGAGGGAAAAGAGAGAGGCGAGAGAAAGTGGGGAAAATGAGACACCGAGTGAAGAGAGGTGACAGACACAGGAGAGGGGAAAGAGGGGAAAGAGACAAGCAGGGGAAAAGAGGGAAAGGAGAGTGTCCAGGGAAAAGAGACAGGACAGGGAAGAGAGAGTGAAAAGAGGGAGCTGAGGAATGAGAGGGAAAAGAGAGAGGCGAGAGAAAGTGGGGAAAATGAGACACCGAGTGAAGAGAGGTGACAGACACAGGAGAGGGGAAAGAGGGGAAAGAGACAAGCAGGGGAAAAGATGGAAAAGAGAAGTTTCAGGGAAAAGAGACGCGACTGGGAAGAGACAGTTAAAAGAGAGTGTTGAGGAATGAGAGGGGAAAGACAGGGGCGAGTGAAAGTGGGAAATTTACACACCGAGTGAAGAGAGGTGACAGACACAGGAGACGGGAAAGAGACAAGCGGGGGGGGAAGACAGAGTCCAGGGAAAAGAGACAGGACAGGGAAGAGAGAGGGAAAAGAGGGAGTGGAGGAAAGGGAGGGAATAGAGGAAGGCGAGTGAAAGCGGGAAAAATGAACGTCGAGAGACCAGATGTGAGAGAGACAGGCGAGGGGAAACAGAGAAAAGAGACAAGCGAGGGAAAAGGTGGAAAAGAGGGAGTTGAGGGAAAGCAGGGGGAACTGACTGGTGAGGGTAAAGAGGGAAGAGTTCATGGAGAATAGGCAAAAGAGGGAAAAGCGACAGGCAAGGGAAAAAAGAGAGTTGAGGAATGAGAAGGAACAGAGAGAGGCGAGAGAAAGTGGGGAAAATGAGACACCGAGTGAAGAGAGGTGATAGACACAGGAGAGGGGAAAGAGGGGAAAGAGACAAGCAGGGGAAAAGAGGGAAAGGAGAGAGTCCAGGGAAAAGAGACAAGATAGGGAAGAGAGAGGGAAAAGAGAGAGTGGAGGTAAGGGAGGGAATAGAGGAAGGCGAGTGAAAGCGAGAAAAATGAACGCCGAGAGAACAGAGGTGAGAGAGACAGGCGAGGGGAAACAGGGAAAAGAGACAAGCGAGAGAAAAGGTGGAAAAGAGTTAGTTGAGGGAAAGCAGGGGGAAGTGACTGGTGAGGGTAAAGAGGAAAGAGTTCATGGAGAATAGGCAAAAGAGGGAAAAGCGACAGGCAAGGAAAAGAGAGAGTTGAGGAATGCGACGGAAAAGAGAGAGGCGAGAGAAAGTGGGGAAAATGAGACACCGAGTGAAGAGAGGTGACAGACACAGGAGAGGGGAAAGAGGGGAAAGAGACAAGCAGGGGAAAAGAGGGAAAGGAGAGTGTCCAGGGAAAAGAGACAGGACAGGGAAGAGAGAGTGAAAAGAGGGAGCTGAGGAATGAGAGGGAAAAGAGAGGGGCGAGTGAAAGTGGGAAATTTACACACCGAGTGAAGAGAGGTGACAGACACAGGAGAGGGGAAAGAGACAAGCGGGGGGGGGAGAGAGAGTCCAGGGAAAAGAGACAGGACAGGGAAGAGAGAGGGAAAAGAGGGAGTGGAGGAAAGGGAGGGAATAGAGGAAGGCGAGTGAAAGCGGGAAAAATGAACGTCGAGAGAACAGATGTGAGAGAGACAGGCGAGGGGAAACAGAGAAAAGAGACAAGCGAGGGAAAAGGTGGAAAAGAGGGAGTTGAGGGAAAGCAGGGGAAGTGACTGGTGAGGGTAAAGAGGGAAGAGTTCATGGAGAATAGGCAAAAGAGGGAAAAGCGACAGGCAAGGGAAAAGAGAGAGTTGAGGAACGAGAAGGAAAAGAGAGAGGCGAGTGAAAGTGGGAGAATTAGACACCGAGTGAAGAGAGGTGACAGACACAGGAGAGGGGAAAGAGGGGAAAGAGACAAGCGGGGGGAAAGAGAGAGTCCAGGGAAAAGAGATAGGACAGGGAAGAGAGAGTGAAAAGAGGGAGTTGAGGACTGAGAGGGAAAAGAGAGAGGCGAGAGAAAGTGGGAAAATGAGACACCGAGTGAAGAGAGGTGACAGACACAGGAGAGGGGAAAGAGGGGAAAGAGACAAGCAGGGGGGTTGGAGAGAGTCCAGGGAAAAGAGACAGGACAGGGAAGAGAGAGGGAAAAGAGGGAGTGGAGGAAAGGGAGGGAATAGAGGAAGGCGAGTGAAAGCGGGAAAAATGAACGTCGAGAGAACAGATGTGAGAGAGACAGGCGAGGGGAAACAGGGAAAAGAGACAAGCGAGGGAACAGGTGGAAAAGAGGGAGTTGAGTGAAAGCAGGGGGAACTGACTGGTGAGGGTAAAGAGGGAAGAGTTCATGGAGAATAGGCAAAAGAGGGAAAAGCGACAGGCAAGGGAAAAAAGAGAGTTGAGGAAAGAGAAGGAACAGAGAGAGGCGAGAGAAAGTGGGGAAAATGAGACACGAGTGAAGAGAGGTGACAGACACAGGAGAGGGGAAATAGGGGAAAGAGACTAGCAGGGGAAAAGAGGGAAAGGAGAGTGTCCAGGGAAAAGAGACAGGACAGGGAAGAGAGAGTGAAAAGAGGGAGCTGAGGAATGAGAGGGAAAAGAGAGAGGCGAGAGAAAGTGGGGAAATTAGACACCGAGTGAAGAGAGGTGACAGACACAGGAGAGGGGAAAGAGGGGAAAGAGACAAGCAGGGGAAAAGATGGAAAAGAGAAGTTTCAGGGAAAAGAGACACGACTGGGAAGAGACAGTGAAAAGGGAGGGTTGAGGAATGAGAGGGAAAAGAGAGGGGCGAGTGAAAGTGGGAAATTTACACACCGAGTGAAGATAGGTGACAGACACAGGAGAGGGGAAAGAGACAAGCGGGGGGGGAAGAGAGAGTCCAGGGAAAAGAGACAGGACAGGGAAGAGAGACGGAAAAGAGGGAGTGGAGGGAAGGGAGGGAATAGAGGAAGGTGAGTGAAAGTGGGGGAAATGAACGCCGAGAGAACAGAGGTGAGAGAGACAGGCGAGGGGAAACAGGGAAAAGAGACAAGCGAGAGAAAAGGTGGGAAAGAGGGAGGAGAGGGAAAGTGGGAAAATTAGACACCAAGGGAAGAGAGGTGACAGACACAGGAGAGGGGAAAGAGGGGAAAGACACAAACAGAGGAAAAGAGGGAAAAGAGAAGTTCCAGAGAAAAGAGACACGACTGGGAAGAGAGAGTGAAAAGAGGGAGTTGATGAATGAGAGTGAAAAGAGAGGGGCGAGTGAAAGTGGGAAATTTACACACCGAGTGAAGAGAGGTGACAGACACAGGAGAGGGGAAAGAGGGGAACGAGACGAGCAGGGGAAAAGAGGGAAAGGAGAGTATCCAGGAAAATGAGACAGGACAGGGAAGAGAGAGTGAAAAGAGGGAGTTGAGGAATGAGAGGGAAAAGAGAGAGGCGAGTGAAAGTGGGAAAATGAGACACCGACTGAAGAGAGGTGACAGACACAGGAGAGGGGAAAGAGGGGAAAGAGACAAGCAGGGGAAAAGATGGAAAAGAGAAGCTTCAGGGAAAAGAGACACGACTGGGAAGAGACAGTTAAAAGAGAGGGTTGAGGAATGAGAGGGAAAAGAGAGGGGCGAGAGAAAGTGGGAAAATGAGACACCGAGTGAAGAGAGGTGACAGACACAGGAGAGGGGAAAGAGGGGAAAGAGACAAGCAGGGGAAAAGAGAGTGTCCAGGGAAAAGAGACAGGACAGGGAAGAGAGAGTGAAAAGAGGGAGTTGGGGACTGAGAGGGAAAAGAGAGAGGCGAGAGAAAGTGGGGAAAATTAGACACCGAGTGAAGAGAGGTGATAGACACAGGAGAGGGGAAAGAGGGGAAAGAGACAAGCGGGGGGGTTGGAGAGAGTCCAGGGAAAAGAGACAGGACAGGGAAGAGAGAGGGAAAAGAGAGAGTGGAGGGAAGGGAGGGAATAGAGGAAGGCGAGTGAAAGCGGGGAAAATGAACGCCGAGAGAACAGATGTGAGAGAGACAGGCGAGGGGAAACAGGGAAAAGAGACAAGCGAGGGAACAGGTGGAAAAGAGGGAGTTGAGGGAAAGCAGGGGGAAGTGACTCGTGAGGGTAAAGAGTGAAGAGTTCATGGAGAATAGGCAAAAGAGGGAAAAGCGACAGGCAAGGGGAAAGAGAGAGTTGAGGAACGAGACGGAAAAGAGAGAGGCGAGAGAAAGTGGGGAAAATGAGACACCGAGTGAAGAGAGGTGACAGACACAGGAGAGGGGAAAGAGACAAGCAGGGGAAAAGATGGAAAAGAGAAGTTTCAGGGAAAAGAGACACGACTGGGAAGAGACAGTTAAAAGAGAGTGTTGAGGAATGAGAGGGGAAAGACAGGGGCGAGTGAAAGTGGGAAATTTACACACCGAGTGAAGAGAGGTGACAGACACAGGAGACGGGAAAGAGACAAGCGGGGGGGGGAAGACAGAGTCCAGGGAAAAGAGACAGGACAGGGAAGAGAGAGGGAAAAGAGGGAGTGGAGGAAAGGGAGGGAATAGAGGAAGGCGAGTGAAAGCGGGAAAGTGAACGTCGAGAGAACAGATGTGAGAGAGACAGGCGAGGGGAAACAGAGAAAAGAGACAAGCGAGGGAACAGGTGGAAAAGAGTGAGTTGAGTGAAAGCAGGGGGAACTGACTGGTGAGGGTAAAGAGGGAAGAGTTCATGGAGAATAGGCAAAAGAGGGAAAAGCGACAGGCAAGGGAAAAGAGAGAGTTGAGGAATGAGAAGGAACAGAGAGAGGCGAGAGAAAGTGGGGAAAATGAGACACCGAGTGAAGAGAGGTGATAGACACAGGAGAGGGGAAAGAGGGGAAAGAGACAAGCGGGGGGGGAAGAGAGAGTCCAGGGAAAAGAGACAGGACAGGGAAGAGAGAGGGAAAAGAGGGAGTGGAGGGAAGGGAGGGAATAGAGGAAGGTGAGTGAAAGTGGGGGAAATGAACGCCGAGAGAACAGAGGTGAGAGAGACAGGCGAGGGGAAACAGGGAAAAGAGACAAGCGAGGGAAAAGGTGGAAAAGAGGGAGGTGAGGGAAAGTGGGAAAATTAGACACCAAGGGAAGAGAGGTGACAGACACAGGAGAGGGGAAAGAGGGGAAAGAGACAAGCGGGGGGAAAGAGAGAGTCCAGGGAAAAGAGATAGGACAGGGAAGAGAGAGTGAAAAGAGGGAGCTGAGGACTGAGAGGGAAAAGAGAGAGGCGAGAGAAAGTGGGAAAATGAGACACCGAGTGAAGAGAGGTGACAGACACAGGAGAGGGGAAAGAGGGGAAAGAGACAAGCAGGGGGGTTGGAGAGAGTCCAGGGAAAAGAGACAGGACAGGGAAAAGAGACAAGCGAGGGAACAGGTGGAAAAGAGGGAGTTGAGGGAAAGCAGGGGGAAGTGACTGGTGAGGGTAAAGAGGGAAGAGTTCATGGAGAATAGGCAAAAGAGGGAAAAGCGACAGGCAAGGGGAAAGAGAGAGTTGAGGAACGAGACGGAAAAGAGAGAGGCGAGAGAAAGTGGGGAAAATGAGACACCGAGTGAAGAGAGGTGACAGACACAGGAGAGGGGAAAGAGGGGAAAGAGACAAGCAGGGGAAAAGAGGGAAAGGGGAGTTTCCAGGGAAAAAGAGACAGGACAGGGACGAGAGAGTGAAAAGAGGGAGCTGAGGAATGAGAGGGAAAAGAGGAAGGTGAGTGAAAGTGGGGAAATTAGACACCGAGTGAAGAGAGGTGACAGACACAGGAGATGGGAAAGAGACAAGCGGGGGGGGGACGACAGAGTCCAGGGAAAAGAGACAGGACAGGGAAGAGAGAGGGAAAAGAGGGAGTGGAGGAAAGGGAGGGAATAGAGGAAGGCGAGTGAAAGCGGGAAAAATGAACGTCGAGAGAACAGATGTGAGAGAGACAGGCGAGGGGAAACAGGGAAAAGAGACAAGCGAGGGAACAGGTGGAAAAGAGGGAGTTGAGGGAAAGCAGGGGGAACTGACTGGTGAGGGTAAAGAGGGAAGAGTTCATGGAGAATAGGCAAAAGAGGGAAAAGCGACAGGCAAGGGAAAAAAGAGAGTTGAGGAAAGAGAAGGAACAGAGAGAGGCGAGAGAAAGTGGGGAAAATGAGACACGAGTGAAGAGAGGTGACAGACACAGGAGAGGGGAAATAGGGGAAAGAGACTAGCAGGGGAAAAGAGGGAAAGGAGAGTGTCCAGGGAAAAGAGACAGGACAGGGAAGAGAGAGTGAAAAGAGGGAGCTGAGGAATGAGAGGGAAAAGAGAGAGGCGAGAGAAAGTGGGGAAATTAGACACCGAGTGAAGAGAGGTGACAGACACAGGAGAGGGGAAAGAGGGGAAAGAGACAAGCAGGGGAAAAGATGGAAAAGAGAAGTTTCAGGGAAAAGAGACACGACTGGGAAGAGACAGTTAAAAGAGAGTGTTGAGGACTGAGAGGGGAAAGACAGGGGCGAGCGAAAGTGGGAAATTTACACACCGAGTGAAGAGAGGTGACAGACACAGGAGAGGGGAAAGAGACAAGCGGGGGGGGGGAAGAGAGAGTCCAGGGAAAAGAGACAGGACAGGGAAGAGAGAGGGAAAAGAGGGAGTGGAGGAAAGGGAGGGAATAGAGGAAGGTGAGTGAGAGCGGGGAAAATGAACGCCGAGAGAGACAGGCGAGGGGAAACAGAGAAAAGAGACAAGCGAGGGAACAGGTGGAAAAGAGGGAGTTGAGGGAAAGCAGGGGGAACTGACTGGTGAGGGGAACTGACTGGTGAGGGTAAAGAGGGAAGAGTTCATGGAGAATAGGCAAAAGAGGGAAAAGCGACAGGCAAGGGAAAAAAGAGAGTTGAGGAAAGAGAAGGAACAGAGAGAGGCGAGAGAAAGTGGGGAAAATGAGACACCGAGTGAACAGAGGTGATAGACACAGGAGAGGGGAAAGAGGGGAAAGAGACAAGCAGGGGAAAAGAGGGAAAGGAGAGAGTCCAGGGAAAAGAGACAGGATAGGGAAGAGAGAGGGAAAAGAGAGAGTGGAGGTAAGGGAGGGAATAGAGGAAGGCGAGTGAAAGCGGGAAAAATGAACGCCGAGAGAACAGAGGTGACAGAGACAGGCGAGGGGAAACAGGGAAAAGAGACAAGCGAGAGAAAAGGTGGAAAAGAGGGAGTTGAGGGAAAGCAGGGGGAAGTGACTGGTGAGGGTAAAGAGGAAAGAGTTCATGGAGAATAGGCAAAAGAGGGAAAAGCGACAGGCAAGGAAAAGAGAGAGTTGAGGAACGAGACGGAAAAGAGAGAGGCGAGAGAAAGTGAGGAAAATGAGACACCGAGTGAAGAGACGTGACAGACACAGGAGAGGGGAAAGAGGGGAAAGAGACAAGCAGGGGAAAAGAGGGAAAGGAGAGTGTCCAGGGAAATGAGACAGGACAGGGAAGAGAGAGTGAAAAGAGGGAGTTGAGGAATGAGAGGGAAAAGAGAGAGGCGAGTGAAAGTGGGAAAATTAGACACCGAGTGAAGAGAGGTGACAGACACAGGATAGGGGAAAGAGGGGAAAGAGACAAGCCGGGGAAAAGAGAGAGTCCAGGGAAAAGAGACAGGATAGGGAGGAGAGAGTGAAGAGAGAGAGTTGATGAATGAGAGGGAAACGAGAGAGGCGAGTGAAAGTGGGAAAATTAGACACCGAGTGAAGAGAGGTGACAGACACAGGAGAGGGGAAAGAGGGGAAAGAGACAAGCGGGGGGGGAAGAGAGAGTCCAGGGAAAAGAGACAGGACAGGGAAGAGAGACGGAAAAGAGGGAGTGGAGGGAAGGGAGGGAATAGAGGAAGGTGAGTGAAAGTGGGGAAAATGAACGCCGAGAGAACAGAGGTGAGAGAGACAGGCGAGGGGAAACAGGGAAAAGAGACAAGCGAGAGAAAAGGTGGAAAAGAGGGAGGAGAGGGAAAGTGGGAAAATTAGACACCAAGGGAAGAGAGGTGACAGACACAGGAGAGGGGAAAGAGGGGAAAGAGACAAGCGGGGGGGGGAGAGAGAGAGTCCAGGGAAAAGAGACAGGACAGGGAAGAGAGACGGAAAAGAGGGAGTGGAGGAAAGGGAGGTAATAGAGGAAGGCGAGTGAAAGCGGGAAAAATGAACGCCGAGGGAACCGAGGTGAGAGAGACAGGCGAGGGGAAACAGGGAAAAGAGACAAGCAAGGGAAAAGGTGGAAAAGAGGGAGTTGAGGGAAAGCAGGGGAAAGTGACTGGTGAGGGTAAAGAGGGAAGAGTTCATGGAGAATAGGCAAAAGAGGGAAAAGCGACAGGCAAGGGAAAAGAGAGAGTTGAGGAACGAGAAGGAAAAGAGAGAGGCGCGAGAAAGTGGGAAAATTAGACACCGAGTGAAGAGAGGTGAGAGACACAGCAGAGGGGTAATAGGGGAAAGAGACAAGCAGGGGAAAAGAGGGAAAGGAGAGTGTCCAGGGAAAAGAGACACGACTGGGAAGAGAGAGTGAAAAGAGGGAGTTGATGAATGAGAGGGAAAAGAGAGGGGCGAGTGAAAGTGGGAAATTTACACACCGAGTGAAGAGAGGTGACAGACACAGGAGAGGGGAAAGAGGGGAAAGAGACAAGCAGGGGAAAAGATGGAAAAGAGAAGTTTCAGGGAAAAGAGACACGACTGGGAAGAGACAGTGAAAAGAGAGGGTTGAGGAATGAGAGGGAAAAGAGAGGGGCGAGTGAAAGTGGGAAATTTACACACCGAGTGAAGAGAGGTGACAGACACAGGAGAGGGGAAAGAGACAAGCGGGGCGGCGGAAGAGAGAGTCCAGGGAAAAGAGACAGGACAGGGAAGAGAGAGGGAAAAGAGGGAGTGGAGGAAAGGGAGGGAATAGAGGAAGGCGAATGAAAGCGGGGAAAATGAACGCCGTGAGAACAGAGGTGAGAGAGACAGGCGAGGGGAAACAGGGAAAAGAGTCAAGCGAGAGAAAAGGTGGAAAAGAGGGAGGAGAGGGAAAGTGGGAAAATTAGACACCAAGGGAAGAGAGGTGACAGACACAGGAGAGGGGAAAGAGGGGAAAGAGACAAACAGAGGAAAAGAGGGAAAAGAGAAGTTCCAGAGAAAAGAGACACGACTGGGAAGAGAGAGTGAAAAGAGAGAGTTGATGAATGAGAGGGAAAAGAGAGGGGCGAGTCAAAGTGGGAAATTTACACACCGAGTGAAGAGAGGTGACAGACACAGGAGAGGGGAAATAGGGGAAAGAGACAAGCAGGGGAAAAGAGAGTGTCCAGGGAAAAGAGACAGGACAGGGAAGAGAGAGTGAAAAGAGGGAGTTGAGGACTGAGAGGGAAAAGAGAGAGGCGAGAGAAAGTGGGGAAAATGAGACACCGAGTGAAGAGAGGTGACAGACACAGGAGAGGGGAAAGAGGGGAAAGAGACAAGCAGGGGAAAAGATGGAAAAGAGAAGTTTCAGGGAAAAGAGACACGACTGGGAAGAGACAGTGAAAAGAGAGGGTTGAGGAATGAGAGGGAAAAGAGAGGGGCGAGTGAAAGTGGGAAAATTAGACACCGAGTGAAGAGAGGTGACAGACACAGGAGAGGGGAAAGAGACAAGCGGGGCGGCGGAAGAGAGAGTCCAGGGAAAAGAGACAGGACAGGGAAGAGAGAGGGAAAAGAGGGAGTGGAGGGAAGGGAGGGAATAGAGGAAGGCGAATGAAAGCGGGGAAAATGAACGCCGTGAGAACAGAGGTGAGAGAGACAGGCGAGGGGAAACAGGGAAAAGAGACAAGCGAGAGAAAAGGTGGAAAAGAGGGAGGAGAGGGAAAGTGGGAAAATTAGACACCAAGGGAAGAGAGGTGACAGACACAGGAGAGGGGAAAGAGGGGAAAGAGACAAACAGAGGAAAAGAGGGAAAAAAGAAGTTCCAGAGAAAAGAGACACAACTGGGAAGAGAGAGTGAAAAGAGAGAGTTGATGAATGAGAGGGAAAAGAGAGGGGCGAGTCAAAGTGGGAAATTTACACACCGAGTGAAGAGAGGTGACAGACACAGGAGAGGGGAAAGAGGGGAAAGAGACAAGTAGGGGAAAAGAGAGTGTCCAGGGAAAAGAGACAGGACAGGGAAGAGAGAGTGAAAAGAGGGAGTTGAGGACTGAGAGGGAAAAGAGAGAGGCGAGAGAAAGTGGGGAAAATGAGACACCGAGTGAAGAGAGGTGACAGACACAGGAGAGGGGAAAGAGGGGAAAGAGACAAGCAGGGGAAAATATGGAAAAGAGAAGTTTCAGGGAAAAGAGACACGACTGGGAAGAGACAGTGAAAAGAGAGGGTTGAGGAATGAGAGGGAAAAGAGAGGGGCGAGTGAAAGTGGGAAAATTAGACACCGAGTGAAGAGAGGTGACAGACACAGGAGAGGGGAAAGAGGGGAAAGAGACAAGCGGGGGGGGGGGAAGAGAGAGTCCAGGGAAAAGAGACAGGACAGGGAAGAGAGAGGGAAAAGAGGGAGTGGAGGAAAGGGAGGTAATAGAGGAAGGCGAGTGAAAGCGGGAAAAATGAACGCCGAGGGAACCGAGGTGAGAGAGACAGGCGAGGGGAAACAGGGAAAAGAGACAAGCGAGGGAACAGGTGGAAAAGAGGGAGGTGAGGGAAAGCAGGGGGAAGTGACTGGTGAGGGTAAAGAGGGAAGAGTTCATGGAGAATAGGCAAAAGAGGGAAAAGCGACAGGCAAGGGAAAAGAGAGAGTTGAGGAACGAGATGGAAAAGAGAGAGGCGAGAGAAAGTGGGGAAAATGAGACACCGAGTGAAGAGAGGTGACAGACACAGGAGAGGGGAAAGAGGGGAAAGAGACAAGCAGGGGAAAAGAGGGAAAGGAGAGTGTCCAGGGAAAAGAGACAGGACAGGGAAGAGAGAGTGAAAAGAGGGAGCTGAGGAATGAGAGGGAAAAGAGAGAGGCGAGAGAAAGTGGGGAAAATTAGACACCGAGTGAAGAGAGGTGACAGACACAGGAGAGGGGAAAGAGGGGAAAGAGACAAGCAGGGGAAAAGATGGAAAAGAGAAGTTTCAGGGAAAAGAGACACGACTGGGAAGAGACAGTTAAAAGAGAGTGTTGAGGAATGCGAGGGGAAAGACAGGGGCGAGTGAAAGTGGGAAATTTACACACCGAGTGAAGAGAGGTGACAGACACAGGAGACGGGAAAGAGACAAGCGGGGGGGGGAAGACAGAGTCCAGGGAAAAGAGACAGGACAGGGAAGAGAGAGGGAAAAGAGGGAGTGGAGGAAAGGGAGGGAATAGAGGAAGGCGAGTGAAAGCGGGAAAAATGAACGCCGAGAGAACAGATGTGAGAGAGACAGGCGAGGGGAAACAGAGAAAAGAGACAAGCGAGGGAAAAGGTGGAAAAGAGGGAGTTGAGGGAAAGCAGGGGGAACTGACTGGTGAGGGTAAAGAGGGAAGAGTTCATGGAGAATAGGCAAAAGAGGGAAAAGCGACAGGCAAGGGAAAAGAGAGAGCTGAGGAACGAGAAGGAAAAGAGAGAGAGGCGCGAGAAAGTGGGAAAATTAGACACCGAGTGAAGAGAGGTGACAGACACAGCAGAGGGGAAATAGGAGAAAGAGACAAGCAGGGGAAAAGATGGAAAAGAGAAGTTTCAGGGAAGAGACACGACTGGGAAGAGACAGTGAAAAGAGAGGGTTGAGGAATGAGAGGGAAAAGAGAGAGGCGAGAGAAAGTGGGGAAAATTAGACACCGAGTGAAGAGAGGTGACAGACACAGGAGAGGGGAAAGAGGGGAAAGAGACAAGCAGGGGAAAAGAGGGAAAGGAGAGTGTCCAGGGAAAAGAGACAGGACAGGGAAGAGAGAGTGAAAAGAGGGAGCTGAGGAATGAGAGGGAAAAGAGAGAGGCGAGAGAAAGTGGGGAAAATTAGACACCGAGTGAAGAGAGGTGACAGACACAGGAGAGGGGAAAGAGGGGAAAGAGACAAGCAGGGGAAAAGATGGAAAAGAGAAGTTTCAGGGAAGAGACACGACTGGGAAGAGACAGTGAAAAGAGAGGGTTGAGGAATGAGAAGGAAAAGAGAGAGGCGAGAGAAAGTGGGGAAAATGAGACACCGAGTGAAGAGAGGTGACAGACACAGGAGAGGGGAAAGAGGGGAAAGAGACAAGCGGGGGGGGGGGAAGACAGAGTCCAGGGAAAAGAGACAGGACAGGGAAGAGAGAGGGAAAAGAGGGAGTGGAGGAAAGGGAGGGAATAGAGGAAGGTGAGTGAAAGCGGGAAAAATGAACGTCGAGAGAACAGATGTGAGAGAGACAGGCGAGGGGAAAGAGAGAAAAGAGACAAGCGAGGGAACAGGTGGAAAAGAGGGAGTTGAGGGAAAGCAGGGGGAAGTGACTGGTGAGGGTAAAGAGGGAAGAGTTCATGGAGAATAGGCAAAAGAGGGAAAAGCGACAGGCAAGGGAAAAGAGAGAGTTGAGGAACGAGACGGAAAAGAGAGAGGCGAGAGAAAGTGGGGAAAATGAGACACCGAGTGAAGAGAGGTGACAGACACAGGAGAGGGGAAAGAGGGGAAAGAGACAAGCGGGGGGGGGGGAAGAGAGAGTCCAGGGAAAAGAGACAGGACAGGGAAGAGAGACGGAAAAGAGGGAGTGGAGGAAAGGGAGGTAATAGAGGAAGCCGAGTGAAAGCGGGAAAAATGAACGCCGAGGGAACCGAGGTGAGAGAGACAGGCGAGGGGAAACAGGGAAAAGAGACAAGCAAGGGAAAAGGTGGAAAAGAGGGAGTTGAGGGAAAGCAGGGGAAAGTGACTGGTGAGGGTAAAGAGGGAAGAGTTCATGGAGAATAGGCAAAAGAGGGAAAAGCGACAGGCAAGGGAAAAGAGAGAGTTGAGGAACGAGAAGGAAAAGAGAGAGGCGCGAGAAAGTGGGACAATTAGACACCGAGTGAAGAGAGGTGACAGACACAGGAGAGGGGAAATAGGAGAAAGAGACAAGCAGGGGAAAAGATGGAAAAGAGAAGTTTCAGGGAAGAGACACGACTGGGAATAGACAGTGAAAAGAGAGGGTTGAGGAATGAGAGGGAAAAGAGAGAGGCGAGAGAAAGTGAGGAAAATGAGACACCGAGTGAAGATAGGTGACAGACACAGGAGAGGGGAAAGAGGGGAAAGAGACAAGCAGGGGAAAAGAGGGAAAGGAGAGTGTCCAGGGAAATGAGACAGGACAGGGAAGAGAGAGTGAAAAGAGGGAGTTGAGGAATGAGAGGGAAAAGAGAGAGGCGAGTGAAAGTGGGAAAATTAGACACCGAGTGAAGAGAGGTGACAGACACAGGAGAGGGGAAAGAGGGGAAAGAGACAAGCCGGGGAAAAGAGAGTGTCCAGGGAAAAGAGACAGGATAGGGAGGAGAGAGTGAAGAGAGAGAGTTGATGAATGAGAGGGAAACGAGAGTCGAGAGAAAGTGGGAAAATTAGACACCGAGTGAAGAGAGGTGACAGACACAGGAGAGGGGAAAGAGGGGAAAGAGACAAGCGGGGGGGGAAGAGAGAGTCCAGGGAAAAGAGACAGGACAGGGAAGAGAGACGGAAAAGAGGGAGTGGAGGGAAGGGAGGGAATAGAGGAAGGTGAGTGAAAGTGGGGAAAATGAACGCCGAGAGAACAGAGGTGAGAGAGACAGGCGAGGGGAAACAGGGAAAAGAGACAAGCGAGAGAAAAGGTGGAAAAGAGGGAGGAGAGGGAAAGTGGGAAAATTAGACACCAAGGGAAGAGAGGTGACAGACACAGGAGAGGGGAAAGAGGGGAAAGAGACAAGCGGGGGGGGGAGAGAGAGTCCAGGGAAAAGAGACAGGACAGGGAAGAGAGACGGAAAAGAGGGAGTGGAGGAAAGGGAGGTAATAGAGGAAGGCGAGTGAAAGCGGGAAAAATGAACGCCGAGGGAACCGAGGTGAGAGAGACAGGCGAGGGGAAACAGGGAAAAGAGACAAGCAAGGGAAAAGGTGGAAAAGAGGGAGTTGAGGGAAAGCAGGGGAAAGTGACTGGTGAGGGTAAAGAGGGAAGAGTTCATGGAGAATAGGCAAAAGAGGGAAAAGCGACAGGCAAGGGAAAAGAGAGAGTTGAGGAACGAGAAGGAAAAGAGAGAGGCGCGAGAAAGTGGGAAAATTAGACACCGAGTGAAGAGAGGTGACAGACACAGCAGAGGGGAAATAGGGGAAAGAGACAAGCAGGTGAAAAGATGGAAAAGAGAAGTTTCAGGGAAGAGACACGACTGGGAAGAGACAGTGAAAAGGGAGGGTTGAGGAATGAGAGGGAAAAGAGAGGGGCGAGTGAAAGTGGGAAATTTACACACCGAGTGAAGATAGGTGACAGACACAGGAGAGGGGAAAGAGACAAGCGGGGGGGGAAGAGAGAGTCCAGGGAAAAGAGACAGGACAGGGAAGAGAGAGGGAAAAGAGGGAGTGGAGGAAAGGGAGGGAATAGAGGAAGGTGAGTGAAAGCGGGGAAAATGAACGCCGTGAGAACAGAGGTGAGAGAGACAGGCGAGGGGAAACAGGGAAAAGAGACAAGCGAGGGAACAGGTGGAATAGAGGGAGGTGAGGGAAAGCAGGGGGAAGTGACTGGTGAGGGTAAAGACGGAAGAGTTCATGGAGAATAGGCAAAAGAGGGAAAAGCGACAGGCAAGGGAAAAGAGAGAGTTGAGGAACGAGACGGAAAAGAGAGAGGCGAGAGAAAGTGGGGAAAATGAGACACCGAGTGAAGAGAGGTGACAGACACAGCAGAGGGGAAATAGGAGAAAGAGACAAGCAGGGGAAAAGATGGAAAAGAGAAGTTTAAGGGAAGGGACACGACTGGGAAGAGACAGTGAAAAGAGAGGGTTGAGGAATGAGAGGGAAAAGAGAGAGGCGAGAGAAAGTGGGGAAAATGAGACACCGAGTGAAGAGAGGTGACAGACACAGGAGAGGGGAAAGAGGGGAAAGAGACAAGCCGGGGGGGAAGAGAGAGTCCAGGGAAAAGAGACAGGACAGGGAAGAGAGACGGAAAAGAGGGAGTGGAGGGAAGGGAGGGAATAGAGGAAGGTGAGTGAAAGTGGGGAAAATGAACGCCGAGAGAACAGAGGTGAGAGAGACAGGCGAGGGGAAACAGGGAAGAGACAAGCGAGAGAAAAGGTGGAAAAGAGGGAGGAGAGGGAAAGTGGGAAAATTAGACACCAAGGGAAGAGAGGTGACAGACACAGGAGAGGGGAAAGAGGGGAAAGACACAAACAGAGGAAAAGAGGGAAAAGAGAAGTTCCAGAGAAAAGAGACACGACTGGGAAGAGAGAGTGAAAAGAGGGAGTTGATGAATGAGAGGGAAAAGAGAGGGGCGATTGAAAGTGGGAAATTTACACACCGAGTGAAGAGAGGTGACAGACACAGGAGAGGGGAAATAGGGGAAAGAGACAAGCAGGGGAAAAGAGGGAAAGGAGAGTATCCAGAAAAATGAGACAGGACAGGGAAGAGAGAGTGAAAAGAGGGAGTTGAGGAATGAGAGGGAAAAGAGAGAGGCGAGAGAAAGTGGGAAAATGAGACACCGAGTGAAGAGAGGTGACAGACACAGGAGGGGGGAAAGAGGGGAAAGAGACAAGCAGGGGAAAAGATGGAAAAGAGAAGTTTCAGGGAAAAGAGACACGACTGGGAAGAGACAGTGAAAAGAGAGGGTTGAGGAATGAGAGGGAAAAGAGAGAGGCGAGAGAAAGTGGGGAAAATGAGACACCGAGTGAAGAGAGGTGACAGACACAGGAGAGGGGAAAGAGGGGAAAGAGACAAGCGGGGGGGGAAGAGAGAGTCCAGGGAAAAGAGACAGGACAGGGAAGAGAGACGGAAAAGAGGGAGTGGAGGGAAGGGAGGGAATAGAGGAAGGTGAGTGAAAGTGGGGAAAATGAACGCCGAGAGAACAGAGGTGAGAGAGACAGGCGAGGGGAAACAGAGAAAAGAGACAAGCGAGAGAAAAGGTGGAAAAGAGGGAGGAGAGGGAAAGTGGGAAAATTAGACACCAAGGGAAGAGAGGTGACAGACACAGGAGAGGGGAAAGAGGGGCAAGAGACAAACAGGGGAAAAGAGGGAAAAGAGAAGTTCCAGAGAAAAGAGACACTACTGGGAAGAGAGAGTGAAAAGAGAGAGTTGATGAATGAGAGGGAAAGGAGAGGGGCGAGTCAAAGTGGGAAATTTACACACCGAGTGAAGAGAGGTGGCAGACACAGGAGAGGGGAAATAGGGGAAAGAGACAAGCAGGGGAAAGGAGAGTGTCCAGGGAAAAGAGACAGGACAGGGAAGAGAGAGTGAAAAGAGGGAGTGGAGGAAAGGGAGGTAATAGAGGAAGGCGAGTGAAAGCGGGAAAAATGAACGCCGAGGGAACCGAGGTGATAGAGACAGGCGAGGGGAAACAGGGAAAAGAGACAAGCAAGGGAAAAGGTGGAAAAGAGGGAGTTGAGGGAAAGCAGGGGAAAGTGACTGGTGAGGGTAAAGAGGGAAGAGTTCATGGAGAATAGGCAAAAGAGGGAAAAGCGACAGGCAAGGGAAAAGAGAGAGTTGAGGAACGAGAAGGAAAAGAGAGAGGCGCGAGAAAGTGGGAAAATTAGACACCGAGTGAAGAGAGGTGACAGACACAGCAGAGGGGAAATAGGGGAAAGAGACAAGCAGGGGAAAAGATGGAAAAGAGAAGTTTCAGGGAAGAGACACGACTGGGAAGAGACAGTGAAAAGGGAGGGTTGAGGAATGAGAGGGAAAAGAGAGGGGCGAGTGAAAGTGGGAAATTTACACACCGAGTGAAGATAGGTGACAGACACAGGAGAGGGGAAAGAGAAAAGCGGGGGGGGAAGAGAGAGTCCAGGGAAAAGAGACAGGACAGGGAAGAGAGAGGGAAAAGAGGGAGTGGAGGAAAGGGAGGGAATAGAGGAAGGTGAGTGAGAGCGGGGAAAATGAACGCCGTGAGAAAAGAGGTGAGAGAGACAGGCGAGGGGAAACAGGGAAAAGAGACAAGCGAGAGAAAAGGTGGAAAAGAGGGAGGAGAGGGAAAGTGGGAAAATTAGACACCAAGGGAAGAGAGGTGACAGACACAGGAGAGGGGAAAGAGGGGAAAGACACAAACAGAGGAAAAGAGGGAAAAGAGAAGTTCCAGAGAAAAGAGACACGACTGGGAAGAGAGAGTGAAAAGAGGGAGTTGATGAATGAGAGGGAAAAGAGAGGGGCGATTGAAAGTGGGAAATTTACACACCGAGTGAAGAGAGGTGACAGACACAGGAGAGGGGAAAGAGGGGAAAGAGACAAGCAGGGGAAAAGAGGGAAAGGAGAGTATCCAGAAAAATGAGACAGGACAGGGAAGAGAGAGTGAAAAGAGGGAGTTGAGGAATGAGAGGGAAACGAGAGAGGCGAGTGAAAGTGGGAAAATGAGACACCGAGTGAAGAGAGGTGACAGACACAGGAGAGGGGAAAGAGGGGAAAGAGACAAGCAGGGGAAAAGATGGAAAAGAGAAGTTTCAGGGAAAAGAGACACGACTGGGAAGAGACAGTGAAAAGAGAGTGTTGAGGAATGAGAGGGAAAAGAGAGGGGCGAGTGAAAGTGGGAAAATTAGACACCGAGTGAAGAGAGGTGACAGACACAGGAGAGGGGAAAGAGGGGCAAGAGACAAACAGAGGAAAAGAGGGAAAAGAGAAGTTCCAGAGAAAAGAGACACTACTGGGAAGAGAGAGTGAAGAGAGAGAGTTGATGAATGAGAGGGAAAGGAGAGGGGCGAGTCAAAGTGGGAAATTTACACACCGAGTGAAGAGAGGTGGCAGACACAGGAGAGGGGAAACAGGGAAAAGAGACAAGCAGGGGAAAGGAGAGTGTCCAGGGAAAAGAGACAGGACAGGGAAGAGAGAGTGAAAAGAGGGAGTTGAGGACTGAGAGGGAAAAGAGAGAGGCGAGAGAAAGTGGGGAAAATTAGACACCGAGTGAAGAGAGGTGACAGACACAGGAGAGGGGAAAGAGGGGAAAGAGACAAGCAGGGGAAAAGAGGGAAAGGAGAGTGTCCAGGGAAAAGAGACAGGACAGGGAAGAGAGAGTGAAAAGAGGGAGCTGAGGAATGAGAGGGAAAAGAGAGATGCGAGAGAAAGTGGGGAAAATTAGACACCGAGTGAAGAGAGGTGACAGACACAGGAGAGGGGAAAGAGGGGAAAGAGACAAGCAGGGGAAAAGAGGGAAAGGAGAGTGTCCAGGGAAAAGAGACAGGACAGGGAAGAGAGAGTGAAAAGAGGGAGCTGAGGAATGAGAGGGAAAAGAGAGAGGCGAGAGAAAGTGGGGAAAATTAGACACCGAGTGAAGAGAGGTGACAGACACAGGAGAGGGGAAAGAGGGGAAAGAGACAAGCAGGGGAAAAGATGGAAAAGAGAAGTTTCAGGGAAAAGAGACACGACTGGGAAGAGACAGTTAAAAGAGAGTGTTGAGGAATGCGAGGGGAAAGACAGGGGCGAGTGAAAGTGGGAAATTTACACACCGAGTGAAGAGAGGTGACAGACACAGGAGACGGGAAAGAGACAAGCGGGGGGGGGAAGACAGAGTCCAGGGAAAAGAGACAGGACAGGGAAGAGAGAGGGAAAAGAGGGAGTGGAGGAAAGGGAGGGAATAGAGGAAGGCGAGTGAAAGCGGGAAAAGTGAACGTCGAGAGAACAGATGTGAGAGAGACAGGCGAGGGGAAAGAGAGAAAAGAGACAAGCGAGGGAACAGGTGGAAAAGAGGGAGTTGAGTGAAAGCAGGGGGAACTGACTGGTGAGGGTAAAGAGGGAAGAGTTCATGGAGAATAGGCAAAAGAGGGAAAAGCGACAGGCAAGGGAAAAAAGAGAGTTGAGGAATGAGAAGGAACAGAGAGAGGCGAGAGAAAGTGGGGAAAATGAGACACCGAGTGAAGAGAGGTGACAGACACAGGAGAGGGGAAAGAGGGGAAAGAGACAAGCGGGGGGGGGGGAAGAGAGAGTCCAGGGAAAAGAGACAGGACAGGGAAGAGAGACGGAAAAGAGGGAGTGGAGGAAAGGGAGGTAATAGAGGAAGCCGAGTGAAAGCGGGGAAAATGAACGCCGAGGGAACCGAGGTGAGAGAGACAGGCGAGGGGAAACAGGGAAAAGAGACAAGCGAGGGAACAGGTGGAAAAGAGGGAGGTGAGGGAAAGCAGGGGGAAGTGACTGGTGAGGGTAAAGAGGGAAGAGTTCATGGAGAATAGGCAAAAGAGGGAAAAGCGACAGGCAAGGGAAAAGAGAGAGTTGAGGAACGAGAAGGAAAAGAGAGAGGCGCGAGAAAGTGGGAAAATTAGACACCGAGTGAAGAGAGGTGACAGACACAGCAGAGGGGAAATAGGGGAAAGAGACAAGCAGGGGAAAAGATGGAAAAGAGAAGTTTCAGGGAAGAGACACGACTGGGAAGAGACAGTGAAAAGGGAGGGTTGAGGAATGAGAGGGAAAAGAGAGGGGCGAGTGAAAGTGGGAAATTTACACACCGAGTGAAGATAGGTGACAGACACAGGAGAGGGGAAAGAGAAAAGCGGGGGGGGGAGAGAGAGTCCAGGGAAAAGAGACAGGACAGGGAAGAGAGAGGGAAAAGAGGGAGTGGAGGAAAGGGAGGGAATATAGGAAGGTGAGTGAAAGCAGGGAAAATGAACGCCGTGAGAACAGAGGTGAGAGAGACAGGCGAGGGGAAACAGGGAAAAGAGACAAGCGAGAGAAAAGGTGGAAAAGAGGGAGGAGAGGGAAAGTGGGAAAATTAGACACCAAGGGAAGAGAGGTGACAGACACAGGAGAGGGGAAAGAGGGGAAAGACACAAACAGAGGAAAAGAGGGAAAAGAGAAGTTCCAGAGAAAAGAGACACGACTGGGAAGAGAGAGTGAAAAGAGGGAGTTGATGAATGAGAGGGAAAAGAGAGGGGCGATTGAAAGTGGGAAATTTACACACCGAGTGAAGAGAGGTGACAGACACAGGAGAGGGGAAAGAGGGGAAAGAGACAAGCAGGGGAAAAGAGGGAAAGGAGAGTATCCAGAAAAATGAGACAGGACAGGGAAGAGAGAGTGAAAAGAGGGAGTTGAGGAATGAGAGGGAAACGAGAGAGGCGAGTGAAAGTGGGAAAATGAGACACCGAGTGAAGAGAGGTGACAGACACAGGAGAGGGGAAAGAGGGGAAAGAGACAAGCAGGGGAAAAGATGGAAAAGAGAAGTTTCACGGAAAAGAGACACGACTGGGAAGAGACAGTGAAAAGAGAGTGTTGAGGAATGAGAGGGAAAAGAGAGGGGCGAGTGAAAGTGGGAAAATTAGACACCGAGTGAAGAGAGGTGACAGACACAGGAGAGGGGAAAGAGGGGCAAGAGACAAACAGAGGAAAAGAGGGAAAAGAGAAGTTCCAGAGAAAAGAGACACTACTGGGAAGAGAGAGTGAAAAGAGAGAGTTGATGAATGAGAGGGAAAGGAGAGGGGCGAGTCAAAGTGGGAAATTTACACACCGAGTGAAGAGAGGTGGCAGACACAGGAGACGGGAAAGAGACAAGCAGGGGAAAGGAGAGTGTCCAGGGAAAAGAGACAGGACAGGGAAGAGAGAGTGAAAAGAGGGAGTTGAGGACTGAGAGGGAAAAGAGAGAGGCGAGAGAAAGTGGGGAAAATTAGACACCGAGTGAAGAGAGGTGACAGACACAGGAGAGGGGAAAGAGGGGAAAGAGACAAGCAAGGGAAAAGATGGAAAAGAGAATTTTCAGGGAAAAGAGACACGACTGGGAAGAGACAGTTAAAAGAGAGTGTTGAGGAATGAGAGGGGAAAGACAGGGGCGAGTGAAAGTGGGAAATTTACACACCGAGTGAAGAGAGGTGACAGACACAGGAGAGGGGAAAGAGGGGAAAGAGACAAGCGGGGGGGGGGAAGAGAGAGTCCAGGGAAAAGAGACAGGACAGGGAAGAGAGACGGAAAAGAGGGAGTGGAGGGAAGGGAGGGAATAGAGGAAGGTGAGTGAAAGTGGGGGAAATGAACGCCGAGAGAACAGAGGTGAGAGAGACAGGCGAGGGGAAACAGGGAAAAGAGACAAGCGAGGGAACAGGTGGAAAAGAGGGAGGTGAGGGAAAGCAGGGGGAAGTGACTGGTGAGGGTAAAGAGGGAAGAGTTCATGGAGAATAGGCAAAAGAGGGAAAAGCGACAGGCAAGGGAAAAGAGAGAGTTGAGGAACGAGAAGGAAAAGAGAGAGGCGCGAGAAAGTGGGAAAATTAGACACCGAGTGAAGAGAGGTGACAGACACAGCAGAGGGGAAATAGGGGAAAGAGACAAGCAGGGGAAAAGATGGAAAAGAGAAGTTTCAGGGAAGAGACACGACTGGGAAGAGACAGTGAAAAGGGAGGGTTGAGGAATGAGAGGGAAAAGAGAGGGGCGAGTGAAAGTGGGAAATTTACACACCGAGTGAAGATAGGTGACAGACACAGGAGAGGGGAAAGAGAAAAGCGGGGGGGGGAGAGAGAGTCCAGGGAAAAGAGACAGGACAGGGAAGAGAGAGGGAAAAGAGGGAGTGGAGGAAAGGGAGGGAATATAGGAAGGTGAGTGAAAGCAGGGAAAATGAACGCCGTGAGAACAGAGGTGAGAGAGACAGGCGAGGGGAAACAGGGAAAAGAGACAAGCGAGAGAAAAGGTGGAAAAGAGGGAGGAGAGGGAAAGTGGGAAAATTAGACACCAAGGGAAGAGAGGTGACAGACACAGGAGAGGGGAAAGAGGGGAAAGACACAAACAGAGGAAAAGAGGGAAAAGAGAAGTTCCAGAGAAAAGAGACACGACTGGGAAGAGAGAGTGAAAAGAGGGAGTTGATGAATGAGAGGGAAAAGAGAGGGGCGATTGAAAGTGGGAAATTTACACACCGAGTGAAGAGAGGTGACAGACACAGGAGAGGGGAAAGAGGGGAAAGAGACAAGCAGGGGAAAAGAGGGAAAGGAGAGTATCCAGAAAAATGAGACAGGACAGGGAAGAGAGAGTGAAAAGAGGGAGTTGAGGAATGAGAGGGAAACGAGAGAGGCGAGTGAAAGTGGGAAAATGAGACACCGAGTGAAGAGAGGTGACAGACACAGGAGAGGGGAAAGAGGGGAAAGAGACAAGCAGGGGAAAAGATGGAAAAGAGAAGTTTCACGGAAAAGAGACACGACTGGGAAGAGACAGTGAAAAGAGAGTGTTGAGGAATGAGAGGGAAAAGAGAGGGGCGAGTGAAAGTGGGAAAATTAGACACCGAGTGAAGAGAGGTGACAGACACAGGAGAGGGGAAAGAGGGGCAAGAGACAAACAGAGGAAAAGAGGGAAAAGAGAAGTTCCAGAGAAAAGAGACACTACTGGGAAGAGAGAGTGAAAAGAGAGAGTTGATGAATGAGAGGGAAAGGAGAGGGGCGAGTCAAAGTGGGAAATTTACACACCGAGTGAAGAGAGGTGGCAGACACAGGAGAGGGGAAAGAGACAAGCAGGGGAAAGGAGAGTGTCCAGGGAAAAGAGACAGGACAGGGAAGAGAGAGTGAAAAGAGGGAGTTGAGGACTGAGAGGGAAAAGAGAGAGGCGAGAGAAAGTGGGGAAAATTAGACACCGAGTGAAGAGAGGTGACAGACACAGGAGAGGGGAAAGAGGGGAAAGAGACAAGCAAGGGAAAAGATGGAAAAGAGAATTTTCAGGGAAAAGAGACACGACTGGGAAGAGACAGTTAAAAGAGAGTGTTGAGGAATGAGAGGGGAAAGACAGGGGCGAGTGAAAGTGGGAAATTTACACACCGAGTGAAGAGAGGTGACAGACACAGGAGAGGGGAAAGAGGGGAAAGAGACAAGCGGGGGGGGGGAAGAGAGAGTCCAGGGAAAAGAGACAGGACAGGGAAGAGAGACGGAAAAGAGGGAGTGGAGGGAAGGGAGGGAATAGAGGAAGGTGAGTGAAAGTGGGGGAAATGAACGCCGAGAGAACAGAGGTGAGAGAGACAGGCGAGGGGAAACAGGGAAAAGAGACAAGCGAGGGAAAAGGTGGAAAAGAGGGAGGTGAGGGAAAGTGGGAAAATTAGACACCAAGGGAAGAGAGGTGACAGACACAGGAGAGGGGAAAGAGGGGAAAGAGACAAGCGGGGGGAAAGAGAGAGTCCAGGGAAAAGAGATAGGACAGGGAAGAGAGAGGAAAAAGAGAGAGTGGAGGGAAGGGAGGGAATACAGGAAGGCGAGTGAAAGCGGGAAAATGAACGCCGAGGGAACCGAGGTGAGAGAGACAGGCGAGGGGAAACAGGGAAAAGAGACAAGCGAGGGAACAGGTGGGAAAGAGGGAGTTGAGGGAAAGCAGGGGGAAGTGACTGGTGAGGGTAAAGAGGGAAGAGTTCATGGAGAACAGGCAAAAGAGGGAAAAGCGACAGGCAAGGGAAAAGAGAGAGTTGAGGAACGAGACGGAAAAGAGAGAGGCGAGAGAAAGTGGGGAAAATGAGACACCGAGTGAAGAGAGGTGACAGACACAGGAGAGGGGAAAGAGGGGAAAGAGACAAGCGGGGGGGAAGAGAGAGTCCAGGGAAAAGAGACAGGACAGGGAAGAGAGAGGGAAAAGAGGGAGTGGAGGGAAGGGAGGGAATAGAGGAAGGTGAGTGAGAGCGGGGAAAATGAACGCCGAGAGAACAGAGGTGAGAGAGACAGGCGAGGGGAAACAGGGAAAAGAGACAAGCAAGAGAAAAGGTGGGAAAGAGGGAGGAGAGGGATGTGGGAAAATTAGACACCAAGGGAAGAGAGGTGACAGACACAGGAGAGGGGAAAGAGGGGAAAGACACAAACAGAGGAAAAGAGGGAAAAGAGAAGTTCCAGAGAAAAGAGACACGACTGGGAAGAGAGAGTGAAAAGAGGGAGTTGATGAATGAGAGGGAAAAGAGAGGGGCGAGTGAAAGTGGGAAATTTACACACCGAGTGAAGAGAGGTGACAGACACAGGAGAGGGGAAAGAGACAAGCGGGGCGGCGGAAGAGAGAGTCCAGGGAAAAGAGACAGGACAGGGAAGAGAGAGGGAAAAGAGGGAGTGGAGGAAAGGGAGGGAATAGAGGAAGGTGAGTGAAAGCGGGGAAAATGAACGCCGTGAGAACAGAGGTGAGAGAGACAGGCGAGGGGAAACAGGGAAAAGAGACAAGCGAGAGAAAAGGTGGAAAAGAGGGAGGAGAGGGAAAGTGGGAAAATTAGACACCAAGGGAAGAGAGGTGACAGACACAGGAGAGGGGAAAGAGGGGCAAGAGACAAACATATTAAAAGAGGGAAAAGAGAAGTTCCAGAGAAAAGAGACACGACTGGGAAGAGAGAGTGAAAAGAGAGAGTTGATGAATGAGAGGGAAAAGAGAGGGGCGAGAGAAAGTGGGAAATTTACACACCGAGTGAAGAGAGGTGACAGACACAGGAGAGGGGAAAGAGGGGAAAGAGACAAGCAGGGGAAAAGATGGAAAAGAGAAGTTTCAGGGAAAAGAGACACGACTGGGAAGATACAGTTAAAAGAGAGTGTTGAGGAATGAGAGGGGAAAGACAGGGGCGAGTGAAAGTGGGAAATTTACACACCGAGTGAAGAGAGGTGACAGACACAGGAGACGGGAAAGAGACAAGCGGGGGGGGGAAGACAGAGTCCAGGGAAAAGAGACAGGACAGGGAAGAGAGAGGGAAAAGAGGGAGTGGAGGAAAGGGAGGGAATAGAGGAAGGCGAGTGAAAGCGGGAAAAATGAACGCCGAGAGAACAGAGGTGAGAGAGACAGGCGAGGGGAAACAGGGAAAAGAGAGAAGCGAGAGAAAAGGTGGAAAAGAGGGAGTTGAGGGAAAGCAGGGGGAAGTGACTGGTGAGGGTAAAGAGGAAAGAGTTCATGGAGAATAGGCAAAAGAGGGAAAAGCGACAGGCAAGGAAAAGAGAGAGTTGAGGAACGAGACGGAAAAGAGAGAGGCGAGAGAAAGTGAGGAAAATGAGACACCGAGTGAAGAGACGTGACAGACACAGGAGAGGGGAAAGAGGGGAAAGAGACAAGCAGGGGAAAAGAGGGAAAGGAGAGTGTCCAGAAAAATGAGACAGGACAGGGAAGAGAGAGTGAAAAGAGGGAGTTGAGGAATGAGAGGGAAAAGAGAGAGGCGAGAGAAAGTGGGGAAATGAGACACCGAGTGAAGAGAGGTGACAGACACAGGAGAGGGGAAAGAGACAAGCGGGGGGGGAGAGAGAGAGTCCAGGGAAAAGAGACAGGACAGGGAAGAGAGAAGGAAAAGAGGGAGTGGAGGAAAGGGAGGGAATAGAGGAAGGTGAGTGAGAGCGGGGGAAATGAACGCCGAGAGAACAGAGGTGAGAGAGACAGGCGAGGGGAAACAGGGAAAAGAGACAAGCAAGAGAAAAGGTGGGAAAGAGGGAGGAGAGGGAAAGTGGGAAAATTAGACACCAAGGGAAGAGAGGTGACAGACACAGGAGAGGGGAAAGAGGGGAAAGACACAAACAGAGGAAAAGAGGGAAAAGAGAAGTTCCAGAGAAAAGAGACACGACTGGGAAGAGAGAGTGAAAAGAGGGAGTTGATGAATGAGAGGGAAAAGAGAGGGGCGAGTGAAAGTGGGAAATTTACACACCGAGTGAAGAGAGGTGACAGACACAGGAGAGGGGAAAGAGGGGAAAGAGACAAGCAGGGGAAAAGATGGAAAAGAGAAGTTTCAGGGAAAAGAGACACGACTGGGAAGATACAGTTAAAAGAGAGTGTTGAGGAATGAGAGAGGAAAGACAGGGGCGAGTGAAAGTGGGAAATTTACACACCGAGTGAAGAGAGGTGACAGACACAGGAGACGGGAAAGAGACAAGCGGGGGGGGGAAGACAGAGTCCAGGGAAAAGAGACAGGACAGGGAAGAGAGAGGGAAAAGAGGGAGTGGAGGAAAGGGAGGGAATAGAGGAAGGCGAGTGAAAGCGGGAAAAATGAACGCCGAGAGAACAGAGGTGAGAGAGACAGGCGAGGGGAAACAGGGAAAAGAGAGAAGCGAGAGAAAAGGTGGAAAAGAGGGAGTTGAGGGAAAGCAGGGGGAAGTGACTGGTGAGGGTAAAGAGGAAAGAGTTCATGGAGAATAGGCAAAAGAGGGAAAAGCGACAGGCAAGGAAAAGAGAGAGTTGAGGAACGAGACGGAAAAGAGAGAGGCGAGAGAAAGTGAGGAAAATGAGACACCGAGTGAAGAGACGTGACAGACACAGGAGAGGGGAAAGAGGGAAAAGAGACAAGCGCGGGGGGGGAAGAGAGAGTCCAGGGAAAAGAGACAGGACAGGGAAGAGAGACGGAAAAGAGGGAGTGGAGGGAAGGGAGGGAATAGAGGAAGGTGAGTGAAAGTGGGGAAAATCAACGCCGAGAGAACAGAGGTGAGAGAGACAGGCGAGGGGAAACAGGGAAAAGAGACAAGCAAGGGAAAAGGTGGAAAAGAGGGAGTTGAGGGAAAGCAGGGGAAAGTGACTGGTGAGGGTAAAGAGGGAAGAGTTCATGGAGAATAGGCAAAAGAGGGAAAAGCGACAGGCAAGGGAAAAGAGAGAGTTGAGGAACGAGAAGGAAAAGAGAGAGGCGCGAGAAAGTGGGGAAATTAGACACCGAGTGAAGAGAGGTGACAGACACAGCAGAGGGGAAATAGGGGAAAGAGACAAGCAGGGGAAAAGATGGAAAAGAGAAGTTTCAGGGAAGAGACACGACTGGGAAGAGACAGTGAAAAGGGAGGGTTGAGGAATGAGAGGGAAAAGAGAGGGGCGAGTGAAAGTGGGAAATTTACACACCGAGTGAAGATAGGTGACAGACACAGGAGAGGGGAAAGAGACAAGCGGGGGGGGGGAAGAGAGAGTCCAGGGAAAAGAGACAGGACAGGGAAGAGAGACGGAAAAGAGGGAGTGGAGGGAAGGGAGGGAATAGAGGAAGGTGAGTGAAAGTGGGGAAAATCAACGCCGAGAGAACAGAGGTGAGAGAGACAGGCGAGGGGAAACAGGGAAAAGAGACAAGCGAGGGAAAAGGTGGAAAAGAGGGAGGTGAGGGAAAGTGGGAAAATTAGACACCAAGGGAAGAGAGGTGACAGACACAGGAGAGGGGAAAGAGGGGAAAGAGACAAGCGGGGGGAAAGAGAGAGTCCAGGGAAAAGAGATAGGACAGGGAAGAGAGAGGAAAAAGAGAGAGTGGAGGGAAGGGAGGGAATACAGGAAGGCGAGTGAAAGCGGGAAAATGAACGCCGAGGGAACCGAGGTGAGAGAGACAGGCGAGGGGAAACAGGGAAAAGAGACAAGCGAGGGAACAGGTGGGAAAGAGGGAGTTGAGGGAAAGCAGGGGGAAGTGACTAGTGAGGGTAAAGAGGGAAGAGTTCATGGAGAACAGGCAAAAGAGGGAAAAGCGACAGGCAAGGGAAAAGAGAGAGTTGAGGAACGAGACGGAAAAGAGAGAGGCGAGAGAAAGTGGGGAAAATGAGACACCGAGTGAAGAGAGGTGACAGACACAGGACAGGGGAAAGAGGGGAAAGAGACAAGCGGGGGGAAAGAGGGAAAGGAGAGTATCCAGAAAAATGAGACCGGACAGGGAAGAGAGAGTGAAAAGAGGGAGTTGAGGAATGAGAGGGAAAAGAGAGAGGCGAGAGAAAGTGGGGAAATGAGACACCGAGTGAAGAGAGGTGACAGACACAGGAGAGGGGAAAGAGACAAGCGGGGGGGGGAGAGAGAGAGTCCAGGGAAAAGAGACAGGACAGGGAAGAGAGAAGGAAAAGAGGGAGTGGAGGAAAGGGAGGGAATAGAGGAAGGTGAGTGAGAGCGGGGGAAATGAACGCCGAGAGAACAGAGGTGAGAGAGACAGGCGAGGGGAAACAGGGAAAAGAGAGAAGCGAGAGAAAAGGTGGAAAAGAGGGAGTTGAGGGAAAGCAGGGGGAAGTGACTGGTGAGGGTAAAGAGGAAAGAGTTCATGGAGAATAGGCAAAAGAGGGAAAAGCGACAGGCAAGGAAAAGAGAGGGTTGAGGAACGAGACGGAAAAGAGAGAGGCGAGAGAAAGTGAGGAAAATGAGACACCGAGTGAAGAGACGTGACAGACACAGGAGAGGGGAAAGAGGGGAAAGAGACAAGCAGGGGAAAAGAGGGAAAGGAGAGTGTCCAGGGAAAAGAGACAGGACAGGGAAGAGAGAGTGAAAAGAGGGAGTTGAGGAATGAGAGGGAAAAGAGAGAGGCGAGTGAAAGTGGGAAAATTAGACACCGAGTGAAGAGAGGTGACAGACACAGGAGAGGGGAAAGAGACAAGCCGGGGAAAAGAGAGTGTCCAGGGAAAAGAGACAGGATAGGGAGGAGAGAGTGAAGAGAGAGAGTTGATGAATGAGAGGGAAACGAGAGAGGCGAGTGAAAGTGGGAAAATTAGGCACCGAGTGAAGAGAGGTGACAGACACAGGAGAGGGGAAAGAGGGGACAGAGACAAGCAGGGGAAAAGATGGAAAAGAGAAGTTTCAGGGAAAAGAGACAGGACTGGGAAGAGACAGTTAAAAGAGAGGGTTGAGGAATGAGAGGGAAAATAGAGGGGCGAGTGAAAGTGGGAAAATTAGACACCGAGTGAAGAGAGGTGACAGACACAGGAGAGGGGAAAGAGACAAGCGGGGCGGCGGAAGAGAGAGTCCAGGGAAAAGAGACAGGACAGGGAAGAGAGAGGGAAAAGAGGGAGTGGAGGAAAGGGAGGGAATAGAGGAAGGTGAGTGAAAGTGGGGAAAATGAACGCCGAGAGAACAGAGGTGAGAGAGACAGGCGAGGGGAAACAGGGAAAAGAGACAAGAGAGAGAAAAGGTGGAAAAGAGGGAGGAGAGGGAAAGTGGGAAAATTAGACACCAAGGGAAGAGAGGTGACAGACACAGGAGAGGGGAAAGAGGGGAAAGAGACAAGCGGGGGGAGGGGAGAGAGAGTCCAGGGAAAAGAGACAGGACAGGGAAGAGAGACGGAAAAGAGGGAGTGGAGGAAAGGGAGGTAATAGAGGAAGGCGAGTGAAACCGGGAAAAATGAACGCCGAGAGAACAGAGGTGAGAGAGACAGGCGAGGGGAAACAGGGAAAAGAGAGAAGCGAGAGAAAAGGTGGAAAAGAGGGAGTTGAGGGAAAGCAGGGGGAAGTGACTGGTGAGGGTAAAGAGGAAAGAGTTCATGGAGAATAGGCAAAAGAGGGAAAAGCGACAGGCAAGGAAAAGAGAGGGTTGAGGAACGAGACGGAAAAGAGAGAGGCGAGAGAAAGTGAGGAAAATGAGACACCGAGTGAAGAGACGTGACAGACACAGGAGAGGGGAAAGAGGGGAAAGAGACAAGCAGGGGAAAAGAGGGAAAGGAGAGTGTCCAGGGAAAAGAGACAGGACAGGGAAGAGAGAGTGAAAAGAGGGAGTTGAGGAATGAGAGGGAAAAGAGAGAGGCGAGTGAAAGTGGGAAAATTAGACACCGAGTGAAGAGAGGTGACAGACACAGGAGAGGGGAAAGAGACAAGCCGGGGAAAAGAGAGTGTCCAGGGAAAAGAGACAGGATAGGGAGGAGAGAGTGAAGAGAGAGAGTTGATGAATGAGAGGGAAACGAGAGAGGCGAGTGAAAGTGGGAAAATTAGGCACCGAGTGAAGAGAGGTGACAGACACAGGAGAGGGGAAAGAGGGGACAGAGACAAGCAGGGGAAAAGATGGAAAAGAGAAGTTTCAGGGAAAAGAGACAGGACTGGGAAGAGACAGTTAAAAGAGAGGGTTGAGGAATGAGAGGGAAAATAGAGGGGCGAGTGAAAGTGGGAAAATTAGACACCGAGTGAAGAGAGGTGACAGACACAGGAGAGGGGAAAGAGACAAGCGGGGCGGCGGAAGAGAGAGTCCAGGGAAAAGAGACAGGACAGGGAAGAGAGAGGGAAAAGAGGGAGTGGAGGAAAGGGAGGGAATAGAGGAAGGTGAGTGAAAGTGGGGAAAATGAACGCCGAGAGAACAGAGGTGAGAGAGACAGGCGAGGGGAAACAGGGAAAAGAGACAAGAGAGAGAAAAGGTGGAAAAGAGGGAGGAGAGGGAAAGTGGGAAAATTAGACACCAAGGGAAGAGAGGTGACAGACACAGGAGAGGGGAAAGAGGGGAAAGAGACAAGCGGGGGGAGGGGAGAGAGAGTCCAGGGAAAAGAGACAGGACAGGGAAGAGAGACGGAAAAGAGGGAGTGGAGGAAAGGGAGGTAATAGAGGAAGGCGAGTGAAAGCGGGAAAAATGAACGCCGAGGGAACCGAGGTGAGAGAGACAGGCGAGGGGAAACAGGGAAAAGAGACAAGCAAGGGAAAAGGTGGAAAAGAGGGAGTTGAGGGAAAGCAGGGGAAAGTGACTGGTGAGGGTAAAGAGGGAAGAGTTCATGGAGAATAGGCAAAAGAGGGAAAAGCGACAGGCAAGGGAAAAGAGAGAGTTGAGGAACGAGAAGGAAAAGAGAGAGGCGCGAGAAAGTGGGGAAAATGAGACACCGAGTGAAGAGAGGTGACAGACACAGCAGAGGGGAAATAGGGGAAAGAGACAAGCAGGGGAAAAGATGGAAAAGAGAAGTTTCAGGGAAGAGACACGACTATGAAGAGACAGTGAAAAGGGAGGGTTGAGGAACGAGACGGAAAAGAGAGAGGCGAGAGAAAGTGGGGAAAATGAGACACCGAGTGGAGAGAGGTGACAGAAACAGGAGAGGGGAAATAGGGGAAAGAGACAAGCAGGGGAAAAGAGGGAAAGGAGAGTGTCCAGGGAAAAGAGACAGGACAGGGAAGAGAGAGTGAAAAGAGGGAGCTGAGGAATGAGAGGGAAAAGAGAGAGGCGAGAGAAAGTGGGGAAATTAGACACCGAGTGAAGAGAGGTGACAGACACAGGAGAGGGGAAAGAGGGGAAAGAGACAAGCAGGGGAAAAGATGGAAAAGAGAAGTTTCAGGGAAAAGAGACACGACTGGGAAGAGACAGTGAAAAGAGAGTGTTGAGGAATGAGAGGGGAAAGACAGGGGCGAGTGAAAGTGGGAAATTTACACACCGAGTGAAGAGAGGTGACAGACACAGGAGAGGGGAAAGAGGGGAAAGAGACAAGCGGGGGGGGGAAGAGAGAGTCCAGGGAAAAGAGACAGGACAGGGAAGAGAGACGGAAAAGAGGGAGTGGAGGGAAGGGAGGGAATAGAGGAAGGTGAGTGAAAGTGGGGAAAATCAACGCCGAGAGAACAGAGGTGAGAGAGACAGGCGAGGGGAAACAGGGAAAAGAGACAAGCGAGGGAACAGGTGGGAAAGAGGGAGTTGAGGGAAAGCAGGGGGAAGTGACTGGTGAGGGTAAAGAGGGAAGAGTTCATGGAGAACAGGCAAAAGAGGGAAAAGCGACAGGCAAGGGAAAAGAGAGAGTTGAGGAACGAGACGGAAAAGAGAGAGGCGAGAGAAAGTGGGGAAAATGAGACACCGAGTGAAGAGAGGTGACAGACACAGGACAGGGGAAAGAGGGGAAAGAGACAAGCGGGGGGAAAGAGAGAGTCCAGGGAAAAGAGACAGGACAGGGAAGAGAGAGGGAAAAGAGGGAGTGGAGGGAAGGGAGGGAATAGAGGAAGTTGAGTGAGAGCGGGGAAAATGAACGCCGAGAGAACAGAGGTGAGAGAGACAGGCGAGGGGAAACAGGGAAAAGAGACAAGCAAGAGAAAAGGTGGGAAAGAGGGAGGAGAGGGAAAGTGGGAAAATTAGACACCAAGGGAAGAGAGGTGACAGACACAGGAGAGGGGAAAGAGGGGAAAGACACAAACAGAGGAAAAGAGGGAAAAGAGAAGTTCCAGAGAAAAGAGACACGACTGGGAAGAGAGAGTGAAAAGAGGGAGTTGATGAATGAGAGGGAAAAGAGAGGGGCGAGTGAAAGTGGGAAATTTACACACCGAGTGAAGAGAGGTGACAGACACAGGAGAGGGGAAATAGGGGAAAGAGACAAGCAGGGGAAAAGAGGGAAAGGAGATTATCCAAAAAATGAGACAGGACAGGGAAGAGAGAGTGAAAAGAGGGAGTTGAGGAATGAGAGGGAAAAGAGAGAGGCGAGAGAAAGTGGGGAAATGAGACACCGAGTGAAGAGAGGTGACAGACACAGGAGAGGGGAAAGAGGGGAAAGAGACAAGCAGGGGAAAAGATGGAAAAGAGAAGTTTCAGGGAAAAGAGACACGACTGGGAAGAGACAGTGAAAAGAGAGGGTTGAGGAATGAGAGGGAAAAGAGAGGGGCGAGTCAAAGTGGGAAAATTAGACACCGAGTGAAGAGAGGTGACAGACACAGGAGAGGGGAAAGAGACAAGCGGGGCGGCGGAAGAGAGAGTCCAGGGAAAAGAGACAGGACAGGGAAGAGAGAGGGAAAAGAGGGAGTGGAGGAAAGGGAGGGAATAGAGGAAGGTGAGTGAAAGCGGGGAAAATGAACGCCGTGAGAACAGAGGTGAGAGAGACAGGCGAGGGGAAACAGGGAAAAGAGACAAGCGAGAGAAAAGGTGGAAAAGAGGGAGGAGAGGGAAAGTGGGAAAATTAGACACCAAGGGAAGAGAGGTGACAGACACAGGAGAGGGGAAAGAGGGGCAAGAGACAAACATAGGAAAAGAGGGAAAAGAGAAGTTCCAGAGAAAAGAGACACGACTGGGAAGAGAGAGTGAAAAGAGAGAGTTGATGAATGAGAGGGAAAAGAGAGGGGCGAGAGAAAGTGGGAAATTTACACACCGAGTGAAGAGAGGTGACAGACACAGGAGAGGGGAAAGAGGGGAAAGAGACAAGCAGGGGAAAAGAGGGAAAGGAGAGTATCCAGAAAAATGAGACAGGACAGGGAAGAGAGAGTGAAAAGAGGGAGTTGAGGAATGAGAGGGAAAAGAGAGACGCGAGAGAAAGTGGGAAAATGAGACACCGAGTGAAGAGAGGTGACAGACACAGGAGAGGGGAAAGAGGGGAAAGAGACAAGCAGGGGAAAAGATGGAAAAGAGAAGTTTCAGGGAAAAGAGACACGACTGGGAAGATACAGTTAAAAGAGAGTGTTGAGGAATGAGAGAGGAAAGACAGGGGCGAGTGAAAGTGGGAAATTTACACACCGAGTGAAGAGAGGTGACAGACACAGGAGACGGGAAAGAGACAAGCGGGGGGGGGAAGACAGAGTCCAGGGAAAAGAGACAGGACAGGGAAGAGAGAGGGAAAAGAGGGAGTGGAGGAAAGGGAGGGAATAGAGGAAGGCGAGTGAAACCGGGAAAAATGAACGTCGAGAGAACAGATGTGAGAGAGACAGGCGAGGGGAAACAGAGAAAAGAGACAAGCGAGGGAAAAGGTGGAAAAGAGGGAGTTGAGGGAAAGCAGGGGAAAGTGACTGGTGAGGGTAAAGAGGGAAGAGTTCATGGAGAATAGGCAAAAGAGGGAAAAGCGACAGGCAAGGGAAAAGAGAGAGCTGAGGAACGAGAAGGAAAAGAGAGAGGCGCGAGAAAGTGGGAATATTAGACACCGAGTGAAGAGAGGTGACAGACACAGCAGAGGGGAAATAGGAGAAAGAGACAAGCAGGGGAAAAGATAGAAAAGAGAAGTTTCAGGGAAGAGACACGACTGGGAAGAGACAGTGAAAAGAGAGGGTTGAGGAATGAGAGGGAAAAGAGAGAGGCGAGAGAAAGTGGGGAAAATGAGACACCGAGTGAAGAGAGGTGACAGACACAGGAGAGGGGAAAGAGGGGAAAGAGACAAGCAGGGGAAAAGAGGGAAAGGGGAGTGTCCAGGGAAAAGAGACAGGACAGGGAAGAGAGAGTGAAAAGAGGGAGCTGAGGAATGAGAGGGAAAAGAGAGGGGCGAGTGAAAGTGGGAAATTGACACACCGAGTGAAGAGAGGTGACAGACACAGGAGAGGGGAAAGAGACAAGCGAGAGAAAAGGTGGAAAAGAGGGAGGAGAGGGAAAGTGGGAAAATTAGACACCAAGGGAAGAGAGGTGACAGACACAGGAGAGGGGAAAGAGGGGCAAGAGACAAACATAGGAAAAGAGGGAAAAGAGAAGTTCCAGAGAAAAGAGACACGACTGGGAAGAGAGAGTGAAAAGAGAGAGTTGATGAATGAGAGGGAAAAGAGAGGGGCGAGAGAAAGTGGGAAATTTACACACCGAGTGAAGAGAGGTGACAGACACAGGAGAGGGGAAAGAGGGGAAAGAGACAAGCAGGGGAAAAGAGGGAAAGGAGAGTATCCAGAAAAATGAGACAGGACAGGGAAGAGAGAGTGAAAAGAGGGAGTTGAGGAATGAGAGGGAAAAGAGAGAGGCGAGAGAAAGTGGGAAAATGAGACACCGAGTGAAGAGAGGTGACAGACACAGGAGAGGGGAAAGAGGGGAAAGAGACAAGCAGGGGAAAAGATGGAAAAGAGAAGTTTCAGGGAAAAGAGACACGACTGGGAAGATACAGTTAAAAGAGAGTGTTGAGGAATGAGAGAGGAAAGACAGGGGCGAGTGAAAGTGGGAAATTTACACACCGAGTGAAGAGAGGTGACAGACACAGGAGACGGGAAAGAGACAAGCGGGGGGGGGAAGACAGAGTCCAGGGAAAAGAGACAGGACAGGGAAGAGAGAGGGAAAAGAGGGAGTGGAGGAAAGGGAGGGAATAGAGGAAGGCGAGTGAAACCGGGAAAAATGAACGTCGAGAGAACAGATGTGAGAGAGACAGGCGAGGGGAAACAGAGAAAAGAGACAAGCGAGGGAAAAGGTGGAAAAGAGGGAGTTGAGGGAAAGCAGGGGAAAGTGACTGCTGAGGGTAAAGAGTGAAGAGTTCATGGAGAATAGGCAAAAGAGGGAAAAGCGACAGGCAAGGGAAAAGAGAGAGCTGAGGAACGAGAAGGAAAAGAGAGAGGCGCGAGAAAGTGGGAATATTAGACACCGAGTGAAGAGAGGTGACAGACACAGCAGAGGGGAAATAGGAGAAAGAGACAAGCAGGGGAAAAGATGGAAAAGAGAAGTTTCAGGGAAGAGACACGACTGGGAAGAGACAGTGAAAAGAGAGGGTTGAGGAATGAGAGGGAAAAGAGAGAGGCGAGAGAAAGTGGGGAAAATGAGACACCGAGTGAAGAGAGGTGACAGACACAGGAGAGGGGAAAGAGGGGAAAGAGACAAGCAGGGGAAAAGAGGGAAAGGAGAGTGTCCAGGGAAAAGAGACAGGACAGGGAAGAGAGAGTGAAAAGAGGGAGCTGAGGAATGAGAGGGAAAAGAGAGGGGCGAGTGAAAGTGGGAAATTGACACACCGAGTGAAGAGAGGTGACAGACACAGGAGAGGGGAAAGAGACAAGCGAGAGAAAAGGTGGAAAAGAGGGAGTTGAGGGAAAGCAGTGGGAAGTGACTGGTGAGGGTAAAGAGGAAAGAGTTCATGGAGAATAGGCAAAAGAGGGAAAAGCGACAGGCAAGGAAAAGAGAGAGTTGAGGAACGAGACGGAAAAGAGAGAGGCGAGAGAAAGTGAGGAAAATGAGACACCGAGTGAAGAGAGGTGACAGACACAGCAGAGGGGAAAGAGGGGAAAGAGACAAGCAGGGGAAAAGAGGGAAAGGAGAGTGTCCAGGGAAAAGAGACAGGACAGGGAAGAGAGAGGGAAAAGAGGGAGTGGAGGGAAGGGAGGGAATAGAGGAAGGTGAGTGAAAGTGGGGGAAATGAACGCCGAGAGAACAGAGGTGAGAGAGACAGGCGAGGGGAAACAGGGAAAAGAGACAAGCGAGGGAAAAGGTGGAAAAGAGGGAGGTGAGGGAAAGTGGGAAAATTAGACACCAAGGGAAGAGAGGTGACAGACACAGGAGAGGGGAAAGAGGGGAAAGAGACAAGCGGGGGGAAAGAGAGAGTCCAGGGAAAAGAGATAGGATAGGGAAGAGAGAGGAAAAAGAGAGAGTGGAGGGAAGGGAGGGAATACAGGAAGGCGAGTGAAAGCGGGAAAATGAACGCCGAGGGAACCGAGGTGAGAGAGACAGGCGAGGGGAAACAGGGAAAAGAGACAAGCGAGGGAACAGGTGGGAAAGAGGGAGTTCAGGGAAAGCAGGGGGAAGTGACTGGTGAGGGTAAAGAGGGAAGAGTTCATGGAGAACAGGCAAAAGAGGGAAAAGCGACAGGCAAGGGAAAAGAGAGAGTTGAGGAACGAGACGGAAAAGAGAGAGGCGAGAGAAAGTGGGGAAAATGAGACACCGAGTGAAGAGAGGTGACAGACACAGGAGAGGGGAAAGAGGGGAAAGAGACAAGCAGGGGAAAAGATGGAAAAGAGAAGTTTCAGGGAAGAGACACGACTGGGAAGAGACAGTGAAAAGAGAGGGTTGAGGAATGAGAGGGAAAAGAGAGGGGCGAGTGAAAGTGGGAAATTTACACACCGAGTGAAGAGAGGTGACAGACACAGGAGAGGGGAAAGAGACAAGCGGGGCGGCGGAAGAGAGAGTCCAGGGAAAAGAGACAGGACAGGGAAGAGAGAGGGAAAAGAGGGAGTGGAGGAAAGGGAGGGAATAGAGGAAGGTGAGTGAGAGCGGGGAAAATGAACGCCGTGAGAACAGAGGTGAGAGAGACAGGCGAGGGGAAACAGGGAAAAGAGACAAGCGAGAGAAAAGGTGGAAAAGAGGGAGGAGAGGGAAAGTGGGAAAATTAGACACCAAGGGAAGAGAGGTGACAGACACAGGAGAGGGGAAAGAGGGGCAAGAGACAAACAGAGGAAAAGAGGGAAAAGAGAAGTTCCAGAGAAAAGAGACACGACTGGGAAGAGAGAGTGAAAAGAGGGAGTTGATGAATGAGAGGGAAAAGAGAGGGGCGAGTCAAAGTGGGAAATTTACACACCGAGTGAAGAGAGGTGACAGACACAGGAGAGGGGAAATAGGGGAAAGAGACAAGCAGGGGAAAAGAGAGTGTCCAGGGAAAAGAGACAGGACAGGGAAGAGAGAGTGAAAAGAGGGAGTTGAGGACTGAGAGGGAAAAGAGAGGGGCGAGAGAAAGTGGGGAAAATTAGACACCGAGTGAAGAGAGGTGACAGGCACAGGAGAGGGGAAAGAGGGGAAAGAGACAAGCAGGGGAAAAGAGGGAAAGGAGAGTGTCCAGGGAAAAGAGACAGGACAGGGAAGAGAGAGTGAAAAGAGGGAGCTGAGGAATGAGAGGGAAAAGAGAGAGGCGAGAGAAAGTGGGGAAAAGTAGACACCGAGTGAAGAGAGGTGACAGACACAGGAGACGGGAAAGAGACAAGCGGGGGGGGGAAGACAGAGTCCAGGGAAAAGAGACAGGACAGGGAAGAGAGAGTGAAAAGAGGGAGTTGAGGAACGAGACGGAAAAGAGAGAGGCGAGAGAAAGTGAGGAAAATGAGACACCGAGTGAAGAGACGTGACAGACACAGGAGAGGGGAAAGAGGGGAAAGAGACAAGCAGGGGGAAAGAGGGAAAGGAGAGAGTCCAGGGAAAAGAGACATGATAGGGAAGAGAGAGGGAAAAGAGAGAGTGGAGGTAAGGGAGGGAATAGAGGAAGGCGAGTGAAAGCGGGGAAAATGAACGCCGTGAGAACAGAGGTGAGAGAGACAGGCGAGGGGAATCAGGGAAAAGAGACAAGCGGGGGGGGGAAGAGAGAGTCCAGGGAAAAGAGACAGGACAGGGAAGAGAGAGGGAAAAGAGGGAGTGGAGGAAAGGGAGGGAATAGAGGAAGGTGAGTGAAAGCGGGGAAAATGAACGCCGTGAGAACAGAGGTGAGAGAGACAGGCGAGGGGAAACAGGGAAAAGAGACAAGCGAGAGAAAAGGTGGAAAAGAGGGAGGTGAGGGAAAGCAGGGGGAAGTGACTGTTGAGGGTAAAGAGGGAAGAGTTCATGGAGAATAGGCAAAAGAGGGAAAAGCGACAGGCAAGGGAAAAGAGAGAGTTGAGGAACGAGACGGAAAAGAGAGAGGCGAGAGAAAGTGGGGAAAATGAGACACCGAGTGGAGAGAGGTGACAGAAACAGGAGAGGGGAAATAGGGGAAAGAGACAAGCAGGGGAAAAGAGGGAAAGGAGAGTGTCCAGGGAAAAGAGACAGGACAGGGAAGAGAGAGTGAAAAGAGGGAGCTGAGGAATGAGAGGGAAAAGAGAGAGGCGAGAGAAAGTGGGGAAATTAGACACCGAGTGAAGAGAGGTGACAGACACAGGAGAGGGGAAAGAGGGGAAAGAGACAAGCAGGGGAAAAGATGGAAAAGAGAAGTTTCAGGGAAAAGAGACACGACTGGGAAGAGACAGTTAAAAGAGAGTGTTGAGGAATGAGAGGGGAAAGACAGGGGCGAGTGAAAGTGGGAAATTTACACACCGAGTGAAGAGAGGTGACAGACACAGGAGACGGGAAAGAGACAAGCCGGGGAAAAGAGAGTGTCCAGGGAAAAGAGACAGGATAGGGAGGAGAGAGTGAAGAGAGAGAGTTGATGAATGAGAGGGAAACGAAAGAGGCGAGTGAAAGTGGGGAAAATGAGACACCGAGTGAAGAGAGGTGACAGACACAGGAGAGGGGAAAGAGGGGAAAGAGACAAGCGGGGGGGGAAGAGAGAGTCCAGGGAAAAGAGACAGGACAGGGAAGAGAGACGGAAAAGAGGGAGTGGAGGGAAGGGAGGGAATAGAGGAAGGTGAGTGAAAGTGGGGAAAATGAACGCCGAGAGAACAGAGGTGAGAGAGACAGGCGAGGGGAAACAGGGAAGAGACAAGCGAGAGAAAAGGTGGAAAAGTGGGAAAATTAGACACCAAGGGAAGAGAGGTGACAGACACAGGAGAGGGGAAAGAGGGGAAAGACACAAACAGAGGAAAAGAGGGAAAAGAGAATTTCCAGAGAAAAGAGACACGTCTGGGAAGAGAGAGTGAAAAGAGGGAGTTGATGAATGAGAGGGAAAAGAGAGGGGCGACTGAAAGTGGGAAATTTACACACCGAGTGAAGAGAGGTGACAGACACAGGAGAGGGGAAAGAGGGGAAAGAGACAAGCAGGGGAAAAGAGGGAAAGGAGAGTATCCAGAAAAATGAGACAGGACAGGGAAGAGAGAGTGAAAAGAGGGAGTTGAGGAATGAGAGGGAAAAGAGAGAGGCGAGAGAAAGTGGGAAAATGAGACACCGAGTGAAGAGAGGTGACAGACACAGGAGAGGGGAAAGAGGGGAAAGAGACAAGCAGGGGAAAAGATGGAAAAGAGAAGTTTCACGGAAAAGAGACACGACTGGGAAGAGACAGTTAAAAGAGAGGGTTGAGGAATGAGAGGGAAAAGAGAGGGGCGAGTGAAAGTGGGAAAATTAGACACCGAGTGAAGAGAGGTGACAGACACGGGAGAGGGGAAAGAGACAAGCGGGGCGGCGGAAGAGAGAGTCCAGGGAAAAGAGACAGGACAGTGAAGAGAGAGGGAAAAGAGGGAGTGGAGGAAAGGGAGGGAATAGAGGAAGGTGAGTGAAAGCGGGGAAAATGAACGCCGTGAGAACCGAGGTGAGAGAGACAGGCGAGGGGAAACAGGGAAAAGAGACAAGCGAGAGAAAAGGTGGAAAAGAGGGAGGAGAGGGAAAGTGGGAAAATTAGACACCAAGGGAAGAGAGGTGACAGACACAGGAGAGGGGAAAGAGGGGCAAGAGACAAACAGAGGAAAAGAGGGAAAAGAGAAGTTCCAGAGAAAAGAGACACTACTGGGAAGAGAGAGTGAAAAGAGAGAGTTGATGAATGAGAGGGAAAGGAGAGGGGCGAGTGAAAGTGGGAAAATTAGACACCGAGTGAAGAGAGGTGACAGACACAGGAGAGGGGAAAGAGGGGAAAGAGACAAGCCGGGGAAAAGAGAGTGTCCAGGGAAAAGTGACAGGATAGGGAGGAGAGAGTGAAGAGAGAGAGTTGATGAATGAGAGGGAAACGAGAGAGGCGAGTGAAAGTGGGAAAATTAGACACCGAGTGAAGAGAGGTGACAGACACAGGAGAGGGGAAAGAGGGGAAAGAGACAAGCGGGGGGGGAAGAGAGAGTCCAGGGAAAAGAGACAGGACAGGGAAGAGAGACGGAAAAGAGGGAGTGGAGGGAAGGGAGGGAATAGAGGAAGGTGAGTGAAAGTGGGGAAAATGAACGCCGAGAGAACAGAGGTGAGAGAGACAGGCGAGGGGAAACAGGGAAAAGAGACAAGCGAGAGAAAAGGTGGGAAAGAGGGAGGAGAGGGAAAGTGGGAAAATTAGACACCAAGGGAAGAGAGGTGACAGACACAGGAGAGGGGAAAGAGGGGCAAGAGACAAACAGAGGAAAAGAGGGAAAAGAGAAGTTCCAGAGAGAAGAGATACGACTGGGAAGAGAGAGTGAAAAGAGGGAGTTGATGAATGAGAGGGAAAAGAGAGGGGCGAGTGAAAGTGGGAAATTTACACACCGAGTGAAGAGAGGTGACAGACATAGGAGAGGGGAAAGAGACAAGCGGGGGGGGGAAGAGAGAGTCCAGGGAAAAGAGACAGGACAGGGAAGAGAGAGGGAAAAGAGGGAGTGGAGGAAAGGGAGGGAATAGAGGAAGGTGAGTGAGAGCGGGGAAAATGAACGCCGAGAGAACAGAGGTGAGAGAGACAGGCGAGGGGAAACAGGGAAAAGAGACAAGCGAGAGAAAAGGTGGGAAAGAGGGAGGAGAGGGAAAGTGGGAAAATTAGACACCAAGGGAAGAGAGGTGACAGACACAGGAGAGGGGAAAGAGGGGAAAGACACAAACAGAGGAAAAGAGGGAAAAGAGAATTTCCAGAGAAAAGAGATACGACTGGGAAGAGAGAGTGAAAAGAGGGAGTTGATGAATGAGAGGGAAAAGAGAGGGGCGACTGAAAGTGGGGAATTTACACACCGAGTGAAGAGAGGTGACAGACACAGGAGAGGGGAAAGAGGGGAAAGAGACAAGCAGGGGAAAAGAGGGAAAGGAGAGTATCCAGAAAAATGAGACAGGACAGGGAAGAGAGAGTGAAAAGAGGGAGTTGAGGAATGAGAGGGAAAAGAGAGAGGCGAGAGAAAGTGGGAAAATGAGACACCGAGTGAAGAGACGTGACAGACACAGGAGAGGGGAAAGAGGAGAAAGAGACAAGCAGGGGAAAAGATGGAAAAGAGAAGTTCCAGGGAAAAGAGACACGACTGGGAAGAGACAGTGAAAAGAGAGGGTTGAGGAATGAGAGGGAAAAGAGAGGGGCGAGTGAAAGTGGGAAAATTAGACACCGAGTGAAGAGAGGTGACAGACACAGGAGAGGGGAAAGAGGGGAAAGAGACAAGCGGGGGGGGGAAGACAGAGTCCAGGGAAAAGAGACAGGACAGGGAAGAGAGAGGGAAAAGAGGGAGTGGAGGAAAGGGAGGTAATAGAGGAAGGCGAGTGAAAGCGGGAAAAATGAATGCCGAGGGAACCGAGGTGAGAGAGACAGGCGAGGGGAAACAGGGAAAAGAGACAAGCAAGGGAAAAGGTGGAAAAGAGGGAGTTGAGGGAAAGCAGGGGAAAGTGACTGGTGAGGGTAAAGAGGGAAGAGTTCATGGAGAATAGGCAAAAGAGGGAAAAGCGACAGGCAAGGGAAAAGAGAGAGCTGAGGAACGAGAAGGAAAAGAGAGAGGCACGAGAAAGTGGGAAAATTAGACACCGAGTGAAGAGAGGTGACAGACACAGGAGAGGGGAAAGAGGGGAAAGAGACAAGCGGGGGGGGAAGAGAGAGTCCAGGGAAAAGAGACAGGACAGGGAAGAGAGACGGAAAAGAGGGAGTGGAGGGAAGGGAGGGAATAGAGGAAGGTGAGTGAAAGTGGGGGAAATGAACGCCGAGAGAACAGAGGTGAGAGAGACAGGCGAGGGGAAACAGGGAAAAGAGACAAGCGAGGGAAAAGGTGGAAAAGAGGGAGGTGAGGGAAAGCGGGAAAATTAGACACCAAGGGAAGAGAGGTGACGGACACAGGAGAGGGGAAAGAGGGGAAAGAGACAAGCGAGGGGAAAGAGAGAGTCCAGGGAAAGGAGAAAGGACAGGGAAGAGAGAGGGAAAAGAGAGAGTGGAGGTAAGGGAGGGAATAGAGGAAGGCGAGTGAAAGCGGGGAAAATGAATGCCGAGGGAACCGAGGTGAGAGAGACAGGCGAGGGGAAACAGGGGAAAGAGACAAGCGAGGGAAAAGGTGGAAAAGAGGGAGTTGAGGGAAAGCAGGGGAAAGTGACTGGGGAGGGTAAAGAGGGAAGAGTTCATGGAGAATAGGCAAAAGAGGGAAAAGCGACAGGCAAGGGAAAAGAGAGAGTTGAAGAACGAGAAGGAAAAGAGAGAGGCGCGAGAAAGTGGGAAAATTAGACACCGAGTGAAGAGAGGTGACAGACACAGCAGAGGGGAAATAGGGGAAAGAGACAAGCAGGGGAAAAGATGGAAAAGAGAAGTTTCAGGGAAGAGACACGACTGGGAAGAGACAGTGAAAAGAGAGGGTTGAGGAATGAGAGGGAAAAGAGAGGGGCGAGTGAAAGTGGGAAATTTACACACCGAGTGAAGAGAGGTGACAGACACAGCAGAGGGGAAATAAGGGAAAGAGACAAACAGAGGAAAAGAGGGAAAAGAGAAGTTCCAGAGAAAAGAGACACGACTGGGAAGAGAGAGTGAAAAGAGAGAGTTGATGAATGAGAGGGAAAAGAGAGGGGCGAGTGAAAGTGGGAAATTTACACACCGAGTGAAGAGAGGTGACAGACACAGGAGAGGGGAAATAGGGGAAAGAGACAAGCAGGGGAAAAGAGAGTGTCCAGGGAAATGAGACAGGACAGGGAAGAGAGAGTGAAAAGAGGGAGTTGAGGACTGAGAGGGAAAAGAGAGAGGCGAGAGAAAGTGGGGAAAATTAGACACCGAGTGAAGAGAGGTGATAGACACAGGAGAGGGGAAAGAGGGGAAAGAGACAAGCGGGGGGGGTGGAGAGAGTCCAGGGAAAAGAGACAGGACAGGGAAGAGAGAGGGAAAAGAGGGAGTGGAGGGAAGGGAGGGAATAGAGGAAGGCGAGTGAAAGCGGGGAAAATGAACGCCGAGGGAACCGAGGTGAGAGAGACAGGCGAGGGGAAACAGGGGAAAGAGACAAGCAAGGGAAAAGGTGGAAAAGAGGGAGTTGAGGGAAAGCAGGGGGAACTGACTGGTGAGGGTAAAGAGGGAAGAGTTCATGGAGAATAGGCAAAAGAGGGAAAAGCGACAGGCAAGGGAAAAGAGAGAGTTGAAGAACGAGAAGGAAAAGAGAGAGGCGCGAGAAAGTGGGAAAATTAGACACCGAGTGAAGAGAGGTGACAGACACAGGAGAGGGGAAATAGGGGAAAGAGACAAGCGGGGGAAAAGAGAGTGTCCAGGGAAAAGAGACAGGATAGGGAGGAGAGAGTGAAGAGAGAGAGTTGATGAATGAGAGGGAAACGAAAGAGGCGAGTGAAAGTGGGAAAATTAGACACCGAGTGAAGAGAGGTGACAGACACAGCAGAGGGGAAATAAGGGAAAGAGACAAGCAGGGGAAAAGATGGAAAAGAGAAGTTTCAGGGAAAAGAGACTCGACTGGGAAGAGACAGTTAAAAGAGAGGGTTGAGGAATGAGAGGGAAAAGAGAGAGGCGAGTGAAAGTGGGAAAATTAGACACCGAGTGAAGAGAGGTGACAGACACAGGAGAGGGGAAAGAGGGGAAAGAGACAAGCGGGGGGGGGAAGACAGAGTCCAGGGAAAAGAGACAGGACAGGGAAGAGAGAGGGAAAAGAGGGAGTGGAGGAAAGGGAGGTAATAGAGGAAGGCGAGTGAAAGCGGGAAAAATGAATGCCGAGGGAACCGAGGTGAGAGAGACAGGCGAGGGGAAACAGGGAAAAGAGACAAGCAAGGGAAAAGGTGGAAAAGAGGGAGTTGAGGGAAAGCAGGGGAAAGTGACTGGTGAGGGTAAAGAGGGAAGAGTTCATGGAGAATAGGCAAAAGAGGGAAAAGCGACAGGCAAGGGAAAAGAGAGAGCTGAGGAACGAGAAGGAAAAGAGAGAGGCACGAGAAAGTGGGAAAATTAGACACCGAGTGAAGAGAGGTGACAGACACAGGAGAGGGGAAAGAGGGGAAAGAGACAAGCGGGGGGGGAAGAGAGAGTCCAGGGAAAAGAGACAGGACAGGGAAGAGAGACGGAAAAGAGGGAGTGGAGGGAAGGGAGGGAATAGAGGAAGGTGAGTGAAAGTGGGGGAAATGAACGCCGAGAGAACAGAGGTGAGAGAGACAGGCGAGGGGAAACAGGGAAAAGAGACAAGCGAGGGAAAAGGTGGAAAAGAGGGAGGTGAGGGAAAGCGGGAAAATTAGACACCAAGGGAAGAGAGGTGACGGACACAGGAGAGGGGAAAGAGGGGAAAGAGACAAGCGAGGGGAAAGAGAGAGTCCAGGGAAAGGAGAAAGGACAGGGAAGAGAGAGGGAAAAGAGAGAGTGGAGGTAAGGGAGGGAATAGAGGAAGGCGAGTGAAAGCGGGGAAAATGAATGCCGAGGGAACCGAGGTGAGAGAGACAGGCGAGGGGAAACAGGGGAAAGAGACAAGCGAGGGAAAAGGTGGAAAAGAGGGAGTTGAGGGAAAGCAGGGGAAAGTGACTGGGGAGGGTAAAGAGGGAAGAGTTCATGGAGAATAGGCAAAAGAGGGAAAAGCGACAGGCAAGGGAAAAGAGAGAGTTGAAGAACGAGAAGGAAAAGAGAGAGGCGCGAGAAAGTGGGAAAATTAGACACCGAGTGAAGAGAGGTGACAGACACAGCAGAGGGGAAATAGGGGAAAGAGACAAGCAGGGGAAAAGATGGAAAAGAGAAGTTTCAGGGAAGAGACACGACTGGGAAGAGACAGTGAAAAGAGAGGGTTGAGGAATGAGAGGGAAAAGAGAGGGGCGAGTGAAAGTGGGAAATTTACACACCGAGTGAAGAGAGGTGACAGACACAGCAGAGGGGAAATAAGGGAAAGAGACAAACAGAGGAAAAGAGGGAAAAGAGAAGTTCCAGAGAAAAGAGACACGACTGGGAAGAGAGAGTGAAAAGAGAGAGTTGATGAATGAGAGGGAAAAGAGAGGGGCGAGTGAAAGTGGGAAATTTACACACCGAGTGAAGAGAGGTGACAGACACAGGAGAGGGGAAATAGGGGAAAGAGACAAGCAGGGGAAAAGAGAGTGTCCAGGGAAATGAGACAGGACAGGGAAGAGAGAGTGAAAAGAGGGAGTTGAGGACTGAGAGGGAAAAGAGAGAGGCGAGAGAAAGTGGGGAAAATTAGACACCGAGTGAAGAGAGGTGATAGACACAGGAGAGGGGAAAGAGGGGAAAGAGACAAGCGGGGGGGGTGGAGAGAGTCCAGGGAAAAGAGACAGGACAGGGAAGAGAGAGGGAAAAGAGGGAGTGGAGGGAAGGGAGGGAATAGAGGAAGGCGAGTGAAAGCGGGGAAAATGAACGCCGAGGGAACCGAGGTGAGAGAGACAGGCGAGGGGAAACAGGGGAAAGAGACAAGCAAGGGAAAAGGTGGAAAAGAGGGAGTTGAGGGAAAGCAGGGGGAACTGACTGGTGAGGGTAAAGAGGGAAGAGTTCATGGAGAATAGGCAAAAGAGGGAAAAGCGACAGGCAAGGGAAAAGAGAGAGTTGAAGAACGAGAAGGAAAAGAGAGAGGCGCGAGAAAGTGGGAAAATTAGACACCGAGTGAAGAGAGGTGACAGACACAGGAGAGGGGAAATAGGGGAAAGAGACAAGCGGGGGAAAAGAGAGTGTCCAGGGAAAAGAGACAGGATAGGGAGGAGAGAGTGAAGAGAGAGAGTTGATGAATGAGAGGGAAACGAAAGAGGCGAGTGAAAGTGGGAAAATTAGACACCGAGTGAAGAGAGGTGACAGACACAGCAGAGGGGAAATAAGGGAAAGAGACAAGCAGGGGAAAAGATGGAAAAGAGAAGTTTCAGGGAAAAGAGACTCGACTGGGAAGAGACAGTTAAAAGAGAGGGTTGAGGAATGAGAGGGAAAAGAGAGAGGCGAGTGAAAGTGGGAAAATTAGACACCGAGTGAAGAGAGGTGACAGACACAGGAGAGGGGAAAGAGACAAGCCGGGGAAAAGAGAGTGTCCAGGGAAAAGAGACAGGATAGGGAGGAGAGAGTGAAGAGAGAGAGTTGATGAATGAGAGGGAAACGAAAGAGGCGAGTGAAAGTGGGGAAAATGAGACACCGAGTGAAGAGAGGTGACAGACACAGGAGAGGGGAAAGAGGGGAAAGAGACAAGCGGGGGGGGAAGAGAGAGTCCAGGGAAAAGAGACAGGACAGGGAAGAGAGACGGAAAAGAGGGAGTGGAGGGAAGGGAGGGAATAGAGGAAGGTGAGTGAAAGTGGGGAAAATGAACGCCGAGAGAACAGAGGTGAGAGAGACAGGCGAGGGGAAACAGGGAAGAGACAAGCGAGAGAAAAGGTGGAAAAGTGGGAAAATTAGACACCAAGGGAAGAGAGGTGACAGACACAGGAGAGGGGAAAGAGGGGAAAGACACAAACAGAGGAAAAGAGGGAAAAGAGAAGTTCCAGAGAAAAGAGACACGACTGGGAAGAGAGAGTGAAAAGAGGGAGTTGATGAATGAGAGGGAAAAGAGAGGGGCGAGTGAAAGTGGGAAATTTACACACCGAGTGAAGAGAGGTGACAGACACAGGAGAGGGGAAAGAGGGGAAAGAGACAAGCAGGGGAAAAGAGGGCAAGGAGAGTATCCAGAAAAATGAGACAGGACAGGGAAGAGAGAGTGAAAAGAGGGAGTTGAGGAATGAGAGGGAAAAGAGAGAGGCGAGAGAAAGTGGGAAAATGAGACACCGAGTGAAGAGAGGTGACAGACACAGGAGAGGGGAAAGAGGGGAAAGAGACAAGCAGGGGAAAAGATGGAAAAGAGAAGTTTCACGGAAAAGAGACACGACTGGGAAGAGACAGTGAAAAGAGAGGGTTGAGGAATGAGAGGGAAAAGAGAGGGGCGAGTGAAAGTGGGAAAATTAGACACCGAGTGAAGAGAGGTGACAGACACAGGAGAGGGGAAAGAGACAAGCGGGGCGGCGGAAGAGAGAGTCCAGGGAAAAGAGACAGGACAGGGAAGAGAGAGGGAAAAGAGGGAGTGGAGGAAAGGGAGGGAATAGAGGAAGGTGAGTGAAAGCGGGGAAAATGAACGCCGTGAGAACCGAGGTGAGAGAGACAGGCGAGGGGAAACAGGGAAAAGAGACAAGCGAGAGAAAAGGTGGAAAAGAGGGAGGAGAGGGAAAGTGGGAAAATTAGACACCAAGGGAAGAGAGGTGACAGACACAGGAGAGGGGAAAGAGGGGCAAGAGACAAACAGAGGAAAAGAGGGAAAAGAGAAGTTCCAGAGAAAAGAGACACTACTGGGAAGAGAGAGTGAAAAGAGAGAGTTGATGAATGAGAGGGAAAGGAGAGGGGCGAGTGAAAGTGGGAAAATTAGACACCGAGTGAAGAGAGGTGACAGACACAGGAGAGGGGAAAGAGGGGAAAGAGACAAGCCGGGGAAAAGAGAGTGTCCAGGGAAAAGTGACAGGATAGGGAGGAGAGAGTGAAGAGAGAGAGTTGATGAATGAGAGGGAAACGAGAGAGGCGAGTGAAAGTGGGAAAATTAGACACCGAGTGAAGAGAGGTGACAGACACAGGAGAGGGGAAAGAGGGGAAAGAGACAAGCGGGGGGGGAAGAGAGAGTCCAGGGAAAAGAGACAGGACAGGGAAGAGAGACGGAAAAGAGGGAGTGGAGGGAAGGGAGGGAATAGAGGAAGGTGAGTGAAAGTGGGGAAAATGAACGCCGAGAGAACAGAGGTGAGAGAGACAGGCGAGGGGAAACAGGGAAAAGAGACAAGCGAGAGAAAAGGTGGGAAAGAGGGAGGAGAGGGAAAGTGGGAAAATTAGACACCAAGGGAAGAGAGGTGACAGACACAGGAGAGGGGAAAGAGGGGCAAGAGACAAACAGAGGAAAAGAGGGAAAAGAGAAGTTCCAGAGAATAGAGATACGACTGGGAAGAGAGAGTGAAAAGAGGGAGTTGATGAATGAGAGGGAAAAGAGAGGGGCGAGTGAAAGTGGGAAATTTACACACCGAGTGAAGAGAGGTGACAGACACAGGAGAGGGGAAAGAGGGGAAAGAGACAAGCAGGGGAAAAGAGGGAAAGGAGAGTATCCAGAAAAATGAGACAGGACAGGGAAGAGAGAGTGAAAAGAGGGAGTTGAGGAATGAGAGGGAAAAGAGAGAGGCGAGAGAAAGTGGGAAAATGAGACACCGAGTGAAGAGACGTGACAGACACAGGAGAGGGGAAAGAGGAGAAAGAGACAAGCAGGGGAAAAGATGGAAAAGAGAAGTTCCAGGGAAAAGAGACACGACTGGGAAGAGACAGTGAAAAGAGAGGGTTGAGGAATGAGAGGGAAAAGAGAGGGGCGAGTGAAAGTGGGAAAATTAGACACCGAGTGAAGAGAGGTGACAGACACAGGAGACGGGAAAGAGGGGAAAGAGACAAGCGGGGGGGGGAAGACAGAGTCCAGGGAAAAGAGACAGGACAGGGAAGGGAGAGGGAAAAGAGGGAGTGGAGGAAAGGGAGGTAATAGAGGAAGGCGAGTGAAAGCGGGAAAAATGAATGCCGAGGGAACCGAGGTGAGAGAGACAGGCGAGGGGAAACAGGGAAAAGAGACAAGCAAGGGAAAAGGTGGAAAAGAGGGAGTTGAGGGAAAGCAGGGGAAAGTGACTGGTGAGGGTAAAGAGGGAAGAGTTCATGGAGAATAGGCAAAAGAGGGAAAAGCGACAGGCAAGGGAAAAGAGAGAGCTGAGGAACGAGAAGGAAAAGAGAGAGGCACGAGAAAGTGGGAAAATTAGACACCGAGTGAAGAGAGGTGACAGACACAGGAGAGGGGAAAGAGGGGAAAGAGACAAGCGGGGGGGGAAGAGAGAGTCCAGGGAAAAGAGACAGGACAGGGAAGAGAGACGGAAAAGAGGGAGTGGAGGGAAGGGAGGGAATAGAGGAAGGTGAGTGAAAGTGGGGGAAATGAACGCCGAGAGAACAGAGGTGAGAGAGACAGGCGAGGGGAAACAGGGAAAAGAGACAAGCGAGGGAAAAGGTGGAAAAGAGGGAGGTGAGGGAAAGCGGGAAAATTAGACACCAAGGGAAGAGAGGTGACAGACACAGGAGAGGGGAAAGAGGGGAAAGAGACGAGCGGGGGGAAAGAGAGAGTCCAGGGAAAGGAGAAAGGACAGGGAAGAGAGAGGGAAAAGAGAGAGTGGAGGTAAGGGAGGGAATAGAGGAAGGCGAGTGAAAGCGGGGAAAATGAATGCCGAGGGAACCGAGGTGAGAGAGACAGGCGAGGGGAAACAGGGGAAAGAGACAAGCGAGGGAAAAGGTGGAAAAGAGGGAGTTGAGGGAAAGCAGGGGAAAGTGACTGGGGAGGGTAAAGAGGGAAGAGTTCATGGAGAATAGGCAAAAGAGGGAAAAGCGACAGGCAAGGGAAAAGAGAGAGTTGAAGAACGAGAAGGAAAAGAGAGAGGCGCGAGAAAGTGGGAAAATTAGACACCGAGTGAAGAGAGGTGACAGACACAGCAGAGGGGAAATAGGGGAAAGAGACAAGCAGGGGAAAAGATGGAAAAGAGAAGTTTCAGGGAAGAGACACGACTGGGAAGAGACAGTGAAAAGAGAGGGTTGAGGAATGAGAGGGAAAAGAGAGGGGCGAGTGAAAGTGGGAAATTTACACACCGAGTGAAGAGAGGTGACAGACACAGGAGAGGGGAAAGAGACAAGCGGGGGGGGGAAGAGAGAGTCCAGGGAAAAGAGACAGGACAGGGAAGAGAGAGGGAAAAGAGGGAGTGGAGGAAAGGGAGGGAATAGAGGAAGGTGAGTGAGAGCGGGGAAAATGAACGCCGAGAGAACAGAGGTGAGAGAGACAGGCGAGGGGAAACAGGGAAAAGAGACAAGCGAGAGAAAAGGTGGGAAAGAGGGAGGAGAGGGAAAGCAGGGGAAAGTGACTGGTGAGGGTAAAGAGGGAAGAGTTCATGGAGAATAGGCAAAAGAGGGAAAAGCGACAGGCAAGGGAAAAGAGAGAGTTGAGGAACGAGAAGGAAAAGAGAGAGGCGCGAGGAAGTGGGAAAATTAGACACCGAGTGAAGAGAGGTGACAGACACAGCAGAGGGGAAATAAGGGAAAGAGACAAACAGAGGAAAAGAGGGAAAAGAAAAGTTCCAGAGAAAAGAGACACGACTGGGAAGAGAGAGTGAAAAGAGAGAGTTGATGAATGAGAGGGAAAAGAGAGGGGCGAGTGAAAGTGGGAAATTTACACACCGAGTGAAGAGAGGTGACAGACACAGGAGAGGGGAAAGAGACAAGCGGGGGGGGAAGAGAGAGTCCAGGGAAAAGAGACAGGACAGGGAAGAGAGAAGGAAAAGAGGGAGTGGAGGAAAGGGAGGGAATAGAGGAAGGTGAGTGAGAGCGGGGAAAATGAACGCCGAGAGAACAGAGGTGACAGAGACAGGCGAGGGGAAACAGGGAAAAGAGACAAGCAAGAGAAAAGGTGGGAAAGAGGGAGGAGAGGGAAAGTGGGAAAATTAGACACCAAGGGAAGAGAGGTGACAGACACAGGAGAGGGGAAAGAGGGGAAAGACACAAACAGAGGAAAAGAGGGAAAAGAGAAGTTCCAGAGAAAAGAGATACGACTGGGAAGAGAGAGTGAAAAGAGGGAGTTGATGAATGAGAGGGAAAAGAGAGGGGCGAGTGAAAGTGGGAAATTTACACACCGAGTGAAGAGAGGTGACAGACACAGGAGAGGGGAAAGAGGGGAAAGAGACAAGCAGGGGAAAAGAGGGAACGGAGAGTATCCAGAAAAATGAGACAGGACAGGGAAGAGAGAGTGAAAAGAGGGAGTTGAGGAATGAGAGGGAAAAGAGAGAGGCGAGAGAAAGTGGGAAAATGAGACACCGAGTGAAGAGAGGTGACAGACACAGGAGACGGGAAAGAGCCAAGCGGGGGGGGGAAGACAGAGTCCAGGGAAAAGAGACAGGACAGGGAAGAGAGAGGGAAAAGAGGGAGTGGAGGAAAGGGAGGGAATAGAGGAAGGCGCGTGAAAGCGGGAAAAAAGAACGTCGAGAGAACAGATGTGAGAGAGAAGGCGAGGGGAAACAGAGAAAAGAGACAAGCGAGGGAACAGGTGGAAAAGAGGGAGTTGAGTGAAAGCAGGGGGAACTGACTGGTGAGGGTAAAGAGGGAAGAGTTCATGGAGAATAGGCAAAAGAGGGAAAAGCGACAGGCAAGGGAAAAAAGAGAGTTGAGGAATGAGAAGGAACAGAGAGAGGCGAGAGAAAGTGGGGAAAATGAGACACCGAGTGAAGAGAGGTGACAGACACAGGAGAGGGGAAAGAGGGGAAAGAGACAAGCAGGGGAAAAGATGGAAAAGAGAAGTTCCAGGGAAAAGAGACACGACTGGGAAGAGACAGTGAAAAGAGAGGGTTGAGGAATGAGAGGGAAAAGAGAGGGGCGAGTGAAAGTGGGAAAATTAGACACCGAGTGAAGAGAGGTGACAGACACAGGAGAGGGGAAAGAGGGGAAAGAGACAAGCCGGGGACAAGAGAGTGTCCAGGGAAAAGAGACAGGACAGGGAGGAGAGACTGAAGAGAGAGAGTTGATGAATGAGAGGGAAAAGAGAGAGGCGAGTGAAAGTGGGAAAATTAGACACCGAGTGAAGAGAGGTGACAGACACAGGAGAGGGGAAAGAGGGGAAAGAGACAAGCGGGGGGGGAGAGAGAGAGAGTCCAGGGAAAAGAGACAGGACAGGGAAGAGAGACGGAAAAGAGGGAGTGGAGGTAAGGGAGGTAATAGAGGAAGGTGAGTGAAAGCGGGGAAAATGAACGCCGAGAGAACAGAGGTGAGAGAGACAGGCGAGGGGAAACAGGGAAAAGAGACAAGCAAGGGAAAAGGTGGAAAAGAGGGAGTTGAGGGAAAGCAGGGGAAAGTGACTGGTGAGGGTAAAGAGGGAAGAGTTCATGGAGAATAGGCAAAAAAAGGAAAAGCGACAGGCAAGGGAAAAGAGAGAGTTGAGGAACGAGAAGGAAAAGAGAGAGGCGCGAGGAAGTGGGAAAATTAGACACCGAGTGAAGAGAGGTGACAGACACAGCAGAGGGGAAATAAGGGAAAGAGACAAGCAGGGGAAAAGATGGAAAAGAGAAGTTTCAGGGAAGAGACACGACTGGGAAGAGACAGTTAAAAGAGAGGGTTGAGGAATGAGAGGGAAAAGAGAGGGGCGAGTGAAAGTGGGAAATTTACACACCGAGTGAAGAGAGGTGACAGACACAGCAGAGGGGAAAGAGACAAGCGGGGGCGGGGGAAGAGAGAGTCCAGGGAAAAGAGACAGGACAGGGAAGAGAGAGGGAAAAGAGGGAGTGGAGGAAAGGGAGGGAATAGAGGAAGGTGAGTGAAAGCGGGGAAAATGAACGCCGTGAGAACAGAGGTGAGAGAGACAGGCGAGGGGAAACAGGGAAAAGAGACAAGCGAGAGAAAAGGTGGAAAAGAGGGAGGAGAGGGAAAGTGGGAAAATTAGACACCAAGGGAAGAGAGGTGACAGACACAGGAGAGGGGAAAGAGGGGAAAGAGACAAACAGAGGAAAAGAGGGAAAAGAGAAGTTCCAGAGAAAAGAGACACGACTGGGAAGAGAGAGTGAAAAGAGAGAGTTGATGAATGAGAGGGAAAAGAGAGGGGCGAGTGAAAGTGGGAAAATTAGACACCGAGTGAAGAGAGGTGACAGACACAGGAGAGGGGAAAGAGGGGAAAGAGACAAGCAGGGGAAAAGATGGAAAAGAGAAGTTTCAGGGAAAAGAGACACGACTGGGAAGAGACAGTTAAAAGAGAGGGTTGAGGAATGAGAGGGAAAAGAGAGGGGCGAGTGAAAGTGGGAAAATTAGACACCGAGTGAAGAGAGGTGACAGACACAGGAGAGGGGAAAGAGGGGAAAGAGACAAGCGGGGGGGGGAAGACAGAGTCCAGGGAAAAGAGACAGGACAGGGAAGGGAGAGGGAAAAGAGGGAGTGGAGGAAAGGGAGGTAATAGAGGAAGGCGAGTGAAAGCGGGAAAAATGAATGCCGAGGGAACCGAGGTGAGAGAGACAGGCGAGGGGAAACAGGGAAAAGAGACAAGCAAGGGAAAAGGTGGAAAAGAGGGAGTTGAGGGAAAGCAGGGGAAAGTGACTGGTGAGGGTAAAGAGGGAAGAGTTCATGGAGAATAGGCAAAAGAGGGAAAAGCGACAGGCAAGGGAAAAGAGAGAGTTGAGGAACGAGAAGGAAAAGAGAGAGGCGCGAGGAAGTGGGAAAATTAGACACCGAGTGAAGAGAGGTGACAGACACAGCAGAGGGGAAATAAGGGAAAGAGACAAACAGAGGAAAAGAGGGAAAAGAGAAGTTCCAGAGAAAAGAGACACGACTGGGAAGAGAGAGTGAAAAGAGAGAGTTGATGAATGAGAGGGAAAAGAGAGGGGCGAGTGAAAGTGGGAAATTTACACACCGAGTGAAGAGAGGTGACAGACACAGGAGAGGGGAAATAGGGGAAAGAGACAAGCAGGGGAAAAGAGAGTGTCCAGGGAAATGAGACAGGACAGGGAAGAGAGAGTGAAAAGAGGGAGTTGAGGAATGAGAGGGAAAAGAGAGAGGCGAGAGAAAGTGGGGAAAATTAGACACCGAGTGAAGAGAGGTGATAGACACAGGAGAGGGGAAAGAGGGGAAAGAGACAAGCGGGGGGGTTGGAGAGAGTCCAGGGAAAAGAGACAGGACAGGGAAGAGAGAGGGAAAAGAGGGAGTGGAGGGAAGGGAGGGAATAGAGGAAGGCGAGTGAAAGCGGGGAAAATGAACGCCGAGAGAACAGATGTGAGAGAGACAGGCGAGGGGAAACAGGGAAAAGAGACAAGCGAGGGAACAGGTGGAAAAGAGGGAGTTGAGGGAAAGCAGGGGGAAGTGACTGGTGAGGGTAAAGAGGGAAGAGTTCATGGAGAATAGGCAAAAGAGGGAAAAGCGACAGGCAAGGGAAAAGAGAGAGATGAGGAACGAGAAGGAAAAGAGAGAGGCGCGAGAAAGTGGGAAAATTAGACACCGAGTGAAGAGAGGTGACAGACACAGCAGAGGGGAAATAGGGGAAAGAGACAAGCAGGGGAAAAGACGGAAAAGAGAAGTTTCAGGGAAGAGACACGACTGGGAAGAGACAGTGAAAAGAGAGGGTTGAGGAATGAGAGGGAAAAGAGAGGGGCGAGTGAAAGTGGGAAATTTACACACCGAGTGAAGAGAGGTGACAGACACAGGAGAGGGGAAAGAGACAAGCGGGGGGGGAAGAGAGAGTCCAGGGAAAAGAGACAGGACAGGGAAGAGAGAAGGAAAAGAGGGAGTGGAGGAAAGGGAGGGAATAGAGGAAGGTGAGTGAGAGCGGGGAAAATGAACGCCGAGAGAACAGAGGTGAGAGAGACAGGCGAGGGGAAACAGGGAAAAGAGACAAGCAAGAGAAAAGGTGGGAAAGAGGGAGGAGAGGGAAAGTGGGAAAATTAGACACCAAGGGAAGAGAGGTGACAGACACAGGAGAGGGGAAAGAGGGGAAAGACACAAACAGAGGAAAAGAGGGAAAAGAGAAGTTCCAGAGAAAAGAGATACGACTGGGAAGAGAGAGTGAAAAGAGGGAGTTGATGAATGAGAGGGAAAAGAGAGGGGCGACTGAAAGTGGGAAATTTACACACCGAGTGAAGAGAGGTGACAGACACAGGAGAGGGGAAAGAGGGGAAAGAGACAAGCAGGGGAAAAGAGGGAACGGAGAGTATCCAGAAAAATGAGACAGGACAGGGAAGAGAGAGTGAAAAGAGGGAGTTGAGGAATGAGAGGGAAAAGAGAGAGGCGAGAGAAAGTGGGAAAATGAGACACCGAGTGAAGAGAGGTGACAGACACAGGAGACGGGAAAGAGCCAAGCGGGGGGGGGAAGACAGAGTCCAGGGAAAAGAGACAGGACAGGGAAGAGAGAGGGAAAAGAGGGAGTGGAGGAAAGGGAGGGAATAGAGGAAGGCGAGTGAAAGCGGGAAAAAAGAACGTCGAGAGAACAGATGTGAGAGAGAAGGCGAGGGGAAACAGAGAAAAGAGACAAGCGAGGGAACAGGTGGAAAAGAGGGAGTTGAGTGAAAGCAGGGGGAACTGACTGGTGAGGGTAAAGAGGGAAGAGTTCATGGAGAATAGGCAAAAGAGGGAAAAGCGACAGGCAAGGGAAAAAAGAGAGTTGAGGAATGAGAAGGAACAGAGAGAGGCGAGAGAAAGTGGGGAAAATGAGACACCGAGTGAAGAGAGGTGACAAACACAGGAGAGGGGAAAGAGGGGAAAGAGACAAGCCGGGGACAAGAGAGTGTCCAGGGAAAAGAGACAGGACAGGGAGGAGAGACTGAAGAGAGAGAGTTGATGAATGAGAGGGAAAAGAGAGAGGCGAGTGAAAGTGGGAAAATTAGGCACCGAGTGAAGAGAGGTGACAGACACAGGAGAGGGGAAAGAGGGGAAAGAGACAAGCGGGGGGGGAAGAGAGAGTCCAGGGAAAAGAGACAGGACAGGGAAGAGAGACGGAAAAGAGGGAGTGGAGGGAAGGGAGGGAATAGAGGAAGGTGAGTGAAAGTGTGGGAAATGAACGCCGAGAGAACAGAGGTGAGAGAGCAGGCGAGGGGAAACAGGGAAAAGAGACAAGCGAGGGAAAAGGTGGAAAAGAGGGAGTTGAGGGAAAGCAGGGGAAAGTGACTGGGGAGGGTAAAGAGGGAAGAGTTCATGGAGAATAGGCAAAAGAGGGAAAAGCGACAGGCAAGGGAAAAGAGAGAGTTGAGGAACGAGAAGGAAAAGAGAGAGGCGCGAGGAAGTGGGAAAATTAGACACCGAGTGAAGAGAGGTGACAGACACAGCAGAGGGGAAATAAGGGAAAGAGACAAACAGAGGAAAAGAGGGAAAAGAGAAGTTCCAGAGAAAAGAGACACGACTGGGAAGAGAGAGTGAAAAGAGAGAGTTGATGAATGAGAGGGAAAAGAGAGGGGCGAGTGAAAGTGGGAAATTTACACACCGAGTGAAGAGAGGTGACAGACACAGGAGAGGGGAAATAGGGGAAAGAGACAAGCAGGGGAAAAGAGAGTGTCCAGGGAAATGAGACAGGACAGGGAAGAGAGAGTGAAAAGAGGGAGTTGAGGACTGAGAGGGAAAAGAGAGAGGCGAGAGAAAGTGGGGAAAATTAGACACCGAGTGAAGAGAGGTGATAGACACAGGAGAGGGGAAAGAGGGGAAAGAGACAAGCGGGGGGGTTGGAGAGAGTCCAGGGAAAAGAGACAGGACAGGGAAGAGAGAGGGAAAAGAGGGAGTGGAGGGAAGGGAGGGAATAGAGGAAGGCGAGTGAAAGCGGGGAAAATGAACGCCGAGAGAACAGATGTGAGAGAGACAGGCGAGGGGAAACAGGGAAAAGAGACAAGCGAGGGAACAGGTGGAAAAGAGGGAGTTGAGGGAAAGCAGGGGGAAGTGACTGGTGAGGGTAAAGAGGGAAGAGTTCATGGAGAATAGGCAAAAGAGGGAAAAGCGACAGGCAAGGGAAAAGAGAGAGATGAGGAACGAGAAGGAAAAGAGAGAGGCGCGAGAAAGTGGGAAAATTAGACACCGAGTGAAGAGAGGTGACAGACACAGCAGAGGGGAAATAGGGGAAAGAGACAAGCAGGGGAAAAGACGGAAAAGAGAAGTTTCAGGGAAGAGACACGACTGGGAAGAGACAGTGAAAAGAGAGGGTTGAGGAATGAGAGGGAAAAGAGAGGGGCGAGTGAAAGTGGGAAATTTACACACCGAGTGAAGAGAGGTGACAGACACAGGAGAGGGGAAAGAGACAAGCGGGGGGGGAAGAGAGAGTCCAGGGAAAAGAGACAGGACAGGGAAGAGAGAAGGAAAAGAGGGAGTGGAGGAAAGGGAGGGAATAGAGGAAGGTGAGTGAGAGCGGGGAAAATGAACGCCGAGAGAACAGAGGTGAGAGAGACAGGCGAGGGGAAACAGGGAAAAGAGACAAGCAAGAGAAAAGGTGGGAAAGAGGGAGGAGAGGGAAAGTGGGAAATTTACACACCGAGTGAAGAGAGGTGACAGACACAGGAGAGGGGAAAGAGGGGAAAGAGACAAGCAGGGGAAAAGAGGGAACGGAGAGTATCCAGAAAAATGAGACAGGACAGGGAAGAGAGAGTGAAAAGAGGGAGTTGAGGAATGAGAGGGAAAAGAGAGAGGCGAGAGAAAGTGGGAAAATGAGACACCGAGTGAAGAGAGGTGACAGACACAGGAGACGGGAAAGAGCCAAGCGGGGGGGGGAAGACAGAGTCCAGGGAAAAGAGACAGGACAGGGAAGAGAGAGGGAAAAGAGGGAGTGGAGGAAAGGGAGGGAATAGAGGAAGGCGAGTGAAAGCGGGAAAAAAGAACGTCGAGAGAACAGATGTGAGAGAGAAGGCGAGGGGAAACAGAGAAAAGAGACAAGCGAGGGAACAGGTGGAAAAGAGGGAGTTGAGTGAAAGCAGGGGGAACTGACTGGTGAGGGTAAAGAGGGAAGAGTTCATGGAGAATAGGCAAAAGAGGGAAAAGCGACAGGCAAGGGAAAAAAGAGAGTTGAGGAATGAGAAGGAACAGAGAGAGGCGAGAGAAAGTGGGGAAAATGAGACACCGAGTGAAGAGAGGTGACAAACACAGGAGAGGGGAAAGAGGGGAAAGAGACAAGCCGGGGACAAGAGAGTGTCCAGGGAAAAGAGACAGGACAGGGAGGAGAGACTGAAGAGAGAGAGTTGATGAATGAGAGGGAAAAGAGAGAGGCGAGTGAAAGTGGGAAAATTAGGCACCGAGTGAAGAGAGGTGACAGACACAGGAGAGGGGAAAGAGGGGAAAGAGACAAGCGGGGGGGGAAGAGAGAGTCCAGGGAAAAGAGACAGGACAGGGAAGAGAGACGGAAAAGAGGGAGTGGAGGGAAGGGAGGGAATAGAGGAAGGTGAGTGAAAGTGTGGGAAATGAACGCCGAGAGAACAGAGGTGAGAGAGCAGGC